>NC_050575.1:110691002-110991002 GCF_011100635.1 Trichosurus vulpecula
TAATTGTGGGTGTCCAACAGGGCTCAGTCCTGGGCCATCTTCTCTTCTTCTGTACTACTTTACTTGGTGATCTCATCAACTCCCATGGATTCACTTACCTTCTTTATCCTGATGATCCTCAGATCCACTTATCCATTCCTAACCTCTCTGCTGACTTCCAAACTTGACTGTACAGTTGCCTGTTGAACATCTCCTGCTGGGTGCTGTAGACATCTTAAACTCAACATGTCCAGAACTAAACTCATTAAACCCTCCCTCTTCCAAACTTCCATATTACTATTAAGGTTACCACTATTCTCCCAGTCATCCAGGCTTATAACCCAGACAGTAGTACCTCTTTCCTCTCTCATTCCCTTCATCCAACCAGTCGTCAGACACTGTTGTTTCTGTCTTTGTACCATCTTTCATATGTGCTCCCCTCTGAAGCAGTCACCACTCCAAGTGCAGACTTCCTTCACTTCATTCCTGGACTTTTGCAATAACATGCTGGTTCTTCTCCTTGCCACAAGCCTTTCCCCAATCAGGCCATCCTCCACTCAGCTGGCAAATTGATCTTCCTGAAGTGCATGTCTGATTGTCATCCCCCTATTCGCTATACACCTTTAGGATCAAATACAAAATCCTCTGGTTTTCAGAGCCATTCATAACCTGGCCCCTCCTTACCTTCCAGTCTTTGTATGCCTTGTTCTCCTCCACATGTTCTGTGCTCTGTTGACACCAGCCTTCTTGCTGTTCTTCACGCACAGCACTTTATCTCCTGACTGAGCATTTTCATTGGCCTGAAATATTCTCTCTCCTTATCTCTGCCTCCTGGCTTCCCTAGAAGCCCACCTTCTCCAAGAAGCCTTTCCCAGTCTTCCTTAATCTCAGTGCCTTTCCTCTGAAATAACCCCCAATTTCTACAGTGTCTGTCTTATTTGCATGTTGTTTCCCGCCTTGGACTGAGCTCTTGGACTTTTTTTCCCTTTCTCTCTATCCTTGGTACTTAGCACAGTGCCCTGTATGTTGTAGGCATTTACTAAATGCTAGTTGCTAGTTGATTAGCATCATTTCTAAATTTAGAGATCTTTTTGAATCTCGGGTCTATTATTCAGTGTGTTAGGTAACCCTCACTGCTTTGTGTCATCCACACCTTTGATAAATGTAGCATCTAAGTCGTTGACAAAAATGTTAGCCCAGGACCAAACACAGGTCTCTGGGGCATTCCACTTGAAACCTCTTTCCAAGTTGATATCGAAGTGTTAAACTATTTTTTACGTTCAGCCATTCAACCAGTTTCAAATCCACTCAATTCGCACTGTCATCTCTCCCATATCTTTCCATATTTTCCACAATGACAACATGAGAAATTTTGTCAAATGCTTTATGAAAATCTAGGTTAAACTTACGTCTGTGGCATTCCCTTGATTTACAAGTATAGTAATTCAGTAAAAGAAAAAAAATGATCTAGACTGGCATGACCTTTTCTTGGTAAAGCCAGGCTTGTTCGACTCTGAGATCTTTTTAGAAATGAGGTGAGATGAGGTGCTATCTCACTTTTTTTTTAAGTATCTGAAACCATCAAGTTATAATAGCTAGAGTATTGGACCTGAAATTAGAAGACCTGGATCTGAGATTAAGCTATGCTGTTTATCAACCATTTGTGACCTTGGAAAAGTTACTTCACCCTTTTAAAATTCAGCTTCCTCAACTATAAAATGGGGATAAAAATACCTTCCCTATCTCCCACCTAGAGTTGTAAGCATCAAGTGAGGGAGTAAACAAAAGCACTGTATAAATGTTAAAATGTTATATAAATATGACCTGTTATTGTCATTGTTATCCCTCCCTTTCCTTTTGAAGAATTGCTGAAAATGATTGTGTAAACCTTCCCACTTTTCTCTCATTGAAATGATACATAAACCATCCCACTTCTCTTTTTTCCTTTCACTTCAAGCACTCAGTATAGCTATGTGCTCAGCACCCTTGAGGCCCTTCAACAATAAGCATCTTAAGCTGTGGAGTTATAACAGGGTAGATAAGTTGCTTTTGTGACAATCGCAGGTTGTATTTCATGTCAGTTTCTGTGGCTCTTCTGAAAGTGTTGGCATAGAATTTGAGCTGTCAGCAGCCAATATCCATTTCATCTTTCTCTGTGCTTAATGTGCCTCCAGTGATCTTTTTCTTGATGATGATTTGTAGTCATAGCTGAGATATGCATTTTAAAATGTAGCTTTTGAATACACACTCACTGCCATGTGTCTAAAAGCAGTATGTCTGCTTGTGCTTTGTCAGAGTTTAGAAGTTATGAAGAAAAAGAAATTGGTAGTCTGGCCCTATGCTTTTGACTTTACCCTATCGATTTGCAAGAGCCATATTTAGAAAGATCCTAGAGAACAGTGTGCAGTTGCCTTGTTGTGAGAAAGATCAAATTGTGTGAAAGAAAAAGCCACCAGGGACACTTTTGACCTAATTGAAGAAACTTAATTTAATTTAGCTAGGCTTAGTGTCTTGCTCTCCCTTTTTTATTCCCTTGTTGGACTTAGGCACTCACAGCTTCCATTATTAATTCATGTTATCCAACTTCACTGGGCACTCATTACAGCAAGGTAGTCATTTTATTCCTCCCTAATTGTGTCTCACTTCCCCCAAAAGCCATTCCAAGCCTTCTCCTCTTTCCTCCTCCTTTCATGCCTTCTCTTTGTCCCCTTTCTCTCTGCCGAGGACCTGGACTCTTATTTTACTGAGGAATTTGAGGCCGTTTGATGTGAGTACCCTCCTCTTCCATTCTTTTCATCTCAAAAATCCATCCTTTTCTCTTTCCTCTTCTCTCCCATTCTCTGACACAGCAGTGACTCTTTCCATTGCCTATTTTGATTCTTATACATGTGCTTTTGAACTCATTCTCCCCTCCACCCCAAACTCTTGGAAAAAGCCATCCACACTTGCTGCTTCTACTTCTTCTTTTGACCCACTTCCTTAACCCTTTGATCTCATCATTCAGTTTCAACTGCTCTCTGCAAAGTTATGCTTGCTCTCTTATTTGTAAAATCTGATGGTCTTTTTTTCAGTCTTCATCCTCCCTCTCCTCTTGGATACTCTTTCCTCTCTGAGTTTTCGTGATGCTACTTTCTCCTGATTTTTCTCCTGTCTGACTATTCCTTTGCTGGCTCATGATATATATCAGGCTCCCTAACTAAGAGTGATCCCTAAAATTCTGCTCTAGGCCCTTCCCTCCTCTCTCACTCTCCTCTCTTCTTCTGTTTCTTTCCCTTTCCCTCCCTCCCATGACTTTTAACTATCCTCTCTATGTAGATGACTCTGCCACACATCCACCAGTTACCTATTAGACGTTTCAAACTAAGTGTCCCAGTGACATAATAGACCTGTCATGTCCAAAATTGAATATATTACGTATCCCCCCAAATGTTCCCCTTTTCCAGACTTCTCTACTTCTACTTGACAGTACCACCATAATTTGTCTCCCATGGTTATAACTTCAGTACTACCTTCAACTCTTCATTTTCTCTCAGCCTATATATTCACTCATTTACCAAATCTTACCATTTCTACCATAGGTCACATTTATATCTGTCCTTCTACTTAGACAGCTAACAATTAAATTCAAATACTCATCACCTTGATTATATTATTGAAGGAGCCTCTTAATTATTCTCCTTGGCTCAAGTCTCTTCCTACTCTAGTCAACTCCATTTGGCTTCCTATTGCCTCTACTATTGCATATAAACTCCTGTTTAGCTTTTAAAGCCTTTCATAATCTGGCCCCAACCAGATCTTTCTAGTCTTCTTCCCTTCCCTTCCCTTCCCTTCCCTTCCCTTCCCTTCCCTTCCCTTCCCTTCCCTTCCCTTCCCTTCCCTTCCCTTCCCTTCCCTTCCCTTCCCTTCTGAACCAGCCAAACTGGCCTTCTCGCTGTTCCTCACGCATAAGACTCCATCTCCCAAATCTTTGCCTTTATACTGACCATTCCAAATGCCTGGAGTACACTCCCTCCTCAACTCTGACTCATACAGTGTCTCTTGGTTAAAAAAAAAATTGTTTTTAATTTTAAGTGTTTAAACAATGGGTCTTACCCCCTCCCCAGATTGGAAGTATGGGGACTCCTCATGGGCCCAATCCCAAGCTACTTACTGATCAGCTCAGAAGGTTTGACTTGCTCTGTTGGCCCCTCCTTCCACCGATGGTGGCCACCTTCCCAGGAGCCCACCTATCTTAGTGGGGACACCCAATCATCATATCCCAGTGCAGCTCAGAACTGCCAAGAGATCCACCAGCTTCAGCCTTCTCAGAGGCTGAGATTGCAGGCTCAAGCACCACCGTCTTCTCCATGAGTCAGTCAATAGATATTAAGTGCTCACTACGTGCCAGGCACTGTGCTGAGCACTTGAGAAGCATAAGACAAATCTCCACTTACAAGAAGCTCACAATCTAATGGGGGAAGGCAACACATAAAAATAAGCTGAAAGGGGGTTGGAGAGGGTGGTTACCTGACTGAGGCATGATGAAGTCCTGCAGCTGTGGTGGGAAATTATCTGAGCAGGTGTGAGTTAGAGTTGATTTCATCTAGCAGGATAATGAGTTTCTGGAGATGGTGAAGTCTAGGAGTGCAGCTGGGTGGGGAACGATGAGGTGAATGCCTGGGCTCTCTGATGGTGTCTACTCTCCACTCTTTCCAAGCAGGGACAGCAGTTGTGAGGAGGTGAGAGTTTCAGCATTGATTTCATATTTCAGGATGATGAGTTTCTGCTCAGTGACATCAACTCTGAAACTGACATGTAGCCTTTCCTTATGCCCCTCAACTGCTAGTGTCCTCTCTCCCCAAATACCTTGCTTTTAATTGTTTACTGTACACACGCACACACGCACGCATGCACACTTGCTTGTACTTGTTATCTTCCCTGTGATTCCCTAAGTGATTTGTGAGAAGTTGCTCAGTTTTTGTATTCATATCACCAGCATAATAGTTACGTACTTATAAATGCTTGCTAAGCATATGACTCTGAAGTCTACACCTCCAGCTCTGACCTCGGAGCCTTTTTTCCATTTGTTTATTTGACATCTCCCATCTTTTCGATAACTGACATTTAACATGTCAAAATCTGACTTGTTAAAGTCAAAATTGTATCCCTTCCCAAAATCTGTTTTTGTCAGTGGCTTAACCAGCTTTCCAGCCCTTGTGTTTGCCTGGAGGGTCTTTTTTATTTTCCCATTCTTTTTCTTCCCCACATCTACTATAACTGTGTGTCTCTACCTGGTTCTCCTCAGATAAAAAACAAGAAACATTGAACTAGATAATCTTTGAGGTCCTTCCAAGCTGTTAAGATTTTGATTCTGTGTCCTACCTTTTTTTTCATGATATCTCTGAAATCTACCCTCTGGCTACAAACCTCACTGCCACTACCTTATTCTAAATGCAAATATCCAAACTTTTACAACTTCTTTCTAGCTAATTTCTCTATCTCTACTTGCTCTCAACTCCTGGGCATCTGTATGACTAAAATATCCTTGCTCTAACAATGCTTTCATTGTGATTCTACCCCCATCTCCCCAGCTCAAGAACCTCTGTGGCTGATCATTTCAAATATAAGCTTCTCAGAGCACTCCATTAATTTGACCCCTCTCCACTTCTCAGACATCTTTAATTACTCCTCAGTGTGGCACCTCTGTCCCATCCAAGCTAATTTGTCCACAGCTCACTAATTTCTTGCCCATGACTGTATAATACTGGATCAATACCTAAATCAAAACATTTCTTCCAGAAAGCCCTCCAAGACTAACTTATACTGATGTTACAGCATCTTGGATCCTATGGGACCTAGGAAGTTTATTTTTACTTAAGGATATGTTACAGTATTTTATTGTTCTGGTATTATATGTGCATGCATGGTCACTTCAGATAGATTGCAAACTCCTCACAGATAAAGACAGAGTTTTCTATTTCTTTGATAATACTTCCTTGTGTGCCCCCAAAACACAACAGCACCTAGTTACCCCATTCTATAAATAGGTTCTTAGAAGCACGCAATGAAAATGAGATATTTTCCTGTCAGTTCTCCATACTTATGGACTCTTAGTAATCTTGGAGCAGGAAGCTGTGATTACGCATAAATGAGAAACAAAAGAGGTCGTCGTATTTTTAAATGATTCGGAGATCGTGCTTTGCTCATGGCCTATACTACAAGACTACCATGTGAATGTGTTAATATTGTTACAAAATGATCATACGATTTGCTACTAGATGAAGCTGGGAATTGGTGTTGGTGATCTGCAGGTCAGTCAGTACAGGGCCTAGAGCTTGGCAGGCCTCTTGCTTTTTTAAACTAGCAGCAGCAGAGTATAATCCTTTAGGAAGGAGAAGTAAAGCAACAACTTGTATTGCTGTGGGCTGGCCCCCTGGGCAAATAAAGAGCAGCACTGTCTGCTTCTAAACAGCCTCCCAGGGCTCCTTGTTGATGAGTGATGGCCATGATACCGGCTCCTAGGAATGTTTGGAGAATAGGAAGCAAAGGGAAATAATAGGATCCCCAGGGGAGGTTTGTTCATAAAGGGCTGCACTGAAGAAGAGGAAAGAAAAACAGCCTAGAATTAAGAAATGGGTGACAACACATTCCCCGAACTTGACCTCCCATTTCCAGATATGCGTATTTGTTCCATATGCTTAGAATTGTCATCTTCCTAATCCCTGTTCACCATCCCCATGTCTGCCAATTGATGCTAATTGATCCATCCTTTAGGCCCAACTCATATACCACTTGCTCATGAGAGCCTCCCTTCCTTCCTAGCCATTAGTTATTTCTTCTTCCTCAGATTTCTCATGGCACTTTGTATCCCTTCTATATACTGATTATTGATTGTATCAATTATTTGTGACATATACATGCCTTGTCTCCCTTGCCACACTGCCTTTCTTATATCTTTGTCTTATATCTTAAATATCCTTTACTCAACAGAGCCTTGCACATAGTAGATAGCAAATATAGGTGAATCGAACTGAATTTTTTTCAAATAGTATTTGTTAAGAGCCCATCTTTTCAGGCCTCTGTGCTGATTGCTATACAAAATGAAATAACAGTCACATTTCCTCCCCTCAAGGAGCTTATAGTCTAGTGAGGGAGAAAAAGAGGCACATTATTACAATAAAGGTAGTACAGTAAGTGCTATAGGGGGGCTACAGATAAATAGCTACAAGAGTTCAGAAGGGTGAGAGATGTCATGGATGGATGAGGGGTCCTCTGGGATTTAATACTATATTCAGAAGCACCCCTGCCTCCTAGGATCCTAGGGAGGAAAAGTGGTCTAGTCCAAGGATTCAAGGAAAAGATACCTTTGGCTTGCGTAACTACTAGAAGGGAATTAAGCTAGAGGCAGAGTACATGGGAAGAAGTTCCATTAATTTAGGCAAGAGATTCTTTATGACCAAGGTCCTATCCAGGCCCTAGTTTAAAGAAGAAGGAAGGATTGAATTTGTACAATCTTCCAGAAGAGTCAATAAAGTGTGCAGAAACTAGAAAGAAACAGATTTAGGTTCAGTTTAGGAAAAATTTGAAATAATTAGAACTGTCCAAAAATAGATTAGTCTGCCTTAGCAGGTAGGTAGTGAATTCCCCTTCCTCAGAAATCATTAGAGACCAGTTACTACCTTGTTGGGGATATTGTGGAAGGTATCCCTATTCATGTACAGATTGGTCTAGTTGACCTTGGAAGTCTTGGTCTTTCCTTCCCTCTGAGATTCTGTGATTTTATTAATTCATTCAACAAACTTTACCCACTAACGCTTACCTTAGGTGATAGAAGTTTTAGATTAAACAGTTTCTTGCCTTTTTGGTACTTATAATCTAGCTGCAGGGGTGTGGAAACTTTGGCCTTGAGGCCACATGGGGCCCCCTAGGTCCTCAAGCACAGCCCTTTGACGGAATCCAAACTTCACAGAACAAATCACCTTAATAAAACAGAATTTGTTTGGATTCAGTGGATCCGTTCCCAGTGGATAAAGAATTACAAACTATAAATAGCCATATAAGACTATTCCAAATCATTAATAGTGAGATAAGTAATCAGAACAGCACTGAAATTTTACCAGAAACCCAACAAATTGGCAAAGAGGACAGAAGATGGAAAGAGTTATTAGAGGGGCTGTGGGAAGACAGGCAAATCAGATTATTGGTAGAGCTGTGAATTGTCCAACCATTCTAAAAGCAGTTTGAGCTTTTGCTTAAAAGGTAACTAAAATGTCTGTGCCCTTTGACTCAGAGGTCCTACTACTAGGTATGTATCCTAAGGAAGTAAAAAACAACAAGAAAGGTCTCATATACATCAAAATAGTCATAGCAGGATTTTTGTGGTAGCAAAGAATTTTAAACAAAGTTCCCGTGAATTGAGAAATGGCTAAAGAAAATGTGATTCATGAATGTAATAGAATATTACTGTTCAGGGAAGAATATGGAGACTTATATAAACTGATGCAGACTGAAGTAAACAGAACCAGGAAAACAATATACCCAGTGACTACAGTAATGTAAACAAACCAGAAAAACAAAACTGAACATTGCATAACCAAAATTGGCCTTGGAGATGAAGTGAGAATATGTACTTTTTCCACCTCATTATGGGACCTCATAAGTGTGAAATATTCAAGTCACCAAGCATTTATTAAGCCCTCACTATGTGCCAGACACTTGCACTGAGGATACAAAAAAAAAAAAAAAGGAGAAACAGCCCCTTGCACTCAAGGAACTTATATTGCAATGAAGAAAATAGCTTGTAATCACCTATCCACAGACTTGGTGTTATGGAAGAAGTGGAAGATCCTAAGTACTGTGAGTTTGGAAAAGACATATTTCCTTAGATAAAGTAACCTCTGAGACCAAAAAAACAGCTCTAAAGTTTGTACTTGACTTGTGTCCCTATTGGTAACAACAGGATCAACAGAATATTTTAAAAGAGGCCTCCATCATCTCAGAGATTTCCTGTCTATATAAGGAATTCTGATAAGACTAACCTCGAGAGAAATGCATTTCCCACAGGAACAAACTTGACCTTTAATAGTTTTTGTGACCTCAGGAGTTGCACACTTTCCCACTTCTGCCACAGAATGCCACTAAGTGGCACTGTACTCTGAGCAAGCCTAAAAAAGCTATAAAAATCCAATCTGTGCTGTAAAAAGTTGAAGCTGCAACCAGCCCAAGCAGTCTTCCTTAGTGCACAAATAAATTTCTTTTCTTTTTAGTCTGACTACTTACTTTTGACCCCCAGTTTTATAGATAACATAATGGGTAAAATTTTCCCTGGGCTTTCAAGGAACCAGACTGGGAAACTCAAAACAACTCATACAAGCTAAATTGGAGATGGTCTCAGAAGGATGGAAACTAATGTTAAGGAGGACTGAGAAAGGCTTCTTGGAGAAGGTGTGATTTTAACTCAGACTTGAAGGAAGCCAGGAAGTTGAGGGAAGGAAGAAGGGAATTTTAGGCATCAAATGTTGTATATAGTCAGACTGATTTGCTGAAGTACCTTTTTTTTGCTTTTTTTTTTTTTTTTGATCTTATTACAAGGGATAGCTCACTGGATTGCTTGGTGATGGTTGTTCAGTCGTTTGACAGTCATGTCCAATTCTTCTTGATCTATTTTGGGGTTTTTTGGGGGCAAAGATACTGGAGTAGTTTGCCATTTCCTTCTCCAGCTCATTTGTGCATACATACAGAAACTGAGGCAAACAGGGATAAGTGACTTTCCCAGGGTCAGTGTCGAAGGCAAGATTTGAACTCACGAAGATTCCTGAATCCCAGCCCAACTCTATCCACTACACCACTTAGCTGTCCTTAGTGTTTGGGGGTGGGGAGAATATATTTGGAAATGAACATGAAACAAAAAGTATCAGTTTAAAAAGTCAGTCCTCTCTCTCCTCTCCCCAAATGCCGTTCCAACACCAGCCCTGGATCAATCCCCTCCTTACTGCATTTGCTGGCCCAGCTTTCAGTCCATGATCTTTATAATTTTCCTACTGCACCTGTGTAGGCAACAAGCATTTATCAAGCATCTCCTAAGTTTAAGGCACTATAAGAGGTGCTGAAGGAGATAGACAAAAAATGAAGCAATCCCTCCTTGCAGGAGACTTCTATACTATCGAACGAGATGACATGTGCACAAGTATAGACATGTTTGTTTGAATGTAGTAGAGAAGGAAGGAGCTAGTGAGAAGAGAGGGAGAAATTAAAGATAGGAAGTGGTGACTGAGGGAGCAGTCTACTAGAACACAGGAAGGGAGACTATGGGATCAAGGACACATATAGAAGGGTTGATTTGGGCAGAAAGGACAATCTTGTCAAAGACTGGAGGAAGTATTTGTACAAAAGTACTTATAGCAACTCTTTTCATAGTGGCAAAAAATTGGAAATTGAGGAGATGCCTGTCAGTAGGGGAACAGCTAAACAAGTTGTGGTATTTGATTGTAATGGAATATTACTATGCTATAAGAAATGATGAACAGGCTGATTTCAGAAAAACTTGGAAAGATTTGTATGAACTTATGCAAAGTGGAGTAAGCAGAACCTGGAGAACATTGTACACCATAACAGCAATACTGTATGATGATCTGCTGTGAGTGACTTGTCTGTTCTCAATAATATAATGATCTAAGACAGTTTCAAAGGACTCATAATGAAAAATGCCGTCCACCTCCAGAAAAAGAACTGATGGAGTCTGAATGCATATCAAAGCATACTATTTTTCACTTTCTGTATTTTTTCTGTGGCATTTTTTTCCCTTTTGGATCTGTGTCATCTTTCACAACATGACTAAGATGGCAATATGTTTTGCATGATTGAACATGTATAATCTGTATCAAATTGCTTACCATTTTAGGAAGGGGGAAGGTGAGAGAGGGAGAAAAAGTTTGAAGCTCAAAATTTTTTCAAAATGAATGTTAAAATTTGTCTTTACATGTAACTGGGGAAAAATAAAATTAAAAAAAAAGACTGGAGGAAAGGAAAAGAGAGCCAAGTATAATGTCACAGACTTTTGAGAAGTATGGTAGTAGGGGAAGCTAATAGCAAATGACCCCAATTTTTTCAATATTGTAAGAGGTGAGATTCTCACCTCAACTGGGGCCTGGGGGAAGCTTGATAAGAAGTTTGAAATAAGAGTGGCCTTTGAGTTGAATCTTGGTTCATATTTTGTTCATCTTGGGTTTGTAGTTTGCTGATACTCCATTCTCCTGGCCTTTCTAGTGGCTATTTCCTGGAAAGGTGGCTGTATAATTAATTTCATTTTTTTAAGAGAAAATATAGTGGATAGAAGCCTTTGATTTAGAGTCAGGATAACCTGAGTTTAAATTCTGGCTCAGATTCTCAGATACCCTGTGACCCTGAGCAAATCACTTAACCTCCCGAGCCTTAGGTTACTTATCTGTTAAATGGAAATCAGTCAACAAGTCCTTCAACAAGTATTTCTTAAATATGTACTATGTTCAGGCACTGTCTAGGTACTAGGAATGACAATACAGTGATAATCATAATAAACACTTATGGGCTTGTTGTGAGGAGTAGATGAGATAATATGTTTACAAAGTTGGCAAACATGAAAATGCTAAATAAATGTGAGCTATTTTCACCCGTTCTCTCTATATAGCTAAAAGATGACACAAATTTTGAACATGAAACTAGGCTAAATGGACATTGCATTAGGAACTTACTTTCTTCCATCTTAAACTTAAGCCCACCCATATGAGCCTTTTGATAAGTCCTTTTCATGTCCCAGTCTTTGACCAGTTGTTTGTCTTTTAGCCACCGTGACACAGCAGGATGTCTTATCAGAGAATATTATTCAGGATGGACTTGAATGGAGGGGTATAATGAGAGCACGTTGGGATAAGCAGATTTGTGTGTCTTGTGGCTGATCATTGAACCCATAGGAATGAGTGACTTCACCTAGATGTGTTATATAAAATAATAACATAATATGCACCAACAGTTCTCAGAACTGTTGGGTCTGGGGGAATTCCTGAAGTAAAAACTATTTTATAATAATATTAAGATATTTTAATCTTTAATATGGTAAATATCAACAGATATAACAAACAAAAGCTCTTCCTCAATTTTTAAGAGTGTGAGGGTCATGAAACCAAAAAGTTTGATAACTGCTTTTAAGCATAGTACGGGGGTGGAGGGGGATGTTATGCACACAGTTGAAAATTAATTGTCAAGAAACATCTGACATGACCAAAAAGCCATCTGGTTTGGTTTTGGGGGTAGTGGGTTAAGTTTATAGGAGAATTGCCTGTTGTTCCTGTCTCCATCCTTATGCTTATTCTTGGACTTACAATTTGTTTCTAGGACATGGTGCGAAGAGGAGAGATCATTGATGACGATATAGAAGATGAATTCTATCTCCGTCGCCTGGATGCTGGACTCTTTGTCCTGCAGCACATCTGTTACATCATGGCAGAGATCTGTAATGCCAGTGTCCCTCAGGTAAAGACCTTTCTGTGCTTCTTCCTTTTTGACATGTGTAGATCATTTCAAAAGAATAATATTGAGACTGATCCTATCCTTGCTTCATCCTTGTACTGCCCTTACTTTCCCACAGGCACCATCCTTAGCACATTGGCTGGAGGAGAAAGAGCTTTGTTAAGATAGTCTGCCAAGAAAAATTAATCTCTTTTTTTTTTCTTTGTCAGATTCGCCAAAGGGTACATCAGATTCTGAACATGCGTGGAAGCTCCATCAAGATTGTCCGACACATCATCAAAGGTGAGCTCCGTACAGTAAGTGGTGGAGAATAGGGATGCACTTCCTCTGTTTGAGCCCTTGACATTGAAACTCTTTGTCCTCTTAAGTTTATTTTCCATTTTGCTACATGTCTAGATTACCTTGTCTGTTTTAGATCCCTCTCTCTCCTCTAAATTTCTATTTCTGTTCATGAAGTCAGGAGGCAAGAATTTACAAAAAGTAATGCCCTCCAATATATCACCAGGGCTAAACCTTCAGCACCTCTCACCTGGAATGTCCTGAGAGCCTCGTAAGTGGTATCTCTGCCTCCAGTCTTTGCCTGCCTCTTATCTCTTCCTCATACCACTGCCAGAGTAAAAAGTGGAGCCATTATGTTGGTCTAAATATAGGCCACACCTTTAAAATGCAGTCTCCTTTGTAAGGAGCAAAATAAATAGATATACCTTGAAAAGTAACACCAATTATAGTTCACATAAATCAGATTTGGGGGAGAAAGGTCATGTGTGTTTAAACCCATATTGTCCCTTGGCATCCTAACCTGGCTCAAGGCCACTGGTAGCACATTTATATCCACTGGATATTCATCCTTCTCCTACACCAGATTGATATGGATTTCTGCATTAAAATATTATTCTTTAGTTTGAAGATGTAGCTGTTGTGATTTGCAGTTTTATCTTTTAAATGGCATTTACCTTTAACGCCCACATGTTCAATTAGAATTTTTATTATTCTCAGCTCTCCCTTCATACAGCCCTTCTTTTCCTTGCACCTCCCTCCCTGTAGTCAAAATAGCGAGAGTGGATTTGGTGATCTTCAGGAAAGGAAATGAGTATGTTTATAAGGAGTTATCACAAAGTAGGCAGGATGTTTTTCCCTTTCTGAATTCCTCCTTCCCTTCATTGGATGTGTAACCTCCAGTGATTGCCTGTGCATTTTAGATACTCACTTTTAAACCAGTATGTGGGACCCTCTCTCTTCTCTAGCTTCATCTTGGCCTCCACTGCCTCATAAACATGATGAGGTTATTTTCACTTTTATTACTGTTCCTTTTGCCCAGGACAGCTTTCCCTTTTTGCTATCCAAATCCTACCATGCAAGACCCAGCTCATGTTTTATCTCCTCCATGCAGCCTTCCCTGATCTCTGTCTTTTCTGAACTCTTTGAAGGCTAAACTATACCATGCACTTGGATGTTCTGTATTGTTCTGTGATATTCTTGGGTTAACGTGACTGACATTCCCCAATTAGATTGGAAGTTCCTGTAAGGCAATAAATGTTTTATACCTCTGTATTTTATAATCCCTAGCAATGGTTCTGAACACATGTTATTTATTTGAGTCCTCAGTTCCTTATCTGGGCCAGTTTTCTGGCATACTGGGTATCCTAGGGTGGTAAGACAATAGAGTTAATGCCATCTGTAAGATGGTGCATTTAAGTAACAAAAGAGAGACATATCTGATGTTAAAGTCCCAGCCTATTTACTTCATATAATATGTATAATGGGGAAAAAAATGTTTCTTCTCACTGACAGGAGACTGGAGAGAAGCCTAGTCATCCATACTCCTAACCATAGTCATCTTTTACTCTTCCCTCCTTTTCATCTCCCCCATCCAATCACACACCAATTCTCTACTTTCTCTGTCAAGGACTTTGCCTCATGTTTCACCAAAAAAAATTAAGGTCATTTGCCAAGAGCTTCACCTTCTCACATCCACTTCATGTCTCATCTCTTAGATGTCTTCTCCCCCATCCCTTCCTCCACCCTCCTGTCTCATCCCTTCCTCCAGCAAAACACCAAAGCAATCCCATCCCACCCATCTTCTTTTCTTTTGCTGTTCTCTAGATACTAATAATTAAAATTATCTTTGGAATCCAAACTAGCTTTCCATCCCATCCTGTATTTTCCAGTGAATTACCACATTCTTCCCTCTCCCCCTCCCCTAATCATCCCCACTCTCACAAATCTTCGCTCTCTCCCTATCTATAAGCTATTTTCCTGCTTTCTACAAAAACACACATGTCTCTCCTTATCCTTAAGAAAACCCTCACTTGATTTGACAGTCCCTGCAAGCTGTCATCTTATATGTTTCCTCTTTTTCATGTCTAAATTCGTCAAGAAAGCCATCCACAATTGGTGCCTCCACATCCTCTCCTCTCACTCTCTTCTAAACCCTCTGCAGTCTGACTTCTGTCCTCATCATTCAGCTGAAACTGCTGTATCCAAAATTAGCAATGATCTCTTAATTGTCAGATCTAATGGCTTTTTCTCACTTCTCATCCTGACCTCTTAACCTCTCTGCAGTCTTTGACACTGCTCAGTCACCCTCTTCCCTTGACTACTCTTTTCTCAGTTTTCTATAACATCTTCTCTCCTGGTTTTCCTCCTACCTTTCTGACTTCCTTTTTAGTCTTCTTTGCTGAGCCTTCATCTGGGTCATGCTCACTATGGGTGTTCAGTTTATTGGTGGTATTATTAGCTCCCTTAGGATCTCCAGTTATCATCCCTATGCAGATCGTTCTCCGATACATCAGTCAGTTTTAATGTCTCTGCCTACCTCCAGTCTCACATCACCAAGTGCTTATTTGATGACTTGAGCTACAGAATTCCCTATCTTTTCTCCCAAGCCCTGTCCTCTTCTCAGTTTCCCTGTTGCTATCAGGAGTACCACTATGCTCCATTCACTGGGTTTGCCACCTTTGTATGATCCTCAGATCCTCACTTGGACCCACCTCCCCTGACCCCTCTACTTGGTTGCTGAGTCTTATTGTTTCTACTTTCACAATATCTCCCACATACGTCCCCTTTTCTGCACTTGACTTTCCATCTACTGACTCCATGCTTTTGCTTCTCGTGCCTGGAATATTCTCTCTCATTACCTCTGCTTGCTAATTTCCCTGCAACTCAGCTCAAATCCCACTTTCTGCAAGAGGCCTTTCCAGGATCCTATTCTCTCCCACTCACTGTTAGAGCCTTCCTTCTAAGATTATATCTCATTTACACTGTATAGATCTTGAGTATAAATAGTTATTTCATATTATCTCCCCCATTAGAATGTAAGTTCCTTGAAGACCTTTCTTTGTTTCCCCACAGCCTGGCACACAGAAGTGCTTAAAGAATGCTTGTTGATTGGTTGTTGACAGACATGGAAAGTAACTTGGGTGAATGTACAGGTGTGGGAGGTGGTGCATCAAGTTCAGAGAAAAGCTAGCAGTCTAATTTGGCTGGTAAATAGAGTTCAAACATGGGAGTCATGGCCAGGAGCTAGATTATGTACAGCCTGAAATGTGGAGTTGAGAAGCAGAAGGAAATGTTCCTCCCTGCCCCCCGCAAAAGTTTTTGAACAGAGAAGTAACAATCAAAACTAGGCCTTGGGAAGATGCTTTTGACAGCTCTTTGAAGGGTGGGTGGGAGAAAGGAGAGACTAGAAACAGACTAATGAGGCTGTTACTGTAGTCCAGATGACTACATGAACTAGCCTGTTTTCTCTATATGAGTAGAAAGGGGATGCATATGAAAGATGATGTGGAGATAGAATTGACCAGATGATTCATTGGCTGTGTTAAGGGTAGTGGTGGTAAAAAGTCAAGGATGACTAAAATTATAAACCTGAATACCTGAGAAGATGGTGGTGCCCTCAAAAAATAGGATAATTTAGAGGGGACCAGGTTTAAGGGACCACGTTGAACATGTTGGGTTTGAGATGACTACAGGACATCCAGGAGAAGATATCCAGCAAGTATTTGTGGATTTAGGGCTGGAGTTTAGGAGAGAAATTAGAATTATGTTTATAGATTTGGGAATCATCTGTGTAGAATTGATATTTGAATCTATGGGAGCAGAAGAAGATAGCTAAGAAATCTATAGATAGAAAAGGGCTCAAGGCATAGCACTGTGAAATATTCATGGAAAGAGAGCAGGAGATAGAGGATGATGATCCCAGAAAGGAAACTGAGAAGAAATAGTCAGATGGTAGAAGGAAGACAGGAGAGAACAGTGTTATGGAAGCCAAGGAAGAAGAAACTGTCCAGTAGAGTATGGTCAGCAGCATTAGAAGCTGCCAAGAGAAGACAAGATACGGACTGAAAAAAGGCCATTGGATTTAGTGGTTAAATCATTGGTAATCTCATAGAGATCATTTCAGTAGAGTGGTGATGGTTAGAAGCCAAAGTACAGTGAGTTTAGAAGTGAGTAGGTGGTGAGAAAGTAGAAGCAATGAATGTGGCACTGTTCTTTCTAGGACTTTGTCAATGAAACAGAGGGGGAAGAGACAGACAGATGTGATGGGGCAGACTTGAGCATGCTTGTAGGGAGAGGCTGAAGATGAGAGAAAGGCATCAGCTACTAGAGGAGACAGGATGGAGATAGAATTGAGGATAGAAGTAAAAGGCATTGACCTGGGCGAGTGGAAGAAGCTTCCATTCCTCAGAGACCAGAGTAGAGGAGGACCTCTCATCTGGACTACTGTAATAGTCTTAGCTGGGCATTTACTGCTTCAGTCCATCCTGCACAGAGGTCCCTCCTAGTGCATGACTGACCACACCATTCTCCTGCTCAGAATCCTTCAATGGCTTTCAATTGGCCTGCCAGGTAAAGCCCACACTCATTGGCTTCACATTCAAGGCCCTCACAACTTTACTCCAACTCGTCTTTCTTTTCAGTCCAATTCAACAAAGACTTATTAACAGTCTGTATGGACACTTTGTGATAAGTGCTCCAGGTGCAAAATGCTAATAAGTTTAGGGTGGGAGAAAGGTGGGTCACCTTATCATACTACACCCACCAATGATATTCTGTGTATTCCAGCTAAACTAGACTATTCACCGAACATTCCTTGTACTTTCCTGCCTTCCTCCTTTTGCTAACACTGAAGACTTGTGCCCAGCAGACCCTGTTTTATCTCCTCTTTCTGAGCTGAACATCTTTTAGGAAGACTTCCCTCATTCTTCACATCTAGAAGTGATTCCTGCCATCTCATCAGACTTATACTCCTTTTGTATACTTAAGTCTAGTTTACATTATAGTTACCTTGTCCTTTTCTTGTTTTCTCCCTACTAGATGCTGTGTACATTAGAGAATGCCTAATAAATGTTTATTGATACATGAATGTTTAAACTAGGTGCTAGTGCTGGTGTCCCAACCTCCATCATGCTCAAGATGGCGTCTTAGAATTCTCCATTTTTCTATATGCTAATAAGCTGCAGATGATAAGAAGGTGAAGCACTGTGCACAGTGGAGGCTCGTCTTGTCCATCTTGGTGGGGGATGCCAGTTGTGCGCAGTCTCTACTGTTCAGTCCAAAGCAAGACCTATCTGGACAGCTTGGTATATTTGCATAGATGCTGCCAGAAGACAAATGTAAATGTGATGGGATTGAGTGGGTGTCTGTATTGAGGTGGTAAATAAAACGTGGTTGTGATATACTGGGGGAGTGTGGGGCCTTAGCAGCATGCTCAGCTCTTAGAGTGTAGCACCCATCTGTTGTTCCTTCCCTCCCCAAAAAATCCAACTGAAAACAAAAGCTCATAAAGAGAACCAGCTCATCAGTCTGTCCTTCAAATTTAATTTTGTTTTTCAGTTCGGGTTGCTTTCTTATTTCATTTTGTTTGCATACTAATTAGATGTGAGCTTTTGACTTTGATTTTATGGCCTACATATTTTCTAAGGTTTGCTGGCAGCGTGACAGCTGATGTATCCCTTGAGGTCTCAGAAAAGCGCTGATGATGCAAGCACAGCAGGGTCCTTTTTTCCTTTATTTTTTGGTTTCCTCCTTCCCTACATTGGGGTTGCCAAGCAAACTGGGAATAATTGATGGCTCATTAAAGCCCCTTTCTGCAGACGGCTTCTTACTGTTTCCAAAGTGCAGCTTCCCTTGTTGCTGACTGTCTGGTAGGTTCTGTGGGGATGAGTGGTACTTACATAGACTTGAGAAGTAGCACTAGTTTCCTTGCCCATTTTAATCAAGGGCTAGGTGCTGACATGGTAGCGTCTTTGTGCACATTCACAAAGTTTATATAATTGTGGATAGAGAGAGCTATGTGTGTTGTCATGTTGAATTGTCATCTTGCAATAAGGAAAGTCATTTTGATTGGTTTGTTCACCATTCCAAGCCATAAAGGGGAAAAAGGGGAAGTAAATCTCCTGATTTATGGAAAATGAAAATTCAAGGGGGCAATTTTAGGTTATGAAGGGCCATCATATCAAAGAAGGCTTGTTTGGTTTGGGCCCATATGTTAGAACTTGGAGAAATGGTTGGAAGTTGCAGAAGGGCAGATTATAAGGAAAAGCTTCCAACAGTTAGAGCTGTTGAAAAGAATAGGCTACCTTAACATCGTTGGGTTCCTCATCACTGGAGAAGAGATAGCTGCTTCTCTTAACTGGTTATCTGTTTGTAGAAAGTAGCCCAGTTCAATTATGTGTTGGTATAGATGAACTATAAGGTTTTATACAACTCTGAGATTCTAGGATTCTGTGAATTACAACTTCAGAACCTTTTAAGTTTTGAAATGTTCCTAGCAAAAGTTAATAGTAATCCCTTGGATTTGTATATCATTTTGTAGTTTACATAGCCTTTCCTAATTGCCTACAGTACTTACTGTGCCCCGCCCCTCCCCTTTACCTTTAGCTGATTACAGCACTTCCTTCCCTGGGCCTTTCATGATTCTTTATTTGCACCCCTCACTCCATTAATAGTTCTTGGAGCACATGCCTCATTCTCCCTGGCAGTCTAAAACTCCTTAAGGGTAGGGTCGCCTCAACATAGCCCCTGCAGTGCTAAAACAGTGCTCTGTGCATAGTAAGTACTCGGTAAGTATTTAGTGAATACAGTTAGGAGAGGTTTCCACATATAATGCTAACAGCAAATATATTATCCTCATTTTACAGACGAGAAAGATCAGCCTTGGCAGATTAAGTGAATTGGCCAAGGCTACACAGTTCTTAGTGGTGCGAACAAAATCAGAACTCAAATTTTATGACTTAGGAGGCTCTTTCCACTGTACTACTCTGACATGTAGCAGTTCCTTTTTAAAGAACTTTAAATATCATGTGAAAATTGCTAACAGAATCTAACCCCAGATATTAGGAGGAGACAACTATTGTATAAGGTATCCGGGTGATTTTGCAAAGAAAAGCACTGAAGATTTTGGAAGCAAATATAATCAGTAGTGAGCCAGAAAGACATAAGGACTGGAAAATTATTTTAGAAATTGGCCCTTGGCCCTTTAATTTGCTTGTGCTCTTTGTGGTTTGAAATATCCTCCCAGATCCCTGTAAACAAGCATTTTCATATTGATTTTTGTCCACTTGGTAACCAGTGCATTTCCTCTGGGTTTTTAATGCCACAGGAGCCGATAGGTTTATCCTTTGTTGTGTACGTAACATACACAGCTTTGGGAGTTGCAAGGAACAGCTGCTTCAGGCAAACTCACACTTGAATATTTGGCCACTGAAAAGGAGCCAGGAAAGAGAAAAGGCAGCCAGTTAGAGTCCCAACTTATCCTTAAATCTCAACTCATCCTCAGCCTGAAGATTCTAGCCTTGTAGCACAGTGGCTTTTGTTAAAGCTTGAGAGAAGGAAATGCTCACATCTGCATTTGGAGGCAGCCAAGACTTAAAACAGATCAGGGGGGTCTGTCAGCTCCTGCCCTAGATCTGAATCCATCAGTTAGGACACAGACAAGGGTCTGGGTTTCTTTGTGTTTTCTCCATTAACAAAGCCAGTAGCAGAAAATCTTACAGCTTTGGTTGTGAAATGCTTTGTCACAGACTAAATTCCCTCCCCCCAACCAAAACCCCTCCACAGCAGACCTTGAGGATTATTGCTTTGCTGTCATGGCATAGGAGTAGCCATAACCGCCATAGAGTTGTTGTTTGGTTAGATTGTGGTTTGATTGGTTCATGAAATCTCCGGTGAGTTTTCATCCTCTTCCTTGCTATTTCATTTGTTCTTACTCTGGCTAAAATATCCTCTTCTTCCTCAAGAAATGGAATTTCAAGAATTTCAGAGTTTTGTTTTTTAAAGTAATTTCCATTTGGCAAAACCCTCAGGACTTTTCTTCTGATCTAAACTTTGTTTTTGTTTGGTAGAAATTTCTCTAACTTTCTTTAAGGTTAGAGTGTCTTCTTTATAGCCTTGGGAGAAAGATAACTTTGGCTCCTTCAGGATTCCTCCATAATCATTAGTAGTTTGTAGGCAAAAATATTATTGCTTTCCTTTCCCACTGTGCCCTTTTAGAGGGTAGGAATTTGGATGTAGAAGTCCCAAGGATCTGAAGAAGATTTGTGAGATCTTCTGGTAAATGCTTGCCTGGGAAGATAGCACTTTCCCATCCACCATCTCCATCTCTCCCTCCTCCCTCTTTCTTAACATAAACAGAACAGCTTGTATTCAGTGTCTGAATAGTAAACCTGCTGTCGAAAGTTTGCTTTAATATTTATGCGTTCAGCACTGCTACATGTTTTGAGCTCCATCAAAGCTTTTATTATAAGAGCATTTGAAAAGGCTGGGGAACTAGAGAAGCTGCCGATGTGTGTACCATCTCTTACGCTCTCTCTCCATCCAGCTCATCCTCCCTTACCATCGCCTCCCTTTCTCTCCTCTTCCCCCCTCCCTGAATGCATCTCTCCTCCCTTCCCCCTCCCTCCCAACACACACGGAAAGCAAAGAGAACTCTTTCCCCAAGACCTCTGGGAGAAATCTGTTTAATATTTATAAACTGCTACTGTAGCTATAATAACCAGAGGTAGCTGGCATTACCAAGATTTGCTGCAAATAGGACTGTACTGTGGAAACAAAGGGTGATGATGTATAAAATGGAAAATTGGTACCCTTCTCCTATTTTCATGAGGAAGGAAATAGGTATGGGATAGACTGGTCACAGAGGGACAAAGTCTGGTATACGCAGGACTGAGAAATCACCAGCCATCTATGCGATGACCAAAGTATAAAGATGCTTTCATTCAACAAACATTTACTGAATCCCTGCTATAGGAGGCACCTAGGTGGTACAGTGGATGGAGTGCTGCGGCTGGAGTCAGAAAGACCTGAATTCAAATCTGGCCTCAAATGCTTACTAGCTGTGTGACCCTGGACAAGTCTCTTTTTAACCTCTCTTTGCTTGTTTCCTCATCTGTAAAATGGGAATAATAACAGCGTAGTAAAGCACTTAACACAGTGCCCGGTGCATAGTAAACGCTGTATAAACGCTAGCTAAAATTACTGTGTGCAGCCCCCTGTGTTTAAAGGTGAGTGAGCTCCATCTCCGTTCTGACAGCAAGTTTTGAACCTATAGGGGAAATAAAGTATATTCAGATAACTGCCTCTGGGAACATGTGTTGATGCTCCGGATGGTCCAGAGGGGAGAAAGGTCCCTCGTAGCTGCTCAGGGGGCGACATCTGAAGAAGCACTGCCTTTATGTGGATGACTTCCACGTCTCCAACTTGGACCTCTCCTGAACTGCAGACTGGAATCTTCACCTCGATGTCCTGCTGTGACTGAACTTCTCTGAACTTGTCCCTCGTTCTGACATCATGTTTCTTTTATTGGCACCACTGATCTCCTGGCTACCTATCACAAAACCTTAGAGTTATCTTTGACTCTTCCTTTCCCCCCTTACCACTCACATCCGGGTAACACCCACTAAGTATGGGTATTCCCTAGGGTTCTGTCCTGGGCCCTCTTCTCTTCTCTCTTTACACTCTTTCATTTGGTGATTTCGTCAGCTTTCATAGACTTAATTTATGCTTATGATAATTTTCAAATCTGTTTATCCCACCCTAACCTTTCTTTGACTGTGAGTCTCATGCCTCTGACTACCTGTTAAACATCTTGAACTGGATGTCCCATAGACATCTTAAACTCAACATGTTCAAAACTGAACTCGTTATCTTTCTCCCAACCTACCCCCACTTCTTAACTTCGCTGTTACTGTTGAGGCCTCTATCATCTTCCCATCTACCCAGGCTCATAACCTAGGAGTCATCCTTGACTTTTTGCTTTCCCTTATTCCCCATCTCTAATGTCTTGCTAAGGCATGTTGATTTTACCATCATAACTATCTCATATATACTCCCTTCTCTCCTCTGACACTGCCACCAGCCTGGTGCGGGTCCTTATCATTTCAGGCCTGGGTGGTCTCCCTGCCACAAGCCTCTTCTGACTCCAATCTATCTTCCACTCAGCTGCAAAAGTGATTTTCATAACCCTGACCATGTCATCTCCTAGTTAGTTAACTGCAGTGGCTCCTTATTGCCTCCAGGATCAGATATGAAAATCTTCTGCTTGACGTTCAAAGTCTTTCATAACCTGCCCCCCTGCTAACACCTTTCCAGTCTTCTTTACAACTTAGACCACACCCCTACCACCATTGTCACTACATATTCTTCGTTTTCTATCTACACTGACTTCTGTGCTGTTCCTTGAGCAAGACACTCCTATCTCCCACCTCTTAAGTATTTTCGCTGGTTGTCTCCCCATGCCTGGAATGCTTTCCCTCATCTCTGCCTACTGGCTAGATCCCAGCTAAAATACCATCCTCTACAGGAAGCATTTCCCATTCCCCTCTACTCTGCTGATTTATTTCTAATATATCATATATATATAAAATATACGTATAGTTGCCTTGTACACAGTTCTTTGCAGGTTGTTTTCCCCATTACACTGTGCACTCCTTGAGAGCAGGGGCTTTCTTTTGCCTTTCTTTTCATTCCACATTGCTTAGCACACTGCTTGGCACATGGGTGCTTAATAAATGTGTATTAAGTCACTGTTTTGGGGAAGCTTACTGTAGTAAGCTGTTCAGAGTGGATTGGATGGGACGACATTGGAGTCAAGATAGTGGTAGGAGGCTGTTCCTGGTATATTAGGAGAGAAGTAATGAGGCCTTGAATCAGAGTGGTGACATAGGAGGGACAGGACAGGGCTTGTCGGAGGGTGATTACTGTGGTAGAATTGCCATGTAGGAGTTGGCAACTCAAAACTACCTTGGTACTTGAATCGACTTTGCTCAAAGGTATTCTTGTAACATGCTTGCCTCTTTATAAGGTCATTGTGTCCAGGTGCCCTGCAAGAGTTTTGCTTCTTTTAAACACTCAGTGCACTTTATAAATAACAGACTTAGCTAAGAGAGCCTAAGAGGCCCCTCTTGAAAGATGACTATCATACTGAAGGGCTTTCATTTGTGAGGAAGCGCTTTACAGGGCTCACTAGGGTAGCCATATATAACCATGAAGGGAAGGAGAGTTCTCTCCTCACCTTAAAATAAAATAACCTATTAAAGATGACTTTTCTTTTCAGGAATATTTTACAGTAGTATTCTTAGACAAAGTAGAATTCTTCTAGCTTTGGGGAGTCTCTTCAGGGGAAAGATGGTTTATTCTGGGTCTGTGTATAAAAAGAACCTATTTGTCACAATGCACCCTATCCCTACAGTCATTGCCTTCACAGAAGGCACCTTCAATTTTGAGCAAGTCTAGGTCTCTTTTTTTTCTGTTTCCTCTCATTGGATGCTCATTATTTGTCTAAAGATCTTAGTGAAGATAATTCAGCAAGTGGATTGCCTCAGACTTTGGTTTTCTTTATGTTTTGCCCTTACCCTGGAAGTGATTAGGGCCCTCCAGGGATGCCAACTTGACTGTTGGAGAATCACTATTCCAGAGGGGCAGCCTCTTCTTACTCCCTTCCCTCATAGGTCACAAAGCATTAGAGGAACAATGTGTTAGTTCATTTCATTAAGATTCTTACCATAAGAAGGTACCCCACGGGTATTAAACACACACTGTCTCATAATGGTTCTTTGTCTAGCTCTCCTGGGGATGTGACAGCATTCCTGGCAGGTGAAGATGATGTATCACTCACCGATCCTCTCTTCCAGCCATTTCATTCCTTGCTTCCTGTTACCTCTCTGGTTCCTGAAGGTTCTTTAATATCAAGCATCACATTTGTTTGCTGTTGAGGTGGCGGAAGTCTGTAATAAAGGATGATGGTTTCAGGTAGAAAATGCACAGCTGGACCATGTCTGCAGCCCGGATCATGTTTTCCTGCAGATGTCTGTAGTAATAAAGAATAAGAGGAGGAATTACAGAAAGTGGCAGTAGCAGAATTGTTTCCAAATTGTAATAAGGTTATTTTTTCTCTTTTCTCCTTCCCAAGTGCTTTTCCACTGAGGATCAGTAGGTGCTTTCATGCAAAAGCTTTTCACCACCTGAGAGAGAGAAATCCATTGCTCACTTTTTAGACACATCCCAGTTAGGGGTGAAATGAAACCCAGTCAGCACATTGCCTATGGCGAGTTCTGATGCACACACAGGCAACCAGGTTCAGACCCCCGCCCCCACTCCCCGCAGTCCATCATGTACTGACCACTATTCTTCTACCTTTGTTTCCTCAGAATATGCAGAAAACATTGGTGATGGGAAGAACCAGGAATTCCAGGAGAATGAACAGAAGCGTATTCTGGAACTGCTGGAGAATTTTTAGTCCTACTCTGCTTTTCCTTTCACCCCTCAGACTGTGAGCTCCATGTCTGCTTCTGATCCCTTCAAACTCAAATGCCTTTTCTAGGACACAAATTTGAATTTGGCTTTTGGACACATTAAAGTTAGTTTTGGTATTGCTGGCCTTGTGTTTTTTGTCTATGTGCATGAATACTTTTCGTAAAAAGAATGGTGAGCTTATGCTGCCTCACAGTGCCATCAGTTTTCTCATCTGTAAAATGAGAAGATTGGACAAAATCTCTAATGTCCCTTACAGCTCTAACCATCTGATTCTTGTAACATTCAGCATACAGAATGTGACTGTGAAGTACTGAGACTAATTTAACAAGCGAATAAGAAATAAGGCATTCAGCTAAGTGTTGTCAATCAAAATAATCACCCTGAGTGACTTCATGCTTATTGCAGCAAAGTTGTCATTGCTCAGAAACATTTTTGGAAATTAGCTTCAGAGCCCACTTATGACCCATGTGAGGAAAATTAGCCTCCAAGATTTATAGTCATAAATTCATTCTTCACCAGAAATAAGGCCCGAAATGACTACTTTCCTTATTCACTAGCTATGACTAAATATCTTCTATTTCCAAGAATTAAAACCCTCACTGTTGAGTTTTAAAATAATGTACTATAGGCTTTGAAGGCAATTCCAAGATGAAGATGCAAAAAAAATGTTCTGAGTAAGAGTAGCAGGATAAATGAATAACTAGGAGGAAAGAAAGGGGTTAAATATCCATTCTGGGGATATGGATTACTTCAGATCCAGGAGTGGTAAAATATACTTTGTATTTGGGGATGACTGAGGAGATTAGAGGTACACCTGAGGGTTAGGGAACATGAAGAACCAGAGGCATTTCTCAAGTGCAGTGCTCTTTTAGAAAGTCCTGTCATCACTGTATAATAGCTTAATATGAAACCATGGAAGGGGTTTTGTAGGTGAATGGCATAATTTTTTTCATAAAGAAAATATATATCGTTCAGAATCTTGCTATTGAATTTTAACAATAGGAAAAACAAGTTAGAAGCAGAGAAATAGAAACTCCTAAGTACAAATTAAGTACTCTTGTCACTAAATTTTAATCAGCATGTTTCTACAACTTGATGATCTTTCTTAGGATTTGTTCAAAGCTGCTGATTGTGTTCATAGGTACTCATAGTAGGAGAAATGTTAATTATCTCATTAACACTTCCTTCCCCTCCTCCCTTCAACCCTGTGAGCATTTCCTCTTATAATTACCTTTTTTGTCAGGTAAAGAGTGCTTATTGATTTTTTCCAACAAAGGTCATTCGTGCATTATTTTCCAAGTTGTCCATTAGATCACTAGTCCCAAAATGGAAACACTTAATGCCTTGCACATAGTAAACCCTTGATAAACATTTGTTGAATTGAGTTCATGTCTTAGTGTCCATGGCCTGCTATAAACTTACTCACCCAGCACCTCTCTTTCATAGTATGATGCCTTCATTTTGCAGACTAGTTCCTCTAATCCCTTTTTGTTGTTGTTATTCAGAGAATTCTGAGAGCCCGAAACATACATGGTTTTCCAACAGTGTTGTGTGCTGACTTCACAGAGGTAATGAAGAATGGTTATCTCCTGATCTTCCCTCTGGATTCAGTAATAGTAAACTCACCCTACCAAACACAGGAGCAGCAAGATCGTCCTTGTCTCACTTCTAGAGATTTGCATGCGGGTCAGGTTTGTGCTTTTTATCTCAGAGAAAAATGCCTCATCATCAGGGGAGCTTAAAGGCTTCATTCAAACAGGACATAAGTAGGCACCAGTGTCCTGGGTAGCATTTTCTCCTGTTAGGAGACCAACCTCATGTCATAGGCAGAAATCCCTAACGTGATTTTCTCCCTCCGCTTACTCCTTGGGCCGGATACTAGAGTTGGTGTCAGATCCCTGTACTGAAGATAGTTTGATATAGGAGGGAAAAAGCAACCTTGGGTCCTAACCCCTACTGCTGCATCTATCAGTTGTCTGACTTTGGACGGATCTCCTAACTTATGTGTCTCTTTCCTCATCTATAAAATGGGGATGATGGTACTTGTACTAGTGACCGCAGTTCAATAGGATAAACTTTTGCCCTCCTACTATGTGCAGATTCATCATAGGATTCTTATGGGAAGAGCATAGAACAAAAGCCTTATAGCACATAGAAACTGAAAACATTAGGTAAAGGATAAACTTTCCTAAATCCTCTCCAAGGAGAGGAAATGTGAGTTGCTGTTTATTATAATTTCTAGTCTCTCCTGCCCTTCAGCCCAGGGCCTCAATTCTAGGAAGCTCTTAGCACCAGCATAGAATAAAAAAAAAGTTTCTGTTGTGAGGCCTTCAGCTGTCAATCTGCCTCACAGGGAGGATGCACTGGTTTTGATAATGTGCTGCCAAGAAGAGGGACCATATCTGTTGTTGCACAGACCCAGAAGCCTGGCCCTCCTGGGCTGGATCATGGTTACCATTCCCTAGGAAGCTCTTCGCATATTGGAACATGCCAATTGAAAAACAGCTTCAGGGTTGGCCCTGCATGTAAGATGGTTTCCAAAGGTCCCATCTATAGGGGAAAAAATCCCCACCCAAAGAGTTCTTTATCTCTAGAAGGCTTCAAACATTTGTTCAATGTTTATTATGCGTAAGGTACTGCTTGCTTAATAGACATCCTATATTGGGATTTTTGCATTTAAATTTGGTAGAGTGCTGTTTGACCCACAGTCTGTCATAAGCCATGTTACAGTGATCTTAATGCATTTATGTTGGCTCTATGGGCAACATTTTCTCCCAAGAGCAGGAGTGAAGGGAGAAGAATTGGCCAAAGAATAAAAGGATTACCTCTTCAATCCTAAATTCTTTTTGCCCTTCATCCCTTAATTACAGAATAGCCATTTATTAAGCACTTACTGTATTCAGAGCACTCACTGTGCTTCAAGGAGAGGATTGAACTCCTTACAAACACAGTTGCAATGAGTCTTTCTGCCCTGTTTCATTGTCTCCCAGCCATTATGTCACAAAGATACCTTGCTACTTGGTGCCATTGAGAATTTCTTTTCTCCCCTTTGGTGAATTGAACCCTTCCAAAGGGTAAGTTTAGGAGAAATACACTTGTATATTAAACCTACTTTAAGTGGCAGAAAGTAAATACATGGAATGACCTACCCAAGGATGGAGTTCAGAGTAAAACAAATATAACTTCAAAAACACCTTAGAATCCTCACCAGTGCTAGGGGGCAGAGCAAAGAACTCCTCACAAAGCTTCCATTTTTAAAAGTCTCCCAGGCTAGCCAGCTCTTCATTTCCTATCAGCTTGCACCTAGACTCCGCTATGCCTCTGCTTCCCTTGCCCTCACTCTGCTTTTTCAGCTTCCTTTTGTGTGTTGGCTTCCCCTGTTAGAATCCAAGCTCCTTGAGCACAGGGACTATTTTTTTCATATTTCATATTTGTCCTAAATGCTTAGCATTGTGCCTGGCATATAGCTGGCCCTTAATAAATGTTTATTGATTGGGTTTGAGGTTGACAGCCAAAGTTATCAAGCAAAGGCTCCTATAACATTTCTTTCAGGCAAAATCCTGACCATGAGGGATCTCTAGGCTAGCCCTGTCTAACAGATCTTAAAGTTCTGTTGGAGGGTGAAGGACAGAAGTGAAAATGGCCACCTTGTGGGAAACATAGCATCATAGAGCCAGAGTGAGGTTGGCTCTCAGTGATCATTCTAGGCCTACCCTCTGATTTTTAAAATGATGAAATCGAGGCCCAGGAGAGATAAATGACTTGTCCAAGGTCACAGGCAGCAAGCCCATCAGAAATGGGCTTTTTCCACTGCCACATAGAAAGGAGGGTGGAGGGCAGCTGTTTGTGCAGTTAGATGTGAAGTGTGAAAACGGTTGTTATGTTTGTCCTTTGTTTTTGAAGAGGACCATGATATCAGGGCACAACTTGCAGTTGACTTTGATTTGAGTGAGGGAGGGCTGTGCAGGGTCATCAACCTCACTTTCTCCTCTAGAGTCATCTGGGTCCAGTGGCCTGATATCAGGACGACTGGAGATGGCCCAGGATGCAATGGGAGACCCTGGCCCTTTTAGACTAAGGCCTTTTCAAGTACTCACTTTGAGTGAGGTAAATAAAGCCCATTCAGTGAATAGGCCTCTTTAAGAAGTTTTCCCCTTCCCCCATTGCATTCATGTGAAAATGGAAGATAGGCTTCTCCCTGTTCTATTGAGTACCAGCTTTGTGGGAGGGAGTAAACAGCCCTCTGGGCTGTGTCCTTTGCAGGAAGTTCTCAAGTATGTCGGACGAGGAAAAAAAATGGCACCGAGCAGAAGCCACCAGTAGTAACCCTCTGCTCAGTACCAGCAAAAAGGTGTGTGGTCTGGTCACCACACTCCGATCTGACCATCTCCTCCTGCCCCTTGCTGCCACCATAAATGGGGGTGTTAATTCCCCAGGTTCCACTGACAGGCCTGGTCTGAGAAGCCTGTAGTATATAAAGATCTTTAATGAAGAAACAGAAGAGCTTTTAGGGCATGGAAGTCCCTTCATTTCAGCCTGCAGTAAAATTTCATTAACAAAAGGCACTGCAGGGCCATCAGAGCAATAGCTATAAATCATAGTATTTGCGTGGGACTTACCCCAGGACCAGGGGCTCTATCCTTTCCTGGGCCTGCAAAAGAGGAACCCCTTTTGCTAGGACCAGAATGCAGGCTGTAGTGGCCAGGCCCTGGGAAGAGAAGGGGCTCCGGGGCTATCGTGCCAGGCCCCTCTGGCCAGCTGCCCACCTGGGTCCTCTGTTATTAATTAAGCTAATTATGCAGCTTTTATGGGCTGTTGCTAAGGGCCAACTTGGTTTTTTTCCTACTGATATCTCTGCAGCCGGCAGCCTGGGAGGCCCAAGGAGAAGTGCAATAGGTTCTGTCAGCTGCAAGTAAACATCATTATTGTAATTGGGGAAGGATTAAAAGGGCCTTGATAATTAGCTCCCTAACGAACCCTTTAAGCTGGTGAGCTGTGGCCTCTGACTGGTCAGCCTTCCCACTCTAACTTGGTACCTTAGACTAGAAGGGACTGCCCACCAAGGTAAGTAGAGAACAAGTCATCCTTTAGTTATATTATAAGTGGAGTAAGGGGAGGGAGGATTTGTAAAAGGTCAAGAGCCAGTCTGTCCTTTTCCCCTTGTGCCCCAGGGGAGGGCAAAAACCATGATACTTTAAAAAAAATTCTGAACTTAGGAAACCAACCCCTAACAAAATAATCATTTCCATATACATAACAGAACATAAAAAGGTTTGCAAATGTGTTATGTATTTTGCTTTTCTTAAGATATAACAAATATAACATATAACTTTCAACACTCCTGCTTGTCATTTTCCTACTGACCTTCTGTTTTTCCTTTGTTGTATTTTTAAAAAATGATAACCTTCTTTACTTTTTTTTCCTTTTTTGCTATTTTGCTATTGCTTAGTCTTCTAACTTTCTCTATCAAACCTTCTAACTTTCTCCCTATCAATGAGATATTTGGGTTTTTTTTTAAGGGCTTAGAAAGCGACTAGCATGTAGTAGGCACTACTAGAATAAAAAAGAAAAAACTACTCTTGTAAAAAATATGCATAGTCAAATCAAAACACATTCTTACATTGGCTGCATCCAAAAATGTATATCTCATTCTGCACCTTAAATCTTCTCTATCAGGAGGTGGTAAAATGCTTCATCATTGGTACTTGGAAAGAGAGATTCATCATTGCAGTGATCGGCATCCTTAAATCTTAGGAGGTTTTTTTTCCTTGTAGTGTTCTTATTATATAAATTCTCTTGGTTCTCCTGGTTCTACTCATGTCACTCTATACCATTTCACACAGATCTACTCAGGTTTCTCTGAGATCATTCCTGTCATTTTTTTTAATAGGGCAAGAAAGTTGAATTGTATTTTCCCTTTTCCTATCGTTGATATCTGTGAGGTATGGGCCTAGTAGTGGTATTGTTGAGTCAGTGGGTACATCTACATGATGTAATGACTTTGTAGGAGCATGGATCCAAATTCCTTTCTAGAATTGCTAGACTTACTCATAGGCCCAGTACATTAGTGTGCCTGTTTTCCTTCAGCTCCTCTGACAGTCATTTTGGGGGGCAACTTTGCCAAGCTAATAGGTGGGGCATGGAACCCCAGAGTTGTTCATTTGTATTTCTCTGAGTATTAGTGATTCGGAGCAATTTTTCCCCCATATGGTTGCTGATAGCTTGGACTGCTTCCTTCAAGACCTTCTTGTTCATGTCCTTAGACCATATATGCCTCAAAGAAAGAGGAGGACCTATATGTACCAAAGTATTTATAGAAGCACCTTTGTTATAACAAAGAACTCCATCAGTTGGGAAATGGCTGGAAAAATTATATCAGTGTAATGGAATGTATTGCACCACAAGAAATGACATAAGGGACAGTTTCAGAGAAACCTGGGAAGACTTATATGAATGATGCAGAATGAAGTGAATAAAACAAAACAATTTATATAAAAAAACTATAAAGAAAAACAACTAACAAAAATTTAAGAACTCTTGATCAATGAAATAATGAATTGGTATTTTGTTTTTCTTTCATTTAATTGAGGAAGATTGGAAAAAGGAAGAGAAAAGCTAGTGTGATAGGTCATTGAAGCATTATAAAAAATCACAGAAGTAAATAGAAGATCGGTAGTAAACAGACACACAGGGCAGCTTTGAAAATAACATTGAATTTAGATACTTAAGAAAAGTAAGCTTTACGTAATACAGCTTCACAACTTTGCATACAATCTTCTGGTCTATTTTGTGTATTGAAATATATTTCTTGATGTTTGTTAAGTTTGGAATTTTTTAGAAAAACTCGCATGGGTTATAACCAAGACTAGACTTGGAAAAATGAATTTTCATCAAAGGCACACTTAATATCCAATGTGATAAAAGTGTGGTTTCACGATGAAGAATTAGATGGCTCAAGATTTTGTGAATTTAACACCAAATCATGTAAAACAAGTGTTTGCAACAAAAGGACATACTGGTTTATATATGTGTGTGTATATATATATATATACACACACATAAACAAAAATATAAATATAAAGGATCTTAAGGTTTATTTCATGTCAATAAATTAATTTTCTTTTGTTTTCTTCCTCTCCAAAATGAATTTGCTTTAAAAAAAAAAGAGGAAGCTTAGGGTCAGTTATAATTAGATAGTGGGCAACATATCCAAGGTCTGGAAATCTGAGTCTTCCATTATGAAATATTGGAACATTCATTCATTTGTTCAGTAAACATTTATTAAGTGCCTACTCTGTTCCAGGCACTGTGCTGGAAGAAGCAGTAGATATGGTCAAAGGACTGATGAGTGTCTGGGAACCTAATATCTGAAAATGATGTTAGGGTTATTTAATACATATGCTTTCCAAGTTGACTAACTTAGCTATGTAATCGTGCTGTGGAAGACCTAGAGCTTGGGGCTGGTCCTGCCACTAGTACAGATTTTAGCTGAGGCTTCAGCTCTGGACAGCTCCTAGCTGCTTTCTCTATGCAGCTACCACAGACACTGTCCTTCCTTTAATCCTAGGCTTTTTTTTTTTTTTTGCCAACTTAGTTCCAATGATACCCATACACCAGAGCAAGAGACTCTGTCAGAGTGTCCACCCTCACTCCCATCATGCAGATGAAGAGATGAAGAAACAATTCTAGAGAGGGTAAGTGACCTTCCCAAGGTCACATTGGGATTAAGTGACAGAAGTAGGATTTAAACCTGAGTCTTTTGGCTCCAAATCATTTTTCTTTCCACTGTGCCACATTGCCAACCCCTGTCCCAGAATAACAGAATATTAGCACTAGAAGGGACCTTAGAGATGATCACAAAACTCCACACTTGGCAGAGGAAAAAGCTTAGGCCTAGAGCAGGCAAGGGACTTCATTCAATAAGCATTTATAAAGTATCTTCCGTGTGCCCAAGTACTGTGCTGGGCACTGGGGGGTGCAAAGACAAAAAAGAAAATGAGTCTTTGCCTTTAAGAAGTTTACAATCTATTAGGGAAAGAGCACACAGCTCAAACATAGCAAACAGCCAACATGGCAAATAAAGGTCTTGAACTTATGTTTTCTCATTCCAGGTACTGTTTTCTTTCTGCTACAACACACTGTCTCCTTGAAATAACAGGAATTTGTGACACTCTAACAGTTCTTGGTCTGGTGTATGGGTATCATTGGGACTAGCTAAGTAGGCAAAAAAGCAAATGTCTCTGAAATCTATCTTGCCCTGCTCACTTGGAAGCATAACGGGTGGAACAGCCAGGCTGAGTGGGCCCCAGGGGGAACAGAGCACCAGGGAGAGCAGGGAAAGAGACCATTTAGTTGGTATTCAGCATGATCCCATCTGTAACCAATCTACTTTCTTGGAGGTTAACCAGAAAAAAATTGCAGTGCAGGAAAGAAACAGATAAGGTCACCACACCCGGGAGCCAGAGACCGTTAATTGAGCATAGACAAAGCAGTAGTGGAGACAGCCAGGATGGTTGTCTGCCCATTGGCAGTAGGGGTCTGAGTGATCCTGCACCCGATGGAAGACCTTAGTACCTTCAAGCTGGTCCCTGGGTGGGCAGGGGAGAGAAGTGGAAAGGGGTAGGGGGACAGGGTAGTGGAAGTTTAGCATGGAAAACTGTAATAGGCACAAGCTTGACTTAGGCTTTTCTTTCCCAGGCTCTTACACATAAAAATAATGTTATCTTTCCATTTCCCACCCAGTCTAATACTCTATAGCATTTTTGTCTAAATCATCTTCCCTGATCTTCATGGCTATCTGTGAAATAAGGAAGTCAGGTGATATTCCCTTCGGACAAATAAGGAAATGAAGACTGGGAGGAAATTGCTTAAAGTGGACCAGCGAGTCAGCGGCAAGGACAGAATTAGAACTTGGGTCTCTGGATTCCCAATTTAGCATAGTCTTTGCTGTGGAGGGAACACTGGGGTTCAGAAGACCTAGATTCGAGTATGGTCTCTAACATTTGCTAGTCCTATCTCTGTAGGCAGGTCACTTAACCTAAGTCTGGTTCCTTGTCTCTAAAATGGTGATGATAATATTTAGCTGCCGATCTCATGAGGTAACTATGAAGAAAACTTTGTAAGCCTTAAAATGCCATAGAAATATGCACTATTGTTACTATTGTTAAATAGATTTCTTTTTTGATCTGAGTTTTCTCACTCCCTTTATTGTCCCAACCCTACCCCTGAGTTCGATACTGATGCCATGAGAAAGTCAAATTAAAAAGATCTGTCCAAAATCCCAGAGGTACAAAGCACAGAGAGAGAAAGGAACAGTTCACTGAACAGGGACTGTATCTGCCTTCTTCTGTAAGGTGTTTGGAAACTTCATGGACCTCTGGAGAACAGACTCTGCTGCCTGAAGAATTCCAAATGATGACTCCATTTATGTATGTGCTCAGCACCTTCTGATGGCCATTCTTGCTTTGAATGCCTTCTCCATCCAAGACCTTCCCCACCCTCAAAACCTGATCCCAAATCTGTCTCTTCGAGGAAGAATTCCCTAATTGTGTTTGCCTTGACTTGATCCCCTTTGATCCAGTCAGCACCATCTCATTCTATTGCTTAATTGGGAAATTGCTGATATGTTATTTTCTGTGGTTGCACTTCGTCTTTCAAACTGGATTGTAGATATCACAAGGACAGGGATCTGCTTTTGTGTGTCCTGACTCTTCCCCACTTGTCCTGGTATCTACCTAGTAAAGATCTCTGGGAACAGTTGGTGATAATGATAGGAAGCATTCATTCACAGATCACGTGCCCTTCAAGATGCAGCTCCAGTCCTGGCTCTTTGCTACCAAAGTCTTCCTAGAACACTCCACCCATAATAAATGTCTCTTTCCTCTGAGCTTCTTCAGAGCTCTTTGGGGCCACACTACATCAGACAGTTAGTGACTTTTACCTATATATGTCTTTCCCATCTAGATTATGAGCTCTCTGAAGGCAGAGAGGCCTTTCATACCACTTTGGGCCCCTGCACGCAGTAGGTACTCAAACATCTTATTAATGATGACAAAGATAATAAGGTTTGAAATCCTAAGTTGGGATGGAATTGCTGTGCTCCTCTGGGCATGAGGAGACTATCCAACAGCACTTACCTTCTCTCATTGAGTTTAAGTCCCCAGTTCTGGGTAAACTGTATCTAAGGTACTAAAGAAGTGGTAGGTGGGATCACTAAGATGCTTTCAGTGACATTTGAATGGTCTTAAACAAGAGAGGTACCTCAGGATGGAGAGGTGAAAATGTTTCAATTTTTTAAAAAAGGGAAGCATAGAAGTCTTGATTATAAACTAGTGAGCTTGGCAAAATTCACTTTAAGAAGATAGTTTGTGAATATTCAGAAAGGGGAACAGGTGATAAGTAAAACCCAGAATGACTTCACCAAGGACTGCTCATACCAGACTTACCTCATTTCTTTTTTCAACAGGCTAACTAGATAGGTAGAATAGAAGAAAGGAGACTTAGATTTCATGCTAACCTGGTAGGAAAGACAATGAGAAATAGGTTAAATGATAGCACAGTTAGGTGGATTTGAAACTGGTTCAGTGACTGGACTCAGAGTAATCAGTAATGAATTGATTTCAACTAGGAAGGAGGTCTGTAATGGAGTTCCCCAGGGACCAAATCCATGGCCTTGTATTGTTCACCATCTCTGTTGTGACCTGGATGAAAGTGACAGTGACATGTCTGTGAAATTTACAGATGACATAAAGCTTGGAGGAATAGTGAATATGTTGGTTGATTAAGATCAAAACCAAAAAAAGATCTCAAGCTAGGGCAATGGGTTAAGCTGACTAAAATGTAATCTCATAGGGATAAATGTAAAGTTCTGCATATAGGTCCAAGTAGTCTCTCAACTCAACCTGACTCTATATTGTGGCATGGCTAACACTATTCTAGATTGCATTGAGAAACAGTATGTCTGGAATGAAGGAGGTAAAGTTAGGAAAGGTCTCCTATGTACTGCCTTGGACAGTCCCTATCTGGAGTATTGTGTTCCATTTTGGGTGCCACATTTTAAGAAAAAACAGAGACAAAGTAGAATATTTCCAGCAGAGGGTAACTGAGATGATGAGAGGACTAGAAAACATGCCTAAAAAGATAGCTTGAAGGAATTGTGGATATTTAGCCTTGTGAAAAGAAAATGGGGTGAGGGGAAGGAGGTAGACATGATAGTTGTTATCAAGTATTTGAAGAACTATCACATGGAGGAGGGACTAAATTTATTCTGGTTGGCCCCAGGTGGCAGAACTAGGAACAGTGGGTGGAAAATTCAGAGGCAGATTTTGGCTTGATTCCTTCCAATTAGAGCTATCTAAAAGTTGAATAGGCCACTCAAAGAAGTACTGAGTTCTCCATAATTGGAGGTCTTCAGCTGGAGGCTGGATGACCAAACACTGGTTAGGGTTGTTAAAGTAAGAAATTTTGTTCCAATATGGGTTGGACTAGATGATCTCTGATATCTCTTCCAAATTTGAGTGGTGATTTGTTAGTGTGGAGTAGTTCCCTTGCTATTTAACTCGCTTCCCTGAAAAATTCTGCCAGTTAGTTGGATTTCTTCCCTGGGAAACATTGAAGGTTTGGAATTCAGGCTTTAGTAACTCTGAAAGAGATCTTCCTTCTACCTCTGAACTCCCTTCCTGCTTTTTCCTCAGCAGGGATCCAGGCTGAATTAGGCTGAGAGGGATCTACTCAGACTGGAAGTTTCAGTGAGAAAAGTTCCCTTTTATAAAATCTCTCTGCTTCAGCTGGTCTCCTCACCAGCCTCTGGACACACCAGGCTTACTGTAACTCAGCCAGAGGTGTCCCATCCCTTCCTTGTTGCCTGTCCAAATCCTACCATCCTTCAAGGCTCTGTTCACATCCCATCTACTTCTCTAACCACCCAGTCATAGAATATAGAGTATCAGATTTGGGAGCCACCTCAGAATGTAGGATGTCAAAACCAGTATAAAACTTGGATATGCTGGTATAAAGTCAAGAAATTAGGAGATCTGGAAAGTCAGAGGAGTTTTACTTACAACACAGAACATTAAATCTTAGAACTGGAAAGGAAATATCCAGAATAATGCTTAGGTGGGTCAATGAACAAATTAGAGAGACAATAACTATACAAGGTATTCCAAAAGTCTTTTTGCAGTTTTACCAGCTTAAATAGCTTTAACAGCTTAAAACTATACTAAGTTTTGGATACCTTGTAAAACAATGAACAATAATGGTGAGACAACATACCAAAATTACATGGATACAACTAAAGCAGTTCTTAGAGGAGATAAAAAATAATCCTTTCAAATGCTTAAAGAGTAATTAGCACTCTGCCAAACTCCTTTTTATAAACAAAAATGGTCCTAATACCTAAACTACAAAAGGGCCAAGCAGGGAAAGAGAACTATACACAAATATCTCTAATGAATATTAATGTAAAATTTAAAAATAAAATCCTAGAAAAAATTATCCACTATGACCAAGTTGGATAAATACTAGCAATTCAAGGATGGTTCAACATTAAGAAAATGATATAATCATTGAAAAACAAAAACAACATACAGAAAAAGCTTTTGGAGGGGTGGGGGGAGCAGGCAGAGCCAAGATGGCGCTGTGAAAGGAAGGATCTACCAGAGCTGTCTCACAAATTCTGCCAGATAAGTCTAAAAAAGTGAATCCGAGCAGATTTGAGAAAGAAGCCACTAGTAGACTGAGAGGGGTAGGAGCATCAGGCACGCAGAACGGCACCAGACCAAACCAACTGGGAACAGCAGAGGAATCCAGCCAGCACACAGGTCTGAGAGAGTGCTGGGTGAGCTAAACACCAGAACAGGAACAGGCCCAGGGTGGAAGTACTAGCTACGGCCGTGATCCAGCCACAGGCCTCTCAGCCCAGGATGGGAGTCTGTCGGACCGCAGAGCCTGTGGCCATGGGAGCAACTAGCCAGGAGGCCTCCAACCCCAGGCAAATGCAAGGGCACCAGACCAAACCAGCCATGAACAGCAGAGAAATCCAGCCAGGTCTGGGAGATTGCTGGGTGAGCGAAATGCTAGAGCAACAGGGACAGGCTCAGGGCAGAAGTACCAGCTAGGGCTGTGATTGAGCCCCAGACCTCTCAGCCCAGGATGGGAGTCTGTCAGAGCACAGAGCCTGCAGCTGCGGGAGCAGCTAGCCCAGAGGCCTCCAAACCACAGTCTAAAGGTTTGAAACTTGCCTTCTTGAACTTCCAGAAGCCATGATGTGCAGGTAAAATGGCTTTTATCCCTCCCTTGAATAAATGGAGAGAATAATACCTTAGGAGAAACAGAGAAGCCAGAAGGGGGCCTTCAGTAGCAAGAGAAGTGGGGGAGACGGCCCTTCCTGTGGTGGTGGAAGGAGACTAGTGCAGGAAGACAGGTGTCCCAGCAGCCCTCACCTCAGCAGAACAAAGAGAGTAACTGAGCCCCAGGGGGTGGAGCTAACAAATGTCAACACCAGGAACCCAGACTGGGCTTTGCACAGCCAGGGGAAGTGGCAGACACCAGCACAGATAAGAGCTGAGACCACCCATTCTGTAGAACAGTCCTGGAGAAGAGGAGACCCCCACAGCCAGATCAGGACTCTCCCACACCTCATGAAACCAGAGACTATAGAACATAAAGCCAGTGAGCAGACCCACAGATTCCAACACAAGAAACTTGGGACAGAGCCCCCTGAGCCTCAGAAACAGGGATCCACTTTGGAAGCCAGGAGGAAAAAAAAAACACCATGAAAAAACACGCCAAGAAGCCAAAGGTGATTGATTCATATTATGGAGACATGGAAGACCAAAATACCAATTCAGAAGAGGACAGCATGGACACTACACCCACATCTGAAACCTCAAAAGGGAAAGTGAACTGGTCTCCAGACCAAAAGCATTACTGGAAGAACTCAAGGAGGACTTTAAAAACCAAATTAGGGAGGTAAAAGAAAAAAATGGAAAAAAAATTCAATGAGGAAAACAAATCTTTAAAAGGTAAAATCAGGGAATTGGTTAAGGAAAATCAGAATATAAATGGAGAAAATGTCTCATTGAAAAGTAAAATCAATCAAATGGAAAAGGAGATAGAGAAGATAAAGGAAGAAAACAAAACATTAAAAATTAGAATTGGGCAAATAGAAGCTAATGACGCTATGAGACATCAAGAATCAGTAAAAAAAAATCTAAAGAATGAAAAAATAGAAGAAAACGTGAAATATCTGATTGGTACAGCAACTGATCTGGAAAATAGATCCAGCAGGGCCAATCTAAGAATTATTGGTCTACCTGAAAGCTATGATGAAAAAAAAGAGCCTGAACAGTATCTTCCATGAAATCCTTACGGAAAATTGCCTGGAGATCCTAGAACCAGAGGGTAAAATTATCATCGAAAGAATCCATCGATCACCCCCTGAAAAAGATCCCAAATTGAAAACTCCAAGAAATATTATAGCCAAATTCCAGAACTACCAGGTCAAGGAGAAAACACTGCAGGCAGCTAGGAAGAAACAATTCAGATATCACAGAACTACAGTCAGGATCATGCAGGATCTTTCACCTTCTATCTTAAATGACAGGAGAAATTGAAATACGATATTCTGAAAGGCAAAGGAGCTTGGACTACAACCAAGGATCAACTACCCAGCAAAACTGAGCATAATTCTAGGCAAGGAGATGGACTTTCAATGAAATGAGGGAATTCCAGACCTTCCTGATGAAAAGGCCAGAGCTTAATGGAAAATTTGATCTCCAAATACAAAACTCAAGGGAGACATAAAAAGGTAAACGAGGGAAATCCCTAGTTAATCAATAAGGCCCATTAGTTACATCCTGATATAGGATTATTTTGTTTTATATATGTTATATATATGTCAATCTTGAGAATTGTATACTTATTATGACAATTGAAAGGGATATTCATAGTCTGTGGGTATCAGTATAAAATAACTGATATAATGATAAAAATATAATTAAGAGATATAAAGTGATGGTTCTGGGAGAACAGGTAAGGAGGTAGTAGAAAAGGGTAAATTATATCACATGAAGTGGCACAAAAACATATTGTAGTAGAGGGAAAGAAGGGAGGGACAAGAGCAGTATTTGCACTTTGCTCTCATTGATTTTGGTTCAAGAAGACAATAACATACCCTGATAAGTATAGTAATCTAAGTTGTCCTACAGGTAGTAGGAGGGGAAAGGGGAAAAAAGGAAGGGGGGTGGTCAGAAGGGAGGGAAGGAGTAGCAAGGGGAAAAGGGTAAGATAAGGGAGGGGAATAAAGAGGGAGGGTAAACAGGAAGGCAGCGGTCAAAAGCAAAACTGTTGAGGAGTGGAAGGGGAAAGGGAGAAACAAAAGCATAAACAGGGAGGAAATAGGATGGAGAAAAAGACACAGATAGTAATCATAACTGTGAATGTGAATGGGATGAACTCTCCCATAAAACAGAAGTGGATAGCAGAATGGATTAAAAACCATAATCCTACAATATGCTGTTTACAAGAAACACATTTCAAACATGGGGATACACATAGGGTAAAGGTAAAAGGCTGGAGTAGAATATATTGTGCTTCAACTAAAGTAAAAAAAGCAGGGGTAGCAATCCTAATCTCAGACAAAGAAAAAGCAAAGATAGATCTAATTAAAAGAGATAAGAAAGGACACTACATCCTGCTAAAAGGCACCATAAACAATGAAGCAATACCATTATTTAACATATATACACCAAGTGGTATAGCAGGCAAATTCTTAGAGGAGAAGTTAAGGGAGTTACAGGAAGAAATAGACAGCAAAACCATACTAGTGGGGGACCTCAACCTCCCCCTCTATGAACTTGATAAATCTAACCTCAAAATAAACAAGAAAGAAGTTAAGGAGGTGAATAGAATTTTAGAAAAGGCAGATATGATAGACCTCTGGAGAAAGCTGAATGGGGATAAAAAGGAATATACTTTTTTCTCAGCAGTACATGGCACATACTCAAAAATTGACCATCTACTAGGGCATAAAAACCTCACAGTCCAGTGCAGAAAAACAGAAGTAGTCAAAGCATCCTTTTCAGATCATGATGCAATAAAAATTATTTGTAACAAAGAACCATGGAAAAATAAGCTAAAAATTCATTGTGAGCAAAATAATCTAATTCTAAAGAATGAGTGGGCCAAAGAACAAGTCATAGAACAATTAATAACTTCATTCAAGAGAATGACAATAATGAGACAACATATCAAAACTTATGGGATGCAGCAAAAGCTGTTCTTAGGGGAAGTTTTATGTCTCTAAATGCTTACATGAATAAAATAGAGAAAAAGGAGATCAATGAATTGGGCACGCAACTAAAAAAGCCAGGAAAAAAAAACAAATTGAAAATCCCCAATCAAATAACAAATTAGAAATACTGAAAATCAAAGGAGGGGTTAATAAAATTGAAATCAAGAAAGCTATTAAATTAATAAGTAAAACAAAGAGTTGTTTTTATGAAAAAACCAATAGAACTGATAAACCTTCAGTCAATTTGATTAAAAAAAAAAAGAAAGAAGAAAATCAAATCACCAGTATCAAAAATGAAAAGGGTGAATTCACCTCCAATGAAGAGGAAATTAAAACAAGAATTAGGAATTATTTTGCCCAATTGTACGCCCATAAATTTGACAACCTTAGGGATATGAATGAACATCAGCAATAAATATAAATTGCCCAGGTTAACAGAAGAGGAAGTAAAATACCTTAATAACCCCATCTCAGAAAAAGAAATTGAGCAAGCCATCAATGAACTCCCTAGGAAAAAATCTCCAGGGCCAGATGGTTTTACATGTGAATTTTATCAAACATTCAAAGAACAATTAATTCCTATGCTTTATAGACTATTTGGGAAAATAGGCGAAGGAGTCCTACCAAATTCTTTTTATGACACAAATATGGTACTAATACCTAAACTGGGAAGAGTCAAAACAGAGAAAGAAAATTATAGACCAATTTCTTTAATGAATATTGATGCAAAAATTTTAAATGATATATTAGCAAAAAGATTTCAGCCACTTATCACAAGAATAATACAATACAATGAGGTAGGATTTATTCCAGGAATGCAAGGCTGGTTCAATATTAGGAAAACTATCAGCATAATTGATCATATCAACAACAAAACTAGCAGAAGCCATACGATCGTCTCAATAGATGTAGAAAAAGCCTTTGACAAAATACAACACCCATTCCTATTAAAAACCCTAGAAAGCATAGGAATAAATGGAGCCTTCCTTAAAATTATAAATAGCATCTACCTAAAACCATCAACAAGCATTATTTTTAGTGGGGATAAGCTAGATGTATTCCCAATAAGATCAGGGGTGAAACAAGGATGTCCCTCATCACCCCTATTATTCAATTTGGTACTAGAAATGTTAGCTGTAGCAATAAGAGAAGAAAAAGAAATTGAAGGAATTAGAATAGGCAAAGAAGAAACTAAATTATCACTTTTGCAGATGATTTACTTACAGAATCCTAGAGATTCAAGTAAAAAACTAGTTGAAATAATAAACAACTTTAGCAAAGTTGCAGGATATAAAATAAACCCACATAAATCCTCGGCATTCCTATACATTACTAACACAGCCCAACAGCAAGAGATAGAAAGAGAAATTCAATTTAAAGTTACTGTAGACACTAAAATATTTGGGAGTCTATCTGCCAAGACAAACCCAGGGCCTATATGAACATAATTATGAAACACTTTTCACACAAATAAAGTCAGATCTAAATACATGGAAGAAAATTGGTTAGACCGAGCTAATACAATAAAAATGACAATTTCACCTAAATTAATTTATTCAGTGCCATACCCATTGAACTACCAAAAAATATTTTACAGAGCTGGATAAAATAATAACAAAATTCATCTGGAAGAACAAGCAGTCTAGAATATCTAGGGAATTAATGAAAAGAAATGCTAGAGAAGGGGACCTAGCCATACCAGATGTTAAATTGTACTATAAAGCAGTCTTCAAAACTACCTGGTACTGGCTAAGAAACAAAGTCATGAATCGGTGGAATAGGTTAGGTACACAAGACTATAGCAATGTACTCTTTGATAAACACAAAGAATCCAGCTTCTGGGCTAAGAATTCACTATTTCACAAAAACTGCTGGGAAAATTGGAAAATGGTAGGGCAGAAACTGGGCAGAGACCAATATCTTACACCATATACCAAAATAAAGTCAAAATGGGTTCATGATTTAGGAATAAAGGCTGATACTATAAGCAATTTGGGAGAGCAAGGAATAGTTTACCTATCAGATTTATGGAAAAGAATTCATGACACAACAAGAGATAGAGAGCATTACAAAATGCAAAATGGATAATTTTGATTATGTTAAATTGAAAAGTTTTTGTATAAAAAAGCCAATGCAACAAAGATTAGGAGGGAAGCAGAAAACTGGGAGAAAATCTTTACAACTAGTGTCTCTGATAAAGGCCTCATCTCTAAAATATACAGGGAACTGAGCCAAATTTATAGGAATACAAGTGATTCCCCAATTGAGAAATGGTCAAAGGATATGAACAGGCAGTTTTCAGAGGAAGAAATTAAAGATATCTATAGGCATATGAAAAAATGCTCTATATCACTACTGATTAGAGAATGCAAATCAAAACAACTCTTAGGTACCACATCTCTCCTGTCAGATGGGCTAAAATGACAAAACAGGAAAATGATAAATGCTGGAGAGGATGTGGGAAAATTGGAACACTGTTACACTGCTGGTGGAGTTGTGAACTGATCCAGCCATTCTGGAGAGCAATTTAGAACTATGCCCAAAGGGCTATAAAAATGTACATACACTTTGATCCAGCAATACCACTTCTAGGATTGTATCCCAAAGAGATCACACAAGTGGGAAAAGGACCCATATGTACAAAAATATTTATAGCAGCTCTTTTTGTAGTAGCAAAGAATTGGAAATCAAGGAGATGCCCATCAATTGGGGAATGGCTGAACAAGTTGTGGCATATGAAGGTAATGGAATACTATTGTGCTCTAAGAAATGGGGATGATACAGACTTCATAATAACCTGGAAAAACCTACATGATATAATGCTGAGTGAGCTGAGCAGAACTAGGAGAACATTATACACAACCACAGATATATGGATTCTGTGATGACTAACCTTGATAGACTTAGCTCTTCTCAGCAATACAAGGTTCAAAGACAACTCCAAAGGACTCATGAGGGAGAGAGATATCTACATCCAGAGAAAGAACTACGGAGACTGAATGCAGATTGAGGCAAACAATTTGCTCTCCTTTTTTTTCTTTTGTTTTTTTCTCTCTTTTGTGTTCGTTTTTGGGGTTTTTTTTTTGTTTTGTTTCTTCTTTCTCATGATTCATTCCATTGGATATAATTCTTCTTCACAACTTGACTATTGTGTAAATAAGTTCAATGTGAAGTTACATGAAAATCTTAATAATAAAAAAAAGAAAAAGCCTTTGATAAAATGTAACACTCATTTCTACTTTAAAGGCCTAGACATTGGAGGGCAATTAACATGATAAAACATATATGCCTCAAACCAAAATCTATTATGATTTGTGATTTGCAAAGAGAGAGATAAAGCAAAGATATCCTCTCACATTATTATTTTACATACTACTAAAAATGCTAAGAATAGTAATAAGCACAAGAGAAAGAAATTGAAGGCATAAACATTGCCCAAGATTACATCCCAAGAAGGGATGACTATTTCACCACGCAGAAAATCGGTTAACAATAAACATTTATTAAATGCTTACTATGTGATGGGCCCTATACAAGGCACCAGCGATACAAAGAAAGGCAAAAAACAGTTCCTGCCCTCAAAGAGTTCATGTTTAAATAAGGGAGACAATATATTAATAACTAGGTGCATACAAGATATATGCAAGATCAATGGAATCTCAGAGGGAGGGCACAAGGGAGTAAGAAAGACTTCTTGTAGAAGGTAGAATTGTAGCTGAGTCTTAAAGGAAGCCAGAAGAGTCAGGAGGCAGAGTTGAGAAGGAAGAACATCTCAGTCATGGTGGACAGCCAGTGAAAATGTGGAGTTGGGAAATGGAGAGTCTTGTTCAAGGAGGCTAGTGTAACTGGATCATATGCACCATGGTAGTTTTCTTAGAAAATCCCAGAAAATAAGCAAAGAAACTAATTGAGACAATAACTTCAGTAACAGGACATGAAATACATGAAATAAATCTACAAAAATCTCCCATATTTCTATATAATAATAACAAAAACCAGGATGAAAGCATAGAAAAAGAAATCTCATTGAAAATAACTATAAAATCCATAAAATAGTCAAAAAGTCAAACAAGATGTTCTAAACATATATAAATACAATTATAAAACACTCAAGAAAAATGACAAATAATTGGAAGGCTATTTATTGCTCATGGTTGGACTGAGACAATGTAACAAAAATGAGGATACTACCCAAGTTGATTTATAGGTTTTACTAATCAAACTGTCAATAGTTTATTTTTAATTTTTTTAAAAATCTGAACTTAAGTACCAAATAAATAAGCATATCCATAGATATATTAGAATAGACAAGGAGGATCATATCTGAAATTTTAAAACTTTATTATATATGCTTGTTTTTCTTTTAAAGTATATGTTTTACACTTAAGTTTAAATATAAATGATAATTTCAGAGCTGTATTGCCTGTCCATGATTCTCTGTGGCCTTCCTTCTGTTCTCTTTGGTGCATTTAAGAAAATGCTTCAATGACCTCTATTTTGTCTTCCTTCCTTCCTTCCTTCCTTCCTTCCTTCCTTCCTTCCTTCCTTCCTTCCTTCTTTCCTTCCTCCTTTCCTCCCTTCTTTCCTTCTTCCTTTCCTTCCTTCTTTCCCTCCATCCTATCCTTACCCATCTCCCTCCAACATGCCTTCATTGGGAAAAAAAAATTCCCATATTGACCATGACCAAAAATGTTCTTAAAGACTTTATTTTGTAGACACAAACAAAATAATAATATTCACTTGGAGGCCCACATTTTTTTAGAATCTCAAAGGAAAGAGTGAAAAAATAAGTAGAAATTAAGGGGGAACAATAGCACTTCCTGACCTCAAATTATATTTTAAAGCATTAACCATCACAACTATTTGATACTGATCAAAAGTGAAAAAAAAAACAGTGGAACATGCTAGAAAATGAGATTTTTCCAAAAAAAACCCTGAACTCACTAATGCAGTGTTTGAAAAACCCAAGAACAAAAACTTCTTTGAGAAGGACTCTCTACTCAACAAAAACTACCAAAAAAAAACTGGAAGCAGTTTGGGGGAAAAATAGGTTTAGACCCACATCATCTATCCTATTCCACAATAAGTTCCAAATGGAAACTTAAATATAAAAGATCACATCATTAAGACACAAAAGTAAAGCAATGTAGGTATTTTTTACAATTATAGCTAAGGGGGAAATTCTCAACCAAACAAGGGATCAAAAGACAAAATACATAATTCCAGGTACATGAAATTCAAAAGCTTTTACATGAGCAAAATTATTGCAACTAAAGAAAGGAGAGAAACATTGCATCAAATGTCTCTGATAAGGGATTCCAGCCCAATATTTATAGGAAATTAACATAAATGTCTAACAGCAAGAGACACTCCCCAATGGATGTGTACAAAGGATATGAACAAGTGGTTCTCAAAAGAAGAATTGTAAACCATTAACAATCATATGAAAGCTTTTCCAAGTCACTAATAAAAAAAGAAATGCAAAACAAAAACAACTCTGAGGTTTCACACAACAACCAGCAAATTCTCAAAGAGGATAAAAGATGGGAATAGCCAATGTTTGAGGGGAAATGGAAAGCAATTTGGAATTATACTTAGAAAAAAATGACTAAAATGTTCATACCCTTTGACATATTGATGCTACTGTGGATATATACTCTAAGGAGGTCAAAGATAAAAAGAAAGGTCCAACATACAGCAAAATATTTCTATCAGTAATTTGTTAAGTAGCAAAGAACTGAAAAAAAAAAACAGATGCCCATAAATTGGGTAACGGCTAAACAAATTGTGTTAAAGGAATGTGATGGAATATTACTGTACCATAAGAAAGGATGAATATATATAGGAAACTATAGAAAGACATGTGAAATAATGCAAAGGGAGTAAGAAGAACAAGGGAAAAAATATACACCATGACTACAGCAATGTAAACATAACCACAATAGCAAAAATTGAAACAGAATGCTGTGTGATTATACTGCCCAAGTTTGACCCCATTAAAGGGAAGTAGGATTGCACCTCCCTGCCTTCTTTGCAGGGGGCAGAGGGGATGGAAGAGGACACAGTGGTCATGTAACACTGCATATACTGTCAGATTTGATTGATGTGTTGATTAGTTTTGCCGAACTCTGTGTCCCCTCTGTAACATCCACACATTGGCTCTCATTCTTCCTTTTGGTGCCATACAGACAGCTCTAATCCCACTTCCACTAGCCTTCAGATATTTGAAAGCATGATAGCAACAACAATGACAGCAGTATTTGGAGAAATCAGTCATATTTCCCATAAGTCTTATTGCAGTCACAGGCACAGATATAGAAAATACGCTTGAGCTATGCTGCAAAGTTGTTTTGCTTCATAAACGACAGAGGGGGAAATGGACATCTTGGGATCCCTTACTATATGCTGCAGCTGCTGCCCCAACACCCCACCTGAAATAGCCTCATCTGGACCAAAAACCATGCCTCCCTGTCTGGGTGAGTTAATCCACTCAGCGTGAAACTCTGCACCAGGGATGAGCTTGATTGGCTAGTGAATGAGTGCAACTTTGCCCGAAGGAGTATGTCCGACTGGCTCTAGGAAAGCTTTGCATCTATCAACCTTGGACAGCTCTCCATACACCTCACTTCTCCTTTCCTCTCTTGATCTAGGAGCAGTAATCAAATCAATACTAGTATTGTCTCTAGAAACGCCATGCCCAAGGACTGCACTATGATTCCTCCCACCATTCCTGTGATGACTTAGACAAAAACTCCTGCTTTTCTATATATGTTACTTCATATTAGAATGCAAGCAACTTGAGGGTAAGAACTGCCTTTGTTATCTTCTGTCTCCAGATCCTGACATATTGTAGGTGTTTAATAAATGCTTTTTTTATTCATCTATTCATTATTATAAGAGATGGCTCTTTGGGTGTATGGGGAAATGAATGTTAGAAAAAATGAAAACTTTTAATAAAAATTAATAAAAAAACCAAGTGGCTAGAATGCCAACACACTTTGACTCAGAAATCCCACTGCTAGGCCAAAGAAGATCAAAGTAAAAAAGAAAAGTCTCATATATATCAACATATTAATTGCAAAACTTTCTGTGGCAGTCAAAGAACTGGAAACAAAGTAGGTGCCTATGGATTAAGGAAATGACTAAACAAATTGTGGAACATGAATATTTCTCTACCATAAGAAATGATGTGTATGAAGAATTCAGAGAAACATGGGAAGACTTATGTGAACTGATGAAGAGTGAAGTAAGCAGAACAAAGAAAACAATATACATAATAACTACAACAATGTTAAGAGAAAGTATGCTGAAATTTTACCAAACACCTCGTAATTATAATGAGAAAATTTACCCAAGGAGAAGAGTTAAGAAAAAGCACCTCTGTCCTTGTAAAGGTAAGGAAGGAAGGAAACAAACATTTATTAAATACCTACTATGTGCCAGGTACTTTCCAAATATTATCTCATTTTATCCTCACAACAACCCCCTGGGAAGTAGATGTTATTATTATCCCCATTTTATGGTTAAACACACTGAGGTAGATAGAGGCTAAGTGACTTATTCAGGGTCACACAGCTAGTAAGTGTCTGAGGCTAGATTTGAACTCAGGAAGATGGTTCTTCCTCACTCCAGGCCCAGCACTCTCTCCACTGAGTCACCTAGCTGCCTAACCCTTATTCCATGCTTATAAGTGGGGACTCTTTGTGTGGAATGCCATATATGCTGTCAGATCTGGTCTATGTCTTCTTTAGTTTTACTGAATGGTGTTTTTTCTTCTTTAATCTTTGTTATAGAGGCAAGTAGTGATAGACAACTAGGTGGTACGGTGGGTAGAGTGCTAGGTCTGGAGTAAGGAAGACTCAAGCTCCTGAGTTCAAATCTGGCCTCAGATACTCACCAGCTGTGTGACCCTGGGCAAGTCACTTTACCCTGTTTGCTTCAGTTTCCTCATCTGTAAAATGAGCTGGAGAAGAAAATGGCAAACTACTCTAGCATCTTTGTCAAGAAAACCCCAAATGGGGCCCCAAAGAGTTGGACACAACTGAACAGCAAATTGGTACATTTGAACATAAATTGATATAAAAAAGCAACAATAAAACAAACAGAAAGGAGCTAGAAGGGAACTTAGAGGCCATCCTGGTCCAACAGATGAGGAAACCAAGTCACAGGGCAATGCAGTGGCTTGCCTGATGTTACACAGTGATTTATTGACAATCCTAGGATTGGAATCCAAGTCTCTTGAATCATAGTTGAATCATTGGTTCTTTCAATTACCTGAATATAGCCAGTGACTGAGCATGCCTGTCTACTCTTTTTCCAGCATCTGTGTGTCTGGCCAAAGCCTCTCCTCATCTCTAATTAAACTGGAGAAAATTGATCTTTTTAATTTGCAGACCATCAGGATGGTCCTGGATGCGATGAGTTGGTCATTGTATTGCTTGGACCAACACTGGACTGAGTGAGCATCATTTATATTGAAGCTGATCTTATTTGTGGTGCAAAATGGAATGTCTTGTCTGGGGAGTAGAGCAGAGATGACAGGTTCTGGGGATGACAATGATTCCTTGGTCATTCTGCCACTTGTACAGTTGTTTATCTATATTTCTATTTCCTCTGCTTATGATCCTTGGTCCAGACTGTATAATTAGGTGTCCAGGAGTGTCTATGACTCCGTCCTGATAGAATTTGTCTTGCTTAATCTGTAAAAGGATGGCTGAGTCTGACAGCTGTTTTTCCTGAAAATTGGCTGTTTTCAAAAAAGGCATTTCTTTTGAAGTCTATTAGGATGGCTCAGAGGAGGATGGGAGAATTTTGATTGGCTGGGGGAATTGAGAGAATGTCTCCAGTTGCCTGATTTCTCCTGGCCTGGTGAAAAGAGTATTGGTCTAGACATCAGGTAACCTGAGATTTACCCTTTTGAAAGTCTTCCATTCTTCAAGGCCTGATTCAAATGACTCCTCCATGAATATTTCTCTGATCCTTTAGGTTAGAAATCATCATTCCTTCCTCTGATTCCACATGACATTTTGTACCTCCTTTATTTTCTGTTTAAAAAATATTTTTATTTATTTTCAACATTCTTTTAAAATTTTTTTTTCTTCTATTTTTGGAGGGTGGAGGCAAGGCAATCGGGGTTAAGTGACTTGCCCAAGGTCACACAGCTAGTAAGTGTTAAGTGTCTGAGGTCATATTTGAACTCAGGTCCGTCTGACTCCAGGGTGCTCTATTCATTGTTCCACCTAATTGCTCCCTTTTTAAAAAAAATTTTGAATTCCAAATTCTCTCCCTCCTTCCCTCTCCTGACCCACTGAGAAGGCAAACAATATCATATCAATTATACATGTTAAATCATGCAAAACATATTTCCATATTAACCACATATTTTTAAAAAGCATGAAACTTATACTTCAATTTGCACTCAGAGTTCATCAGTTCTCTCTCTGGAGGTGGAGAGCATTTTTCTCATCATGAGTCCTTTGGAATTGTCTTGGGTCATTGTATTGATCAGAGTAGCCAGGTCTTTCACAGCTGATTATCACCACAACATTGCTACGATATACAATGATCTCCTACTTCTCACTTTACTTTGCATCAGTTCACGTAGGTAGGTCTTCTATGTTTTTCTGAAACCATCCCGCTCATCGTTTCACATAGCACAATAGTACTCCATCGCAATCATATACCACAACTTGTTCAGCCATTCTCTGATTAATGAGCATCCCCCTGATTTCCAACTTTTTACCACCACTAAAAGAGCTGCTATAAATATTTTTTTTACATATAGATACTTTTCCTTTTTTATTGGTCTTTTGGGGATACAGATCTAGTAGTGATATTTCTGAGTCAAAGGGTATGCACAATTTTATAGCTCTTTGGGCCTAGTTCCAAATTGTCCTCCAGAATGGTTAGAATAGTTCACTACTCTATTTTTCCCTCATCCCCTCCAGCATGTCATTTCTGATAGGTGTGAGGTGGTACCTCAGAAATGTTTTAATTTGCCTTTCTCTAATCAGTAGTGATTTAGAACATTTTTTCATATGACTATAGATAGCTTTGATTTCTTCCAAAAACTGCCTGTTTAACCATTTAATTAAATCATTAACCATTTAACCATTTAATCCTTTAACCATTTATCAATTGGAGAATGGCTCTTATTTTTATAAATTTGACTCAGTTCTATACTCTATATATTTGAGAAATGAGGATTTTATCAGAGAAACCTGCTGTAAAATTTTTTTATATTACTTCATTGTCTATTGTACCTTTTATCAAAATGTAGTTTCCCTAATTATCCCTTTTAATTAGGTCTATTTTTGCTTTTCCTTTGTCTGAGATCATGATTGCTACCTTTGCCTGTTTTTAGTACAGCAGAAGCATATTAGATTCTGCTCCAGCCATTTATTTTAACTCTGTGTGTGTCTTTCTGTGTCAAGCGTGTTTCTTGTAACCAACATATTGTTGGATTCTGGTTTCTAAACTATTCTTCTATCTGCTTCCATTTTATGGATGAGCTCATCCCATTCAAATACACGGATGATGAGTAACTTTTTCCCTCTATCCCCTTTTTCCTTCTGCCTTTTTCATTCTGTCCTTCTACTTAAAGGTCTATTTTGCTTCTAACTACTGGCTCCCTTAATCTGTCCTCCCATTTATCATTCCTCCTCTCCTTTCTCTCATCCCCTTCTACTCCTATTTCCGTATTGGGCAAATTACATTTCTATACCCAACTGAGTGTGTATATATTCTTTCCTCTTTGAACCAATTCCAATGAGAGCAAGGTTCAAGGATTGCCTGCCACCCCACTCCCATTTCTCCCTCTACTGTAAAAGCTCTTCCTAACACATCTCTTTCATGTGAGAAAATTTTCCTGATTCTACCTCTCCTTTCCCCCTTCTTTCATCCCTCTTCCTTGCCCCTTAATTTTTTGGGGAGATCATTCCAACATAATTGATTCATATCTATGCCCTCTTTCTACATTAACTCCTTTTAACTTCCCGAATAATGATAAAATTCTTAGGAATTACATATTCCATCTTCCCATATAGAGGTGTACACAGTTTAACTTTATTGAGACCCTTATGATTATGATTTCATATTTACCTTTTTATCCTTTTTTGAGTCTTATGTTTGAATGTCAAATTTTCTATTCAGCTCTGGTCTTTTCATCAGAAATGCTTGAAACTCCTCTATTTCATTCAATATTCATTTTTTCCCCTGAAGGATTATACACAGTTTTTCTGGGTAGGTTATTCTTGGTTATAATCCTAGCTCCTTTGCCTTTCAGAATGTCATATTCCAAGCCCCTTAATATAGAAGCTGCTAAATCTTGTGTGATCCTGACTATGGCTCCATGATATTTGAATTGTTTCTTTCTGGCTGTTTGAAGTATTTTCTTTTTGATTGGGGAGCTCTGGAATTTGGCTGATATTCCTTGGAGTTTTCATTTTGAGATGTCTTTCAGGAGGTGATCAGTGGGTTTTTTCAATTTCTATTTTATCCTCTGGCTCTAAGATATTGAGGCAGTCTTCCTTGATACTTTCTTGAAATATGTCTAGGCTCTTTCTTTGATCACAGCTTTCAGGTAATATAATAATTCTTAAATTATCTCTCTTTGATCTATTTTCCAGGTCATTTGTTTTTACAACAAGATATTTCACATTTTCTTCTATTTTTTCATTCTTTTGACTTTGTTTTATTGTTTCTTGAAGGTTTATTGAGTCATTAGCTTCCACTCACCCAATTCTAATTTTTAAGAAATTATTTTCTTCAGTGAATTTTTGTATCTTCTTTTCCATTTGGCCTAGTCTGCTTTTTAAGGAGTTCATTTCTTCAGTATTTTTCGTGTCTCTTTTACCAAGCCATTTATTTTCCTTTCATATTTTCTTTCATTTTTCTTATTTCTTCTCCCAATTTTTCTTCTCCCACTCTTATCTTTTTCTTGAACTCTTCCAGGAATTTTTGTTGGGCTTGGGTTAAATTAGCATTTTTCTTTGAGGCTTAAAAAAAAAGCTATTTTCACATTGTTGTCTTCTTCTGAGTTTTTGTTTTGGTCTTTCCAGATACCGAAGTAGCTTTTTAAGGTCAAATTCTTTTTGTGTTGTTTGCTCATTTTCCTGCCTATTTCTTGACTTTGACCTTTCTGTTGAAGTTGAGCTGGGGGTAGGGAGGCAATGTCTGAAGCTTCAGGTTTTTCTTGCTTCTATTTTCAGAGCTAGTTCAGGGAAGCCTGCTAGTTTTGGTGCTTCCAAGGTGGTGGGAGAAGTGTGGTCACTGCTCTCCTGGTCTGCACTCCGGTTTTTACCCAGAAAGGGCCCCTGGTCCCTTGCAGCTACAAGCACTAGTGCTCTTCTTAGCCCAGATCTCCTGTTCTCCTGTAGACACAAGTGCTAGCACTGCTCTCCTCCCTGGAACTACAACCCAGAACTGCATATGGGCAATAGAGGTGCTAATTGGGGCCAGCTGCACCAGGGAGTCCCCTGTAATTTCTTTCTGACCAGTTGTCCAACCCCTTTACCATCTCTGGATTGAGAGCTCCCAAAGCTGCTGTGGCTGCTCCAGCTGCAACCAACCTTCCACCTGGTATCACAAACTTTACCTACTGACTTCCTAAATTTTATTAGGCTAGAAAAATGTCTCAGCCTGACCTTCCATTGGCTCTCCCACTCCAAAATTTAATTTGAGGCATTATTTTATAGTTGTTTGGAGGGAAATGTGGAGAGGTTCAGCTGGGTTAACTCTAATCTACTACCTTAGTTCCACCCCCTCTCTCATTTTCTACTCAATTAAATTAAACAAGCATTTATTAAGCCCTTATTATATGCTAGGCATTGTGCTAGGAATAGAGATACAAACCCAAAAAGAACATAGTCCTTGCCCTCTTAGAGTTTACATTCCACTGAGAGGAAATAATGTGTAAGCTAATAAATAAATAAATACAAAATAATTGCAGTTGAGGGGAGGAGAGGTGCTAACAACTGGGGAGGGATTAGGAAAGTCCTTTTTAGGAAAGTGGGAGGTGACCCTTGGCCCGAATCATTTTGAATGATATTAACTAGCATTTATGAAGCACTTCCTATGTGCCAGGCTCTGTGCTAAGTGCTGGATAAAGCTAGGGATCTATACCTACAGAGCCAAGAAAGGAGTACAGTATGGAGAGCCTTGGCAAAAGTCCAGAGATGCTAACTCTACTGCATGCATGGGGGAACAGCAAGTAGACCAGACTTGCTGCAAGGCAATCTGGAGTCAGCCTGTGAAAGGTCAAGTTTCAAAGGTCACGCAAAAAGTCTCTATTTTATCTTAGAGCTAACAGGGACTTCCTAAGGCTTCTTGAGCAAGGGCAAGAGAGAAACATGGTCAGACCTGTGCTTTAATGATTCCTTGGTCATTCTGCCATTTTCACAGTTGTTTATCTATATTTCCATTTCCTCCGCCTAGGATCCTTGGCTCAGACTGTGTAACTAGGTATCCACAGGTGTTTATGACTCTGTCCTGTTATAATTTGTCTTGCTTCATCTATAAAAGGGTGGCTGGGTCTGACAGACTCAAAATTTAAGGATATCAGTGTGGAAGGCGTGTAAAGGGAAGAAATGCAAAGGGTGAAGACTTGAGACAGATAATGCAATTCGGAGGCCATTGCAATAATTCGATAAGTGATAAGGGCCCGAACTATGGGAGTGGAGAGGAGACAGGACTGATGTGAGAGAGTTTGTGGAAGCAGAATTAGCAAGACTTAGCAACTGATAAGACAGGGAAGGTCCAGAGAGTGAGGGTGAGGAGTCCACATCGACTCTGAGGTTGTGAACTTGAAGGACTGGAAGGATGGCCTAGCCTTCCAAATAAACAGGGAAGTGAGGAGGAAGAGGAGGAGGTATGGAGTAGCCTGTGGTACAGTCAACAAATAGTGAGTTACTGTAGAGTATTTCATATTTATGACCTATCCTCTGTCAGGAAAGAAGATCCCAGCAAGGGTGTAGAAGGACCACTCACAAAGGATTAGCTCATAATTAACAAGTGAAAGGGACAGCTAAGTGGCACCATAGTGAATAGAGTGCCAGGCCTGGAGTCAGGAAGACTCGTCTTCCTGAGTTCAAAACTATCCTCAGACACTTACTAGCTGTGTGACCCTGGACAAGTCACTTAACCCTGTTTATCTCCGTTTCCTCATCTGTCAAATGAACTGGGGAAGGAAATGGCAAAGCACTCTAGTGTCGTTACTAAGAAAACCCCAAATGGAGTCCCAGAGAATCAGACACAGCTGAACAGCAAACAAGTGAGAGAGAATGAACAAGCTTGGGACATGGGATAACATGGATCCAAGTGTATTTCAGGTAAGTATTCTGGACTAATTATGAGTCATCCCATAATAGTCCTTATAAAAGTAAGAGAGGCAGGGCAAGAATTACTGCCCCCATTTTAGAGATCAAAAAACTGAGGTCCAGTGAGTTAAAGTGACTTGCCCAAACTTATGACTACTAAGTGGCAGAGTAAGGATTTGAATCCCTTGCTACTTATTCCCTGTGCAGTCCTCCTCTCTCTGTACTACCCAACCTCTTAGGAAGAGGAGAATTAAATACAAGGTGGTAGCATTATTGTTTTGTTCTTAAATGTAGTTCACAATAAATTACATTTTCTATGATCAATCAATAAACATTTCAGAAGCACCTACCATGTGCCAGGCACTGTGCCAACCCCCAAAGAGCTTACATTTTATTGAGGGGAGACAACAGGCAAACAACTATATACAAGGCAAACGGTATACAGGATAAATAGGAAACAATTAATGGAAGAAGACCCTGGAACTGAGAGAGGTTGGGGAAGGCTTTCTGAAGAAGGTAGTACTCAATAGTTGAGACTTAAGGGAAGCCAGGGTGGTCATTAGTTGGAGCAGAGGAGGGAAAGTTTTCCAGGTATGGGAGGACAGCTAGAGAAAATGCCTGGAGCCAAGAAATGGAGTATTTTATTTGTGGAACAACCAGGAAGCCAGTGTCACTGGATGGAAGGGTATGTGGCAGGGGGGCAAGAGGCAAGGTGTGAGAAGACTGGGAAGGTAGGAAGGGACTAGATTATGAAGAGTTTTGAATGGCAAACAGAGGATTTTGTATTTGTTCCTGGATGCAATAGGAAGCCCCTGGAGTTCACTGAGTGGGGAAGGTGGGGTTGTGTGTGACATGGTCAGACCTAAGCTTTAGGAAAATCACTTCAGCAGCTGAACAGAGAATGGATTGGAGTAGGGAAAGACTTGAGGCAGGGAGATTCGCCAGCAGGCTATTGCAGTAACCCAAGCATAAGGTGATGAGGGCCTGTACGAGAATGATAGCAGTGTCAGAGGAGGGAAGGGGGCATATTTGAGAGATGTGTAAAGACGAAATCAACAGGCCTTGGCAACAGATTGGATATGGTAGAGTGAGAGAGAATGAGGAGACAGGGTTGGCACCTAGGTTGTAAGCCTGGATAACTGTGACGATGGTGGAACCCTCAACAATAATAATAAAGTTAGGAAGTGGGAAGGACTTGGGGGCAAAGATGATGAGTTCAGTTTGGGGCATGTTAAGTTTAGGATGTTTATGGAATATTTCATTTGAGGTGGCACAGCGAATAGAGCATTGGCCCTGGAGTCCTGAGGATCTGAGTTCAAATCTGCCATCAGACATTTGACACTTACTAGCTGTGCGACCTTGGGCAAGTCATTTAACCCTTATTGCCTGGCCTCCCCCCTCAAAAAAAAAGAATATTTCATTTGAGATGTCCAATAGGCAGCTGGACATGTAAGACTGGAAGTCAGAAGAGAGATTAGGGCTGGGTAAGTAGATTTGAGAATCATCAGCATAGAGTTGATCATTGAAACCATGGGAGCTGATGAGATTTTCAAGTGAAATAATATTATATAGAAAGAAGAGGACCTAGGATGGAGACCTGTGGTATTGCCCAGATGAGGATCCAGGAAACGAGATTAAGGAGTAGTCAGATAGGTATAAGGAGAACCAGGAGAGAGGAGTAGTGTCGAGAAAACGTAGCAGAGAATATTAAGGGACCAGGGTGGTTAATAGTGTCAAAGGTTCTAGAGAGATAAAGGAAAAAAATGAGGATTGAGAAAAGGTCACTTGCTTTGGTAATTAAGAGATTGTTGATAACTTTGGAAACAGCAGTTTGGGTTGAATGATGAGGTCAGAACCCAAACTGTAGAGAATTAAGAAGAGATTGAGAGGAAAGGAAGTGGCAACACCTATCAGATAGCTTTCTCAAAGAAGCCATCCACAAAAGAGAGAAATGGGATGACAGCTAGCAGGGAGAAAGAGATTGATTGAATGAAGGCTTTTTTTAGATCGGGGGGACAGGGAGAGACTGAAGGTAGATGAGAGAGGGGAGGTGATAGAGGGGTCAATCTGCTGGAAAAGGAGGGATGGAATGGGATCACTTGTGCATGTAAAGGGGTTTGCCTTGACAAGGAGAAGGGTCATCTCTTCATGTGAAGCAGGTGTTAAGGCAAAGATAGTCGCAGAAGACACCTGGGAGATGTGAGTTGAGGGGGAGGGGAAAAGAAGCTCTCAGTGAATAGCCTCAATTTTTTTCAGTGAGATATAAAGAAAGGTTTTCAGCTGCGGAGGGGAAGGGTCAGTGACTGGAGCCTCACTCTCTCCTCCACAGCCATCTGAGTCCAGTGGCCTGATATAGATCAGGATGACTGGAGACGGCCCTCTCCTATCGATGACCTCTCTCAGTCTCTGTTGCCTCATCTGTAAAACGGAGGGGCTGGACTCCATGGTCCCTGAGGGCCGTACCAGCTCCGTGATCCTAGGTAGGGACAACATATATACAAACTCATCTCTACAGTGCTTTAAGGCTCATAAAACACTATTCCCTAAGTAGTCCTATGAAAGGCAAAATGTAAGTTATCTCCATTTTACAGATAAGGAAACTGAGGCCTAGAAAAAGTGACTGACCTAAGAGTGCAAGTATACCCAATATTAGGACACCCAGACTTCCTGATTCCAAGTCCAAGAATCTTTCCACCACAGCCCTCTTCCTCGATATAAATAATGAGAACATCAGGAGTCTTGAGACATTTCCCCAGAGCTGCCTGGGCTGATCAGCGATGGCAGCAAGGTAGCACGGTTTCATAAGCTCTGGACTAGGAATCCAGAGAGCTAAATTCTGGCCTCAGCCCTTCCTTCCACTGGGTCACTTTGTGGCCTTAGCCAAGTCTGGGTTGCAGTGTCCTCCTCTGGCAGAAGGGGCGGGGGTGGGGTGGGGTGGTCTCTCAGCTTGGATATTTGCCTTGTCTTCTGGGCGTAACAGAATGTTTAAAAGCCCACAAGTTCTGGCAAGGACAACATCCCATCCCTGCCTCCTGGATGGTTCTGGGCTAGTCTCCTTTCAGCCTGCCTCTGACAAAACCAGGACCCAAGTGACTGACCTTGGGGTTCTCCCTCATCCTTAGCTGCCTTGCTGTGTTGGTCCTTGAAGCCTGAAGTTGTCCTGATCTTATGTTTCCCTTACTATTTTCAGGATTTGGGAGAAAGGAGACAGAGTGAGGAGAAGAGGGAAGATAAGAAGGGGCTGTCTTTTTAAAATTTTATATATATATGTATATATGCATATATATGTGTATATATATGTATATATGCATATATTCTACTTTTCCCCGAATTACATGTTAAAACATTTTTAACATTTGGTTTTTTTAAAGTTTTGAGTTCCAAATTCTGTCCCTCCCTCCCTTCCTCCCTTCACCCTATATAGGTTATATATGTGCAAATCATGTAAAACATTTCCATATTAGTTATTTTTTCCAAGAAGACTCAAAAGAAAAAGAATGGAAAAAAGTGAAAAACAGCATGCTGCAATCTGTATTCAGTTAACATCAGTTCTTTCTCGGGAGACAGATAGTACGCTTCATCATTAGACTTTTGGGGTTTTTTTCTTTTGGATCATTGTATTGCTGAGAATAGCTAAGTCATTCACAATTCTTTATCAAACTTTGTTGCTGTTACTGCATACAACATTCCCCTGGTTCTGTTCACTTCACTATGTATCAGTTCATGTAAATCTCTCTGGGTTTTTCTGAAGTCATCCTGCTTGGCCTTTCTTACAGCACAATAATATTCCATTACAATCATATACCACGGCTTGTTTAGACATTCCCCAACTGGTGGCATCCCTTCAATTTCTAATTCTTAACCACCAGAAAAAAAGCTGCTATAAAAACCTTTGTACAAATAGGTCCTCCCCCTCCCTCTTTTTTTTTTTTGGATGTCTTTGGGATATAGACCTAGCTATTGCTGGATTTGCTGGATCAAAGAGTATGCATAGTTTTATTTACCTTTGGGCATAGTTGCAAATTGTTCTCCAGGGTCAGATCAGTTCACAATTCCACCAACAGGGCATTAGTGTCCCAGTTTTCCCACATCCAGAGAGAGAGGCTGTCTTAAAGAGACAGTAGAGTACAGTGGAAAGGACTCTAGGTCTGGAGTTAGAAGCCCTGGCTTTGACTCCCAGCTCTGACATTAACTGTGTCAACATTTAAAAAGAGAGGCATTTAAGTCAGTACCTTGCCAGTATGTTGAGGCTTAAGTGTGTAGTTTCATTTGTCCTTTCCTTCTTAGATGCTTAGCACCAGTGGACTATGACTGGATAAGCAAGCAATAATAGGGTTTTTACAAAGAACATTGGGAAAGTGAGAAGAAGGGGACAGGATATTAACATGGAAGCTCTCATCTCTCCCCCTATCCCTGGACTGGGGATCCAATGCTGCCCATACCTGTCCTGACCCTGGGCTGACCATATTGCCCTAATATTGTAGCTATGAGGGTAAGCCAAGTTCCTCCCCAACCAGTCACACCATCCAGGACCTGAAGACTCACTGGTCCTGTGAGGCTGGGCAGATTTTTAGCCCAGTCAGGCAGGCAGTCAGTCAATTGGCATTTATTAAACACCTCTTATGTGCCAGCACTGTGCTAAGCTCCGGGGATACAAAGAAAGACAAAAGACAGCCCTTACTCTCAAGGAGCCCACAGTCTAATGGGAAAGACAATGTGCCAACAACTTGTACAAAGCTATAGGTGAGATAAATTAGAGATCACCACCAGGAAAGCATTAGCATTAAGTGGGATCAGAAAAGGCTTCTCGTAGAAGGTAAGATTTTAGGTGGGACTTGATGGAAGCCAGGGAAGCCAGGGGCCAGAAATGAAGAGGGAGAGAGTTCCAGGAATGGGGGGCAGCCAGAGAAAATGCCCAGAAAGATCTAGGAGGTTAGTGTCCCTGGATTGCATTGTAGGTAGGGGCACATCTATTTTCTCTTTATTGACTTCTGGGACAGGGACAGTCAGAGGAGCTGGTAGGAAGGGGTCTGTAGCTTCTCAACCTTGAGAACTGAGGGAAAAAGGGAGACATTGTATTTGGGCCATGGGTGTTGGGAGTGTTTGCTGTTGTACTTTTACTAATTAAACTGTTTCGTTAAGAGGTTGACGTAATTTCTGAATAAAATTCTGTTTCTAAAAGGCTAGGGTTTTGCCAGAGGGTAAGGGGCACAAATGAAATAAAGGAGTATCTGACTAACAGGGAACACAGCACCACTCTCAGGTTGGATGGAGGCTGGGGCACCTGTTACCCACAGGCAATCCATCTCACCATTCCAGAGCTCAGCTTCAAGATCTTTAAAATGAGCATCATAGTAGTTTTTTAAAATTATTGCCATATTTTGTTTTTATATTATCTTCATTTCCAAATATGTCCTTCCTTTCCCCAGAGAGTCATCCCTTGCAAGAAAGAATTAAAAAGCAAAGTGAGAGGGGGAGCAGTTTAGCAGACTAAGCTACACATTGGCTGAGCGTAACAGTGCGTTTAATGTTCCATAACAGGAGTCCTGCACCTCTGCAAAGATGGGAGGGAAGCTTATTTTCTCCTCTCTCCTCCTGGGCCAAGATTGGTCATTATGACATGACTCGGTTTCTCTGTTGTTGTTCATTCTTCTTACATCGTTGTGGTCGTTGTTTACATCCTGAGTCTTACTTCTTGTTGCATCAGTTTGTAACTCTTCCCAGGCTTCTCTGTATCCTGCATATCCCTGGTCTCTTAAGGCACAGTGATACTCCATTGCAATTATGTCCCACAATTTGTGCAGCTATCCAGATAATCACACTTGCATCACGAGCCTCAGAGGTTTGCTATAAGGAAAGCATTTTAGAAGCCTTCAATCACCATGGAAATGGGAGCTCTTGTATCATCGGTGACTCTGGGACTGTTGCTTGGAAAGAATGGTACAAAGCGTACAAAGGATTCGGTGAAAGCAGGCAGCCTGAAGGTCAGGGTGCCCTTGGTGAAAGGCACCTCCTCTCCCTAGCTTGCTCCCCACACCATCCCAATACCTCATTTGGTGGCCAGCAGGCCTCGAACCCCAGCTGGGTCCTGAAGGATAACGGGGAGGCACCAGAGCATGTAGGGAGCTTGAATACCCAGGCTATTGCATCTCATGCTGCTGCCGTGTTTTCTTGTCTCTGATTGTAAACAGATTTGACTAAAGAGGTAAATTAGAAGTTAATTAGAGGGAACATGATTGATGAGGTACTTTGCTGTGATTGGGAGGTGTGGAAAGCCTGGCTTCCAGCACAGAAAGAGAGGGATCCACTGAGTGAGGTGTCATATCCACAAGGGGACAGGGTGCCGAGGTTTTGGGGGCCTGAGATCCCCAGGCACTGGTGGATCTAAAACCAGCTAAGGGAAAGCATTCAGGCAGTGGCTAGAAGAAGCATTGTAGGGGTAGTTTTCCATCCATATATTCGCAGGTTAAATCTCCCAGGTCCATGGAGCCTCTGTGATCAATTTCTCTAGGGGTGAGACAACCCTGGGAGATCCAGCATTGGCTCCCCACCCCACACTCCTAGAGTCTGCTTAGCAGCTGAAAGCCAACTTCATGAGTGACAACAGGAAATACAACTATGGATACCAATGTCACGTAGCCAGTACCTTCTCTCCCCGGGATATAGAGAGAGGTGAGATAGCACATGGGACAACCCTGATTCTTCTAATAACAATAAAAATAATAATTCCTATTTTATAGCATTTTCCAATTCCTGTGTGCTTTGCATACGCTCTCTCATCTTATCCTCAGGCAGAATTCTCCCCATTTTGCAAAAGAAGAGTCGGAAAACCAGAGAGGGGAATAATAGATGTCAGAGCTTGCACATGAACTCAGGAGTCTTTTGATTCCCAGGTATGATAGTCTGGAATGTTGGAGCAAATACTTTAGAAATAAAGTGTTACAACTGGAGGGAACCTTAGAACAAAGAAAATATGTCAAAGCTGGGACCTTAATAGAGTGCAAAGAGGCAGAGGACTTGGGTTCGAATCCCATCTCTGACACTGCCTGGATGACCCTGGGTCTATCGTTTAACTTCTTTGGGCCTCAGTTTCCTCATCTATAAAATGAGGTGTTGTGTTAAATGACCTATGAGGGTCCCTTGCAGCTTTCTATGACTATGACCTTCCTTCCGAGCTTCAGACACATTGTACCTTGACTCCAACATAGTGATGATATTTTGGTCCTCTTCGAGAATGAAGGACAACAACCAACCAAACAACCATCTATTATAGATCATAGGTCATGGTCTTAGAACATAGATTACAAATTTAGAACTTGGATAAACCTTAAAGATGGAGTTCAATGCTCTTCTTAACAGAGAAGAAAAGAATTTCCCCAGATCCATCCCACTTCTGCTCTGTCTGCAATGGCAGTCAAGATTCTCTGGCTCCTGACCTGCCAAGAGACCCACCATGATACCCCCGGGCTGCAAATGATTGTTTAAAGGGGGATGGTGGGAAGGAGGCATCACTGGGGCAGCTGCTCAGGAAGGGAAGACTGGTGCTATTTAGAATCTAGTCCAGCCAAGCTCTCTCTGGTCACCGTTGCTGCTTGCAGTGGGGACCTAGGGAAGCACATGAATAATTATTGAATATTTGATAGAATGCTTCTCAGAGAGTCAGTGCCCTAACTGAGGTGATAATGCAGTAAATAAACCTGACTTGTGACTGGTGGGAGAGGGTGCTTCAAGGAAAGGGGAAAGAGCTTTAGCCAGAGAAAGAACACAGTCTTCTCCCAGTCAGGACAAGAAGTGCCTTAGTATGTGTGAAAGCCCTTATTTCTCAAATGGTTGAGAAAAAGAATTCATATTTACATATTCGTTTTGGTTTGTTAGCTTCTGTTAGAAGTGGGTCCAACCCGACCTGCTCCTGTTTCTGCTGCCAGGGAACCAGAGCTGGCAGCACTGGGGGAATAATAATCCGGGAGTCTATTGAACAGAATGGGAGAGGGGCAGGATGGGCAGTGGAAAGGGTCCTGGGAGTCAGGAGACCTGGATTCCCATCCCAGCTCTGCCACTGACTGAATGTATGACCTTAGGCAAAGCACTTCCTTGCTCTGCGCCTCAGTATTCTCGATCTATAAAATGAAGCAATCTGGGTGCTCTCAGAGATACTTTCCAGCTTCTTTGTTCTTTAATTCTGGATCAGGGAAGATGGGACAAGAGGAGATAACTTTCACTCTCTAAATTAAAGCCAACCCACCCCTTGATTTTCCCTGCACTTGGAAGGGGACCTGATCTTACATGGCAAGGGTGAGAATCATGAAATATCCAAGCTAGAAGGAACGTGGATTGTAGGACAGATTTCAGAGAATGGGTAATGCAACTCCTTCATTTAATAAATGAGAAAACCAAGTTCAAAAGAGGTGATTCGACAAAAGGGGACTAGGACGTAGCTCTTCTCTCTTCCGGTGCAGGGGACTTTGCATTGCACCTCATTGTGTCCCTGTTGACCAAGAGGCAGGGCTGGAGGAGAACAAAACAGAACAGTACATGTCCAAGATCTGTGTTTAGGGGGAGAATTCTTAACCAAGCCAGAGCTTGGTTGATCATAAAAGATAAATTTAATTGCATAAAACTGCTTTTGCACAAACAATACAAATGTACCCAGGATAGGAAAGGAAAATGCCTGTGGGAGAGGGGGGAGGTAGGTGGAAAATCTTTGCATCAAATATCTCTGATGAAAATTGCTTTTTGACTGAGTCAAGATACATAGAGAATTGAGAAATATATGACAAGATCCATTTCCCTACAGATAAATGGTGAAAGGATATGCAGATTTCGGTAGAAATGAAAGTTATCAAGAATCGTATGAAAAAAAAATGTTCCAAATTCACTAATAAAGAGGGGAATGTAAACTAAAATAACTGTGAAGCCTAGTTTCACATTCACAAAATGGAGAAAGATGATAAGTGGAAATAGACAATGTAGGAGAGGTCGCGGGAAGGCAGGCACACTAATACACTGCTGGTAGAGACGTGAATGGATTAGGTAGTCCTGGAAAACAATTTCAAATTGTTCCAGAAAAGTCACTAAGCCATCAGACCCTTTCACTTAGCAATTCCACGACTGGGCACATGCCCCCAAGGAAATCAATGACAAAAAGAAAGGTCTCATATATAATAAAATATTCATGGTAACACTTTGTGATAGGAAAAAATTGGAAGTCAAGGGGGTACTCATCAGCTGAAGGATGTCCACACAAATGTGGTATTTTAATGTAATGGAATATTACATTATCAGTGTAATATCAATATTGCAGTATCATAAGAAATATCAAATATAAGGGATTCACATTTATTATCCGATAACCTTTTTATCATTCCTCTTCCTCCTTGACCTTCCTGACACTGACACTGTCATCCAAATTCCCCTCCTGCATGCCTTGTTGTTTAGTCATTTCAGTCCTGTCTGATTCTTCATGACCCCATTTGGGGTTTTCTTGACAAAGACACCAGAGAGGTTTGCCATTTCCTTCTTCAGCTCATTTTCCATGTGAGGAAACTGAGGCAAAGAGGTTTAAGTGACTTGCCCAGGGTCACACAGCTAGCAAATGTCTGAGGCCAGATTTGAACTCAGGAAGATGAGTTTTCCTGACTCCAGTTGGCGCTCTATCCACTGTACCACCCAGCTGCCATTCTTCTTCTGTATGCTCTATGGCAGGGGGAGAGAACCCGTGCCCTCAAGGCCATATGTGGCCCTCTAGTTCTTCAAGTGTGGCCTTTTGACTGAATCCAAACTTCACAGAACAAAAGCTCTTAATAAAAGGATTTGTTCTGTAAAACTTGGACTCATTCAAAAAGCTGCACCCGAGGACCTAGAAGGCCCCACTTGGCCTGAAGGCCACAGGTTCCCCACCCCTGCATGGGTTCTGTGGCGCTGCTTTCTCCTGGTTTTCCTCTGACTTGTCTGACTCAGTCTCCCTTGCTAGAGGATTATCTATGTTATACGCCCTAACTGTGGGTGTATCTCAAGGTTTTGTTCTTGGCCATCTTTTCTTTTCTCTCTACATACTTTCTTAATGACATCATCTCAAAGCAGATGACTTCCAATATATATCTAGCCCTATTCTCTTTGCTGAGGTCCAGTGACATATCACCAACTGCCTATTGAGCACTTTAAACTGGCTGTCCCATAGGCATCTCAAATTCAGTGTCACCGCCTTTCCCCCCAACACTTAGCCTTTTCCCAAACTTCTCTATTTCTGCCAAGGACACCACCATCCTTCCAGTCACTTAGGTTTGTAACCTTATAATCTATCTTCTTCACATTCACTCACCCTCCCTAGCCAATCAGTGGCCCAAATTTTGTTAATTCTAATTCCAGGACATCTCTGATATCCATCCCCTTCTCTCCATTCACATAGCCACCACCCTAGCTCTGGCCCTTATAACCTCTGACTTATACTATTGCAACAGCCTCTTAACTGGTCTCCCTGCCTCCCTAGTCCAATCCAGCCTCCACAGAGTTGCCAAAATGGTTACTCGGGTCTGACCAACTACTAAAAGCAGGACTCACTCTTCAACAAGAAATTGCTGGGAAAACTGGAAATCAATACAGCAGAAAATGGATTTAGACCAATATGTCATATCATAAATGAATTAGGGGAGCAGAGGAACATATAACTTTTAAAATTATGGATAGCAAAAGAGTCCTTGGCTCAACAAGGAGGTAAAACGGACAATTGAAACACTTTTGTACAAATAAAATCAAAGCAGTTAAAATTAAAAGAGAAATAGTTAACTGAGGAAAAAAAGCTTTGTAGTCATTTCTCCAACAAAGCTCTCACATCCAAGGGAACTGAATGAAATAAGAACAAAAGTTGTTCCCCAGTAGATTATGAATAAGAAATTCTTAAAAGAAGGCAAAAATATCAACAATCATAGGAAAAAAGTTCTAAGTCACTCATAAGAGAAATGCAAATTTAAAAAATTCCGAGGTTTTACCTCACACCAATCAGATCAGCAAAGATGTGTGGGGATTAAAATTGCCTAAGCTACAATAAAAGAGACTGAGGCAGAGCTCTGAGCCAGTGGCACTTTATTAATGTCTATGGTCCCCTCTACTGAAGTGGACCTCACATCTTCCTCGTGAGTGGAGGTGCCCCCTTCTTCCAGGACCTTGTTTTTAGAGGAATTGATACCCAAATATGCAAAAGAGGCATGGCAAAATATAGAATCTCATTGGTTGATGGACCTTGCTCTTGAAGGCCAAAAATATCATATTAGCAGGGGGGTCACAGGTTGGGTGAAGCATGGAGCATCTACACTGAGAGGTCATAGGATGGTCACCTGCTCATGTTGGACAAGAAAGAATGGTCTGGAAGTACAAAAATAAATTGGGGGACTTTCCAAAGCATCAAGGCATCCCACCCATTCTGGGTTTGGACGTGGAATTTGAGTAAAACAGGATGGAGATAGGTATTTGTCAGCATTCTTGTGCAAGTGAACCTCATAACCTGGTAAACATAGTGAACATTGCATCAAAGTTTGAAGCCCACTATAAGAACTTATCTACCCCTATATGATTAATGTATAATATCAATCTCATTAATATTGATTGGAATAGAGTAGGTATCCAAATGAATTATTTCTCACGTATGAAAAATACGAAAATGACAGTTGTTGGAGGCGATGCTTCTGGAAGCAATTTGGAACTATGTCCCCTCCCCCCATCACCAAATTGTGTCTACCCTTTGAACCACTGATACACCAAAGAGATCAAAAGGACTCATATGTACACATATATTCATAGGATCACTTTTTTTTGTTGTAACAAAGAACTGGAAACTCAAGGGATGTCTATCAGTTGGGGAATGGCTAAGTTAACTATGGTTTGTGGATAGAATATAGAATATTATTGCACTGTAAGATATGGCATAAAGGATAATTTCAGAGAAACTTTCTAGAGCTTGCATGAACTGATTCAAGATAAAGTGAACAGAACCATGAGCACAATTTATAAAATGATTCCGTCATTGCAAATGTAAGAGGGCTTTGTTGGAATCATTTTGTAAATTGTGCTCATGGTTCTGTTCATTTCATTCTGCATCAGTTCATACAAGCCCTACCATTCTTTGTGAATGATCTGATCATATGAGATGGGGGACCCTGTTTCTGGGAAAAGACATTCTGGGTTCCTCTACTATGTGGTTGGAAGCAGCTTCTTTCCATTGTTTGTGTAGTCAGAACTAATTGTGTCTTTAAACTATCAGAATAGGACAGTCTCTCTCTGTCTCTCTTTGTCTCTCTATCTCTGTCTCTGTCTGTCTCTGTCTGTCTCTGTCTGTCCTCTCTCTCTCTCTCTCTCTCTCTCTCTCTCTCTCTCTCTCTCTCTCTCTTTCTCTCCCTCCCTCCCTTCCTCCCTCCCTCCTCTCTCTGTCTCTCTCCTCTCTCTGTCTTTCTCTCTCTGTCTCTGTCTCCCCCCTCTCCCCTTCCCCTTTTAGATCTTTTGGCCCCAAGAAACAGGCTTGGAGTTTTGGTCTGTTCTGTTCTGTTTGTCCTGTTAAGTTTGAGGTCTAGGTGACAAGATCCTAGGCCATATGTTGCTTCCAGCCTAGCAGGGAAACCCTGAGAAGCCAGGATACCTGAGTCTTAAATCCAATGGGAGCTTTGGATTTGAAATTTGTGGGACTGTGCTATTTAGGAACTAAGCTAAGCTGTGAACCTAATTCTGTTCTCCGCCTCCAAAATGAGGTGGTATGGGGAGATTATGCCCCCCCCCAGATGTTGAGGGAGGGGGTAATGATTTTTTATTTGTTATTGCTGTACCTTTGAAGTAAGTATTCCTTTGTGAAAGCTAATCCAACTGTTAAGTGGTTACATAGAACTGGGGTTCAGGAGACCCCCTCTATAGTTGGAGGGACTCAGTTGAGGACTAGAGCCAACGGTACAGAGATTGAACACCACCAAACCCCCTTAAGGGTATCAGGCAACCCTGGGGGAGGGGTGAAACATAGTATATATGGCTTTCAGGCAGCAAGAGCCAAAGTAAGCACTATCACATAAAGAAAAACACATTTGAAAGACTTAAGAACCCTAATCGAGGTAAAGACCAACCACAAATCTAAGAACTGATGATGAAGCACAGTGCCTGCCTCCTGACAGAGGGGTGATGGATTAGAGGTGCTGAATGAAACATGTATTTTCAGACAAGGCCAAAGTGGGGATTTATCTTGCTTGACTACACATATTGATTACAAAGGAGGATGTTTTTTAGGGGGAGGGGACAAATGGAGGGGGAAGAAGGTATAATGACAGCGATGCAAAAAAGGAAAACAAAGAAGGATAAGGATGGCAACATGAAGCTTTTTTTTTTAAAAGACCCAGAAGAGGAGGTTTGGAGAGAAATATAGACAAGTAGGGAAGCTTTGGGACCACTGAGCTAAATGTACTGTATTCTTGAAAGGGAAAAAAAGAGCCAAACTGTTTATGGTGGAAATTTGTGGTTTCATGTATAATAATCCTCTTCTGGTGTTCTTCTTTGTATGTACAAGGGCTCATGTTTGGTGGTGTTTGGTAGGTTCTAAACATTAAAAAAAAAATTTTTTTTTAGCGCAGATCTGACCATGTCTCCCCGCCCTTGTACCTTTGAATCAACAAACTACAGTTTATCGGCTGCCCTGTTACTTCAAGGATTGAATATAAATTCCTCTGTATGGCAAGTAAAGCTTTTTACAACCCAGCTTCCTTTCAGCTTTATTACACATTACTTTCTCTCCTGAACTCAAGTCAGCCAAACTGGTTTTCTTGCTGTTCCTTACACATATCATCTCATCTCCCATTTCCTTGCTTTTGCACTGGCTGTCCCTCATGCCTGGTATGCACACCCTCCTTAACTCTACCTCTAAGAATCCATGGTTTCTTTCAAGGCTCACCTCAAGCACCTCTTTCTATATGAAGACTTCCTCAATCTTCTCTAGCTGCTAGATCCTTCTTTCAAAATTAACTTTTATTTATTTTTAATATGTGTACATGTCACCCCCAGCTTGACTATAAGTTTCTTGAGGGCAGGGACATTTTCACTTTTGCCTTTGTATCTCTAGCACGTAGCAGACTTCCTGGCACATAGTAAAGTGCTTAATAAATGCTGGCTTATTGACTGATTGAATTCAGAGATACGTAATGAGACTTGGATGAATGCATAGCCAAGAAAATAGAACCAAGAGAACAACATATACAACAACTACAATATTGTAAATTTAACCAACACTAAAAGTTAGCTGCACTTAATGTTAATTGTAGTGAACCATCTTGATTCCAGAGAAGAGAAGATGTAACACTTAGCCCTCTTCTTATTAGAGAGGTGGAGAACTCTGGGTGTTGAATACAGCATATATATACATACATACATACATACATATACATACATATATATGTATATATGTGTGTGTGTATATATATGTGTGTGTGTGTGTGTACATATATATATATATATATATATATATATATATATATATATATATATATATATATATATATATATATATATATATATATGAAGAGAGAGAGAGAGAGAGAGAGAGAGAGAGAGAGAGAGAGAGAGAGAATCCTATTCCAGGTGCTTTGTTGATGGGTTACACATAGCTCTTTTTCTTTGCTGTAAAAGAGATTTTATTAGGATTAGGAGAGTGTGATGGGAAGCTACTTAGAGAGAAAAAAAGACATCAATAAGAAATGAAGAAAAAAGAGAGTAGGAAGTTTAGGAGAAAGAGCCTTACCCTGGAACCAAAGGATAGAGACTCAAACCCAGTCTGGCCCCTACTAGCTAGAGCAACATGAGTTGCTTGAACTTTCAGCTTCATTTTCCTTCTCTGCAACACACGAATAACAGCATTTACACCCCCTGTCTCAGAGGAAAATGCACCATAAACTGCAAAGCTTTGAATCTGTAGGAGCTTTTGTTATTATTTTTGGAATCTGGTCATGGTTGCTCTGGTGCTCCTTCTGTCCAAGAAGCCTGGAATTTTCCAAGGAGCAAAAAAATTTCTCTCAACAGCAGCGAAGGCCAGACTCTGCACACAGAGAGCTTGCTGACTTCTTAGAACAAACCCCAGGCCTTCGCAACAGGAAGAGCTTTTCAGTAAACTTATCTGCTGCAACCTAGAGCTAGATGGCCTGTGATCAATCAATCTTTTTAAAAAATTATTTAATAATTTTTTTATTTTAAACTTAAATACAAAATGAGAAAAGGAAAAAAAAACATTGCTATATATACAGCAGAACATGAGATGATTCAATATAAAATAATAAATTTCCATTTCAAGAAACCTATATAATAAATACCACACATTGTTTTCAAAGCTGTCCAGCTTTTCTTTGCTTCCTTGTTGGTTTTCTTTTGTTTTCTGCTGTACACTTTTTACTTTATTTTTCCCCTCTCTGCTCCACCTTCCATCCTAAAGAAGGCTACTATTAAGTGTGGATATGTATATATAAACATAGATATCTATAATCACACACATATATACACATATACACTTATACACACATATATATATAAGACCGTACTATGCTCATTTCCACGTGTCATCTGTTTCTCTGAAGGTGGATAGCATCTTCCTTCATAGCTCTGAGTCTTTCCATGTTTTTCTAAATCAACCAACTCTTCATTTCCCATTCTACAGCAGTATTCTAACCCAATCACATCCAATCTGAGAAACTGTCTATGAAAGTTTTTTCCCCCCAATTTTCTGCATTCCATTCTTGGCTACAGAGGTTTTATTTGTACAAGAAAACTTTAATTTAAAATAATCAAAATTATCCTTTTACACTTCAACAATGCTCTCCCATATAATATAGTTTAAGGTCTGCTACTGCTCAATCTACTTCTTTTACTCCTTTTTTCCTGGTTTCTTTGAAGTTCCTGACCTTTTGTTCTTCCAAATGAACTTTTTTATTATCTTTTCTAACTCAATAAAATAATTTTTTAGTAATTTAATCAGTATGACATTAAATAAATCGATTAGTTGTAAAAATATCATTTTAAAAATTGTATTGGTTTTACCTACCCATGAACAATAACTATTACTTCAATTATTTAGATCTGAATTTATTTGTATAAAAAGCATTTTATGTTTATATTTCTATAGTTCCTGTATCTGTTTTGGCAGATATATATACTCTTGTATTTTACACTGTCTAGATATTTTAAATGGTCTAAAACAATATTGAATAATATTGCTGACATACAGTATAGTTTCTCTATTTTCACGTTTGATTAAATCTATTTTAACTTTGTCTGAGATCATGATCACTAACCCTGCTTTTTTACATAATAAATTCTACTCCTACCCTTTATTTTATCTTTGTGTATATCTTTCATTTTTATAATGTTTCCTGAAAGCAACATACAGTTGAATTTAGATTTTTAATCTGCTATCCATTTTTGTTTTATGGGTAACTTTGTTATCACTGACACTCTAAGCTATTACTTGTTGTGTATGTTCCTCCTTCCTCTTTTTCCTCACTATTCTTTTCACCCTATTTACCCTATCTATCCTCATTCCTCTGCTTTACTTCTCACTACCTTGCCTCCCTATTCCTTAACCTACCCACCCCTCTAAAAGTCCATCCCTTATCCTCTCCCGCCACCTATCCCCTTGCCTTCTTATTTCTTTCTGAATTTAGAAGACTTTTATACATCCATACATATATACATATATACATACACACACACATACACACATGTACATAAAAGCTCATTCCCTCTTTAACCCATTCCCAATGACAGTAAGGTTCCAGCACCACCTGGCTTTCCCACTACTAGCTTCTTCTGTATAATTTTTCCTTTTATGCCTCATTTGTATGAGATAATTACTTCTTTTTATCTCTCCCTACATGGTTTTATTTTTTTAGAATCATCCCATCATACTCAGCTCAGGCCAAGCCTGTCTTTCAAACTACCCAAATAATGATAACAACCATAGGAGGACTGCTAATATTTCCACATATGTGAAGTAAGCAATTTGACCTTATTGAGTCCCTTATAATTGGTCTTTAATTTTACCTTATATTTCTCCTGGATGTTATACGTCAAATTTTCCCTTAAATTGTGGGGGTTTTATCACAAAAACCTGAAGGTCTTTCAGTTCATTAAATATCCATTTTTTTTTCATTCAGGAATATACTTAACTTTGCTGGGTTAAGTTATCCTTGGTCATAAGCCCAGCTCTTTTGCTCTACAGATTATAGTATTCTAAGGCCTATGGTCCTTCAATGTAGTAGCTTCTAGGTCTTGTGTAATCCTTACTGTAGCTCCATGATATTTAAATTTTTTTTCCTTGTTGCTTCCAATATTTTCTCCTTAACCTGGGAGCTTTGAAACTTGGCTATGATATTCCTGTAAGTTTTCTTCCTGAGATCTCTTTTAGATGGTGATTGGTAGATTTTTTTCTATTTCTGCTTTGCCTTCTTGTTCTAGGACTTTAGGGCAATTTTCCTTGATATTTTCTTATAATATTGTGTCACGGGGTTTTTTATGGTATTTTTCAGGTACTCCAACTATTCTTATATTATTTTTCCTTGATTTGTTCTATAGATCCATTGTTTTTCTGATGAGATGTTTTACTTTCTCTTCTATTTTTTATTCTTTTCATTTTGTTTTATGACTTTTTAGCATCTTAGAATGTCATTAGCTTCCCTTTTCCCAATTCATAATTTCTTGATTTTCTTGGATTGTTCTTATTTTTTTCCCCAATTTTTCCTCAGTCTTTTATTTGATTTTTAAAGTCCTTTTTTAAAGTTCTTCTAAGAACTCTTTTTATGCTGGGGACCATTTGATGGTTCTCATTGAAAAAGAAGTAGCTTTTTTTAAGCTCTACTATCTTCCTCTAAATATGAACCCAGATCTTCTTTGTCCCCGTAGTAACTATCTATGGTTGGGTTCTTTCTCCTTTGCTTACTCATTTTATTTATTTTATTTTATTTTTAGCTTCTATTAGTGTAATCAAGTGGTAGCCCTGAGGTATGGGGAATGATGCCCCATGTCACAGGTCCTTCTTACTGTTATTTTCTGAAGTCTGTCTCAGGCCCAACCTTGGGCTTACCTTTCCACTTCTAAGCCCTGGCTAGGGCCCCCAGAACACTGTCCTGCAAATGAGCTTGCTCCCTGTGGTCCCTCCAGTGACTGCAAGCTACAGTTGTGCTCTCTGCCTTGGAATTGAAACCAGGGACTCTGATCTCCTGCAAGTGCCTACGGCCAACAGGGACCCTGCCCCTTGCTACTGTACTCACCAGGTGTGTGCTAGCTCCTTCTCCCCATAGCCATAGTCTGGGTGTCTGGGCAGCACAGCTATGTTTGGCATCCCTCAATAGTAGAAGGTCCTTCAATCTTCCCCTACTCAGCCATCAGACCCCCACACTGTCTGCAAAATGAAAGTTTCTAAGGCTGAGGCTGCGGCCTGGAGGTGTTTGCACTTCACTCAAGCTAAATCTCTGCCCCTAGAGGTCTGGTCTTTCTTGGGTTCTTCTCAAATTGTGTTAGGATGACAACTGCTTTACCCCATGTTTATTTATGCTGCTCTGAGGCAATGTTCTATCTTTTTTGTAGAGAAAATTTGGAGAGCAGAAAGTTTTCTGACCTACTCTGCCATCTTCCCAAAATTCTCTCCCCAATTAGTCAAACAATCTTAAAAGCATACTACGTGGGACAGCTAGGTGGCACACTAGATAGAGCACTGGCCCTGGAGTCAGCAGAACTTGAGTTCAAATCTGACCTCAGATACTTACTAGATGCATGACCCTGGGCAAATCACTTAACCCTGATTGCCCCAAACAAACAACAACAATAAAGATCTTATTATGTGCCAGGAACCAAGTACAAGGAATGAAATAATCTCCACTCAAAATGAGGTCACAGTCTAATGGGGGAGACTAAGGTGTGTGGCAGAGAGAGCTGGGACTGGCCTGGATCTGTCCTTCACCTGGGAAACTGGTGGAGTAGAGCTGGACCGTGGGGTGGTGGTGGTGGTGGTGAATGGTGGTCCTTGGTAGGCAGAGAGCATCTGGACCTATGTCAGATTTGGTCAGGACCAGGTTCAGGTGCCCCATGGGATGGCATTGGAGAGATTAGTATCTTTGGTCTTTTACTTGCACTTAGATATACTCTCAGCCATCCCAGGTGTCAAAGTCAGCCAGCTGGGGGTACCAAATGTCTTAGTGCCCAAGAATTAATGGGAATTCCTTATACCTTTAGCTCTGTGCACTGCAGTGTCTCAGTAAATGCTGACTGCTGATTATACTGGGTGAGTTCCCATCTTCTTCAGTTCTCAAGAAGAATATGACACCATCCACATATAGAATAAATCTCTGTCTCTCTCTTTGTCTCTCTCTGTCTCTGACTCTCTGTCTCTCTCTCTCTCTCTCTCATATGCCTATATGCAAGAGCAGCTAGGTGACACAGTGGATAGAATGCCAGGCCTAGAGTTAGGAAGACTCATCTTTCTGAGTTCAAATCTGGCCTCAGACACTTACTAGCCTGTGTGAAGCTGGGCAAATCACTTAACCCCGTTTGCCTCAGTTTCTTCATCTGTAAAATGAGCTGGAGAAGGAATTGGCAAACTCCTCCAGTATCTTTGCCAAGAAAACCCCAAACGGGGTCACAAAGAGTTGGACACAATTGAAATGACCAAACAACAACAATACATACATATACTTTATATAGAGATAGAGATAAATACCTTATATATACATATACATGCACGTACACATACACACATATGTATGTATATATGTATATGTGTGTATATATGTGCATGTATTTGTGTGTATAGAGAGAGAGAGGGGGAGAGAGAGGGAGAGAAAGAGAGAGGAAGGAGGGAGGGAGGGAGAGAGAGGGAGAGAGAGACAGGGGGAGGGGAGAGAGGAGAGAGACAGAGACAGAGACAGAGAGACAGAGAGAGTGTTGAATTTGATGATCACAACAGCAAGACAGATGCTATTACAGAAATAGCTTGCCTATAGTCACACAGCAAGTCTATGGGAGACTGCACTCAAGCGGTTTTTAGCTCTTTCCCCTATACTGTGTTGATTTATGCATCTTCATAAGCAAGGATGATAGAGCTTTAGGTTTACACTTGGCACCCTTTTCTCCCTGGCGCCCAGGACAATCTTCTGAAATGAAGCATGTTGTCTTCCCTGGGGAAAGAGATCCCACCATATAGACTCTGTGCTTATAGATCCTTTTGAAATGTAAGCACTAATTCTCCCCAGCGAGGGATAGCATGATATAGGAGATGATTGCTGGCTCTAGAATCAGAGGGCTTGGGTTCAAATTCCCTCTCTGAGACTCGCTACCTGTGTGACCTTGGGCAAAAATTTTAACTTCCTGGGGCCTCAGTTTCTTCATCTGTAAATTGAGGTTAGACCACGTAGCTTCTGAGGTTTGTTCTAGCTCTAGATTTACGGTCCCATGATGCCTCATGTCCCAGGAAGCCTCCTCTACAGAATATATTTCCTGTGATGGAATTTGAATATGGTCAGATGTTGGGACATATTCAATGACCCTGTCCTGGCTTATCTTTGTGGATGAGGTGGCCTTCTTAAAGTGGGTGCTAGAGAAGGGGCTGGTAGACTTCAAAACTCTTGTCTCCCCTATGAGTACTCAGCATATGTTCAGTGTGAGTGAGTGAGGGGTTAAGGGAGGAGGAGGAAGTGAGGAAGGGTCAGGCAACCATGGAACGAGGCTGCCTTTAGACAGTATGGAACTCAGTGACTAGAACCGTGCTCTGAAATGAAATGGGCTTCTTTTGGGGACAGGCCCTGCATTGCCTAGTGCCTTCCCTTCACTTAGCAATTAATTTACCAATTATGTTCAGATCAGAATTTCCCTGAGAAAGAGGGACATTTTTATTATCATCTGCAGTTGCTAGCAGGGTTTTTAAAGCCTCCAGCTAGAAAGTTTGCGTGGAAGTTTGAGCACAAAGTGACCTGGTTTTTGAAGTCGCAATGAGCACTCCTGAAAATAGGACAGGGAATAGTGGCTAGACTTGCGATTTGATTATAGGGATCTCCCAGATCGGGCAACTCCCTCTACCAAAGCAGGTCAGCACTTTTTCTGCATTTTATAATCTTAGAGAGTTAACTAGAGCATTGAGGGGTTAAATGACTTGCCCAGGATCACACAGTCAGTAGACAAGACCTGAATCCAGTTCTTCCTGGCTCCAAGACAGCCTCTCTATCCACTATGCCACTATATCTCTGGGAAAAAGGAATAAATAGGACAGGAAAAAAGTAGTAGAGAACAGAGAGGTAGTGAGTGCATCAAGCTAATTCTGGGGGGTGCGGGGAAGTTCTTGAGGTAGAGGGATTGAGAGGGCCACACACCGAACAATCTGTTGGGTTGGGTTAGGAAGTGCTGAAGACACCCTTCACTTTCTCCATCATTGGGGGGTGGAGGAGTGGGGGAGAAGAGAAACTGCTTGATTATGAGGGGAGAGAAGAGTGTGGGAGAAGGCCTCTGGATCTGCATGCGTGCTCTGAGAAACTACACTCAAATGTATCTCATATTCCTTAGGGATGCCCAAGTCTCCTCCACATCCCCTAAGGACATTCAAGCCCCTCACATTTCCCTGGCCTCTAAGACCTAGGGATCACCCCAGGCCTATCAAACTTCTCAGAGATAGCCCCAGGCCCCTCCTTTCTCCCTAAGAATAGCACTGTGCCACAGAAATTCCTAGGGGAACCTCAGCCTCTTTATATTCCCCTAGGGGAAGGTTGAGCCCCTCAAACCCTCTAGGGTAGGGGTTTTCAGTGTGTGTGTGTGTGTGTGTGTGTGTGTGTATAAATGTATAAAATAAAATACATAGTTTACAAAGGAAACCTATTATATTAAAATACAATTGTCTATATATAAGGAAAACAAGTTCATAGACTCCAAGTCAAGGACCCCAGTTCTAGAGATTCACTGGGTTCCCACAGTCCCTAAGGGAGTGGGTCCCTTCATATTCCCTAAGAAAAATCCTCTAGGGGATGGCCCTTGGAAATTTGGTTGTGGGTTGTCTTGGCCTGCCCTCCTGCTTCATTTGCCCTTAAGGTAAATCAGCCTTCCTGGACCCTTTCTTGACCTTTGGGTTCCTTAGGGATAGGGGTGTGCTGGCTCCTGCAAGCCCAATTGTTCAATTTTCAGTCTAAGCTTTTATACCTTCAGGAGGCAAATGCTACAAATCTGGGCTTGATTTATTGTTTTGTTGATTGTCTAGACTTAAACAAGTAATGGATAAAGTGTTAATAATGCATATTAAACTTAAAGTGTGTCCTGCTTGCATTTTCCCCCCAGAGAGCCAGTTGCTAAACATTTACCAGCATACCCCTTCTTGGGGGTAAGGGGCGGAGGCTATAAAACCATCTGAACATGGAAATACATTCAGATCATTCAGCTGGAGATGTTCCCGGATTAGAGGGAAATTTATCCCCTCCCTGCTCCGCCGTGGCATGATTTAAAGGCCTCTGAGTGTGCGATAAAAGACTGGAGCAGGTTTCAGCCATTTAAATATAATTATACGGCGTCTCAATCCAGATTTCTCAGATAGATCATTAATACGAGCAGGACCCAGATAGTGCCTGGCTGTTGGAAAGACGGGTTTAGCTGCTACTCAAGGGACCAGCCCACCTTAGGAGATAGGACCACCTAGGCTCAGGATGCACCTTCTGCATGAGTAAGCAGCCACTTAGAAGATGGGGAGAGACTGCTGCTCCCTAAACGAATGAATGCAAAAGCATTTTAAAAGCACTTAATATGTACTAGGCATTATCCTAAGTGCTGGGGAGTCAAATGCAAACATGGAGACAGCCCTTGCCTTCAGAGGCTTGCATTCTGATGAGAAGGTACAATATATAGGGAGTAGAGAGTTTGGGGTTAGAGATTCATGGGGTTGGGAAGACGATCCTTGGCATAGTCAATCGACACCCACTTTCTGGAAGCAGTAAGATTGACTTGACTACTATTCCTAGGGCAATAGGAATGGAGGGAGTTGGCGACAGGGGAGATGACCAGAAAGCTTGGCTTTGTAGCTCAATGAGATGTGAAACGTGGTCTAGTTTGGGGCCAGGATCATGGAGTTAGACTGTAAAGTACCTTGGAGCTCATCCTGTCCAACCCCCTCATTTACAGATGAGGAAACTAAGGCCCAGGGAAGTGGCATGAGTGCCGAATGTCACACAGTACATGGCAGAGCCAATTGGCTTGGTAAATACGACCTTCCTCAGTCTCCAATCAGGACGGCCCAGAGCCCAGGATAAGCTAAAGCTTGCCTAAAGCTGAGCAAAATAACTTCCCCAAGAAGTCACACCACCAATGAGTGACAGAAATGGGGCTTGCACCTGGCTGTTGCTTCCTAAATCCCTATTTAAATGCCCCTGAGAAAGGAAACATTCAGTCTTTTCAGGCAGTAGAGGGATAGCCTTACTCCAGTCTCTTCCTTCTCCAATCTATTCTTTACAAACTGCCCTTATAAGCTTCCTAAAGTACCTCTTGTTGTTCAATAAGTTGACTTGCATCTGACTCTTTGCAGCCCCATGGACCATAGGACTCCAGGCCCGGCTATCCTCTGCTGTCTCCCAAAGTCTGTCCGATCTCACGTCCATTGCTTCCATGACACTATCCATCCATCTCATCCTCTCCCGTCCCCTTCTCCTTTTGTCTGTAATCTTTCCCAACATCAGAGTCTTTTCCGGTGAGTCCTGTCTTCTCATTATGTGGCCAAAGTATTTAAGCTTCAGTTTCAGTATTTGTCCTTCCAAGGACTAGTCTGAGTTAATTTCTTTAAGTATTGACTGACTCGATCGCCTTGCTATCCAAGGGACTTTCAAAAGTCTTCTCTAGTGAAGCAATTCAAAAGTGTTGATTCTGTGATGCTCAGCTTTCCTTATAGTCCAACAGCCAGCCTTGCTACTGGAAAAACCATAGCTTTGACTATACAGACATTTGTCGGCAAGGTGATGTCTCTGCTCTTTAGTATGCCATCCAGATTTGCCGTTGTTTTCCTTCCAAGGAGTGTGTCTTTTAATTTCATGGCTATAGTCACCATCTGCAGTGATCTTTGAGCCCAAGAACATAAAATTTGAAACTGCTTCCATTTCTTTTCCCTCTACTTGCCAGGAAGTGATGGGGCCATTTGCCATGATCCATTATGATCATGTAATTCCTCTACCCCAAAATCTCCAGGAGCTCCCCATAGCCTGATCCTGGCATTCAAGGCCCTCCATAATCTAGTTCTACTTTATTTCTCACTTCTCCCCACTAGTCTTAGGCAAACTGGACCACTTGTCCCCAACCTTCATTCTGCCTTTTTTCTGTCTCTGTATCTTCAGTCACAACACTCTTCATCCCTAAGATGGAATCATCTCTCCTCCCCATCACTGTCTGTTGAAAACCCTCCCTTTCTCAGGCCCAGCTCATAAGCTTTTTCCTCCATGGAGCTTTCCCTTAACATCTCTCCCTGCCCCCTACTTTTCAGGTGAAAATGATCTTCTCTTCAATTTTTTTCCCTTCAAGTATCTAATAATTCTTTGCCTGCACCTCTTATTTGCACTTATCTCACTGTCTTTTGTGTCATAGTCATTTGCATGCTTGTCCTTTGTGGTAATACATAAGATACTTGAGATCCGTACCTCTTTCCTAACTACTTCTGTATCCCTGGCATGGAGCACGAAGTCTGGCATATAGTAAGGGCTTACTAAATGTTTTTTGAATTGAACTGAATTTTAACTGAATGTAAAAGGACAACTCAGACCTTTACCTGAGCACAGGTTTGGAGAGGGGAGAGGGGAGAGGGGAAGTCCCAACATCTCTCGGCCAGGGCAGAGACATGGGAAAACATCGACGGCAAAAATATCTATTCAAGATTACAGAATGTTAGCTCGGGAAGGGCCCTCAGAGATCATCTAATCCAATCCACTCATTTTACAGATAAGGAAACTGAGGCTGAGAGATCATGTCACTGGCCAAGGTCACACAGCCACCCGTGGTGGCTCTGAGTGAGACTCAAATTCAGGTCTTCTAAATCCAAGTCTGGCATAGTTTCCTCTTTATCGCACTTTTATGCGAATGTGGGTTATGTTTCCCTCCTAATCTGTAAACTCAATGAGGGCAGAGATTGTGCCTTAGCATCTTTCAGTTTAGGACGGTGCTCTGGAAGACCTGAGTTCAAATCTGGCCTCAGACATAGGGATAATAATAGTATAATATATAATATTATAATAATATAATATAATATAATATAATATAATATAATATAATATAATATAATATAATATAAATTATTATATAATATATATAATATAATATTATAATATAATATATAATATAATATAATATAATATAATATAATATAATATAATATAATAATAGTATAATAATAATAGTACTTACCTCCCAGATTGTTGAGGATCAAATGAAATATTTGTAAAGCATTTAGCATGGCGCCTATCCTATGCTAAGCACTTAATAAATGGTTATTCCCTTTCCTTCCTCCTTCCCTCTGCACACAGTAGGCACTTTACACATATTTGTTGAATTGAATTGAATCAACCTTGACTTTGGCTCCTTTCCCATCCAGCCATGTTAGCAAAGAAAATGTGCATGGCCCCTTGAACACGTACAACACTTTGTCTCAAAAGGCTTTCATGCCCACTGTAGAATGCGGCCCACAATACAGCAGTCTAGTTTATCACTCCCCTCCTTTTATGGATGGAAAAATTGAGGGCAAAAAAGGTTAAGTGAGTTGCTCATTGTTACGTAGGTACTTTGGGGCACGGCTGAGATGCAAAGCAAGGATTATTAATTATTAATCCAGTATGTGTCAGCACAGGTGAAAACTGGCTGGCTTTGAACCTCTGAATTTAGAAGCGAAGGCCTTGGGTTCCAATCTCAATTCTGCTGAGAAGTGATCATATCATGGCAAACACCAACTGTAGGTTACTCCCACCATCTGCCTCCTTTCTTCCTGTTCATATGCTGATGAAAAGAGCTGGAGAAAAATCACAAAGCCAGAGTGACCTGGTCTGCTACAAGTGTGTAAACTAGCTTGGGCCCTCACTGCAGCAAAGCAATTCTTTTATACCCCCCAATCAATTTAAGAATTTATTTTATTTTTTTTCCAATTGCATGTAAAAACAATTAACATTCATTTCTTAAAATTTTGAGTTGTGAATTCTTTCCCTCCCTTCCTCCCCAACCCCTTCTTGAGAAGGCAAGCAATTTGATATAGATTATACATGTGCAGTCGTGCAAAACATATTTCTGTACCTAACCGATTTTCTACCCCACTCATCACAGTGGCTCTTCTAAATCTTTTCATATCTCCTTAATCTGCCCAAGACAGATGCTCAATTGAGAGAATTCGCCAAATTGTTGTGGAATGTGAGGTCCTTAAGAGTGAAGTCCCAGTGAAGTGCTGCTAAATGTTTAACAACCAGCTTCAGGTCCATTGGGGTTGCACAGGTAAAGGGGGCAGAAAAAGAGGAGAACAGGGAAAGTATGCCCAAAACATTTTAAATCTTATTCTGCATTATTAAGATTTTCTCCATCACTTTCTTAAATCCAGAAATCAACAAAACAATAAATCAGGGACTAATTTGTATCATTTGCTGATTTCTGAGGTATAAATGCTCACAATGAAAATTAACAATTGATTGTGATCCACCATGGACTGGCTCTACCACACCCCTGGCAAAGGTTGTGTTTTTTGCCTTTCTTTGTATCTTCATTGCCTGGCACACAGCATAAGCTTAATAAATGTTTGTTGGATGACTAAATGACCTTGAATCAACCACTCTGGGCCTCAGTTTACCCATTTATAAAAGGGGGCTGGAATGAATGAGTTCCAAGATCTTTTCCAGTTCTACATTATGTGATCATATGAAGACAGCAATGCGGTTGTTCCTTCAACTTTGCCAGGCAAAGATATTGGCTTGGATGAAGGGGGAGTCAAATCCTGTTGTGATTGCCCATCAACACTTTGCTGGCTCTCTTTTCCAAACTTGTATGTTCCCACTATATCCTTTCCCTTCATTCCTTTGAAATTGCTCTTCTCTGTGTGAATATGCAAGGAAGTAGATCCCAGGCTGGCAAGTGTGATCCCCTATTATATTTCCTTCCTCTTTTTTTTTACTCCCTTTAACTCCAGAGGGAGCAATGAACCTCCTCAGAGATCAATGCTATCTGGGATCTTCTTCCGTGAACTTTATCTGGACATGAGAGAAACACTGTGGAACACAGAAGGTCCTCAAACCTCCTGAATCATCATCCTGGTATGGACAATATCACATGGAACATGCTATATACAGCTCTTTCTGTTCTGACTGTCAGGACCCTACCAGGGGATGGAAATTACTGGAAAAACTCTGCCAAAGGAAGGAACTCTAAGAAGTTGAAAAGTTTAAGTATTTTCTCTCCAACCTACCCTTCACCTGCTTCCAAAGTTAATCTTCCTCAAACATCTCTCTCATAGTGCCACTGTTCTCCTTGGTTTAATGTTGTTTTCCTCTAGGTAGAATGTTAGATCCTTGGGGTATGGAGAACATTTTGTCATTTATATCTAGTGCCTAGAACAGTGCTTGACACATGTTAGGTGCCTAATAAATGTTTACGAACTGAATCAGTGGAGAAGCATTTATTAAGCTTCTACTATGTGCCAAGAACTATGCTAGACACTGGAGATACAAGTACAAAGACTGGAACAATCTAACAAGTACTAATCTAATAAGTAATTACAGCTTGAATACAAAGTGAATAAATACAAAGAAATACAAAGTAGTTAAATGTTACTAGAGGCAACTAGACGGAGCAGTGAATAGAGCTTTGTGACTGGGAGTTAGAAAGACCTGAGTTCAAGTCCAACTTCAAACACTTATTAGCCGTGTGACCTTGGGCAAATCATTTAACTGCAATCTTCCTGAGTTTTCTCATCCATAAAATGGAGCTACTAATAGCACCTATCTCGCAGGGTTGTTGTGAGGCTGAGATGAGACGATGTAAAGTGCTGCATAAATGCTGGCGACGTAGTTAGAGGAGGGCATTCGCTACTGGGGGAATCAAGAGAGGCTTCGTGCTGAAGATGGTGCTGGAGCAGCGTCTTAAAGGAAGCGAGGGCCTCTATGACGTGGTGGTAGAGACAGCCGGTGTAAAGGCATGGATGCAGACCGGAGGTAGAGTGCTTGATGCATGGAACAGAGAAGGCCAGTTCGGCTGGACTGATGAGTTCAGTTCAACGAGGCTGGAAAGCTAAGTTGGGGCCAGGTCGCAAAGGACATTAAAAGCTCATCAGGAGCAGGGATCCCCATAATCTATAGAATAAAGAATAAACTCTCTTTTCTGGTATTCATGTCCCTCTAGAGTCTGGTCCTAATTGTTAGGAATAATGAAGTAGATGGCAGCTGGGTGGTACAGTGGATAGAGTGCCAAAGCTGGAGTTAGGGAGACCTGAGTTCAAATCTAGCCTCAGACATTTACTAGCTGTGTGACCCTGGGTAAGTCACTTCACCCAGTTTGCCTCATTTTCCTCAAATGAGCTGGAGAAGGAAATGGCAAACCACTCCAGTATCTTTTGCCAAATGGGATCACAAAGAGTCAGACGTGACTGGAACAACTGAACAAAGAAATAATAAAGTAATAACAAAAAAGTAATAACAATTCTGATTTTTATAGCACTTTAACACTTACAAAGCAGTTGCCCCATGACCCTGTGAGGGGGATAGTACAGAAACTATTATCTCCATTTTTCAGATATGTAAAATTGAGATTCAGAGACTTACCTGTGAGTCAGAGCCAGGATTTGAACCTCAGTCCTGCTCCCTTTTAAAGCTTATATCACAAATCACTTGCTGATTGTAACAAAAACTTTTGCATATTTGGTGCATGGGATTTGAAAATGAGTACCATGATTTTGTAATCAAAGAACCAACAGCAACAACCATAGTCAATGATGTACTTCTTCCACTTGGGTCTATGCATTTTGGGGAGTATCTTTTTCATCTATGATAGCTTTTGAAACCAAGCATCAATTAAAAATGACTTAGAACCAAACCTTTGAATCACTATATTAGAGTTTTTGTTGTTGTTTTGAAGTAATCAGGGTTAAGTGACTTGCCCAGGGTCACACAGCTAGTATATGTCTTTGGTTAAATTTGAACTCAGATCCTCCTGACTCCAGGGCTGGTGCTTTAACTTGAGCCAACTAACTGCCCCTATATCACAAAGTTTTAAATCAAGCATTTCAAAAACTTATGATACGTGTCCAATTACATTGCTTTCACTAAAATATTTTGATCATATAAAACGGCTGGAGAGATGAGTTGGAGTCAGTTTGTGAGGCACTTTAAATGCCAAACAGGGTTTATCTTTGACCTTAATAGGCGTTCATTGAGCAGGGGTATGACATTGTCCTGGCAGCTAAGTGGAGCTACTTGACTTAGGGATTTTAATTAGAATGGCATTGAGTAAGAGATGAGCAAAAACTGGAAACAAAATGGGTGTTTAATTGGGCAGCAGTAACCCAACATTTTGATTACATCCCTATCAGCAAAATGTTTTGGCCATGCATCTTCAATATGTGTTTGGTTAGGCGGGAAAGCAGATAGAGCACAGGACTTAGACTCAGGAAGACCTAAGTTCGAATCCTGTCTCAGGGATTTGCTAACTGTGTGACCCTCATCAAGTCACTTCACTTCTCTGTGTCTCAGTTCCCTCATCTGTTAAATAGGGATATAGGTTATACATGTGCAGTCATGCAAAACCTATTTCCATATTAGTTGAGTTGTGAAAGAAAACATAGATGCCCCCTCCCCAAAGAAAACATAAAAAAGTTTAAAAAATATGCTTTACCCTGCCTTCAGATTCTATCAGTTCTTTCTCTGGAGGTGGATCCATCTTTCATCATAAGTTCTTTGTAATCGTCTTGGATCACTGTATTGCTGAGGATAGCTAAGTCATTCACAGTTGATCAATATTGCTGTTACTGTGTACAAAGTTCTCCTGGTTCTGCTCACTTCACTTTTCATCAGTTCATGTAAGTCTTTCCAGGTTTTTCTGAAAACATCCTGCTTGTCATATTTTATAGCAAAATAGTATTCCACCACAATCATATACCACAGCTTGTTCAGCCAGTCCCCAATTGATGGGAATTTCCTCCATTTTCAGTTCTTTGCCACCACAAAAAACTGCTATAAATATTTTTGTACATATAGGTCCTCTTCCTTTTTAAAAAAATCTCTTTGGGATACAGGCCTAGTAGCGGTATTGCTGGGTCAAAAGCCATGCCCAGTTTTATACCCTTTTGGGCATAGTTCCAAATTGCCCTCCAGAATGGTTGGATCAGTTCACAACTCCACTAACAGTGCTCTAGTGTCCCAATTGCCCTACATTCTTCCCTCCAACATTTGTCATTTTCCTTTTTTATCATATTGACATCATTTGGGTATGAGGTGGTACCTCAGAGTTGTTTTAATTTGCATTTCTCTAGTCAATAGTGATGCAGAGGATTTTTTCACATGACTATAGATAGCTTTGATTTCTTCATCTGAAAAATGCCTATTCATATCCTTTGATCAATTATCAATTGGAGAATGATTTGTGTTCTTATAAATTTGACTCAATTCCCCACATATTTGAGAAATGATTCCTTTATCAGATAAACTTAAGGTAAATTTTTTTCACAGTTATGATTATTAATTGTATTTTCCCCTCCATCTTATTTCCCTCTATTTATCCTTCCCTCTCTTCTTTAATCCCATTCCACCTGAAAAGTGTTTTGCTTCTGACCATCACCTCCCCCAATCCACCTTCCCTTCTATCAGGTCCCCCCCTTCTCTTATCCTCTTTGCCTCCCACTTCTCTGTAGGGTGTGTTAAACCTCTATGCCCAACTCAGTGTGTATGGTATTCCCTCTTTGAGCCAATTCCAATGACAGTAAGTTTCAACATTGACCACTACCTTTCCTTCCCCCTCCACTGTAAAAGCTCTTTTGCACTTCTTTTATGTGAGATAATTTGCCCCATTCTACTTCTAACTTCCCCCTTTTCCCAGTGCATTCCTCTTAATTCTATTTTTTAAAGATATCCCATCATAGTCAATTCACAGCCATGCCCTCTGACTATATATATATAGCTTCTAACTGCCCTAATACTGATAAAGTTCTTAGAAGTTACAAGTATCATCTTCCCATGTAGGAATGTAAACAGTTTAACTTTATTGAGTCCCTTACAATTTAGCTTTCCTGTTTACCTTTTTATGCTTCTCTCGAGTCTAGTATTTGAAAGTCATATTTTCTATTCAACTCTGGTCTTTTCATCAGGAATGCTTGAAAGTCCTCTATTTCATTAAATATCCTTTTCCCCCAAAAGTTTATACTCAGTTTTGCTAGGTAGGTGATTCTTGGTTGTAATCCTAGCTCCTTTACCCTCCGGAATATCACATCCTAAACCCTTTGATCCTTAAATGTAGAAGCTGCTAAATCTTGTGTTATTCTGACTGTAGCTCCATGATATTTGAATTATTTCTTTCTGGCTGCTTGCAACACTTTCTTCTTGACCTGGGAGTGCTGAAATTTGGCTATAATATTCCTGGGAATTTTTATTTGGGGAGTTCTTTCAGGAGGTGATTGGGGGTTTCTTTCTATCTCTATTCTACCCTCTGATTCTAGGATATCAAGCCAATTTTCCTTGATAATTTCTTGAAAGATGATGTCTAGTCTCTTTTTTTGATCATGGCTTTCAGGTAATACAATAATTCTTAAATCATCTCTCCTCAATCTGCTTTCTAGGTCAGTTGTTTTTCCAATGAGATATTTCACATTTTTCTTCTATCTTTTCATTATATTTATTTTGATTAATTGTATCTTGATTTCTTATGGAGTCATTAGCTTCCACTTGCCCAATTCTAATTTTTAAGGAATTATTTTCTTCAGTGAGCTTTTGTACTTCCTTTTCCATTTGGCCAATTCCACTTTTTAGGAGTTCTTTTCTTCAGTGAATTATTGTACATCCCCCTCCGCCCCATCTGGCCAATTCTGCTTTTTAAGGAGTTTTTCTCTTCAGTGGATTTTTGTACCTCTTTTACCACTTGGTCTATTCTGTTTTTTAAGGTCTTATTTTCTTCAGTGTTTTTTGTGCCTCCTTGACCAAGTTGTTGACTCTTTTTTCTTGGTTTTCTTGTATCACTCTCATTTTTTTCCAATTTTTCCTCTACCTCTCTTATCTTATTTTTCAAATCCTTTTTGAGCTCCTCCAGGAATTTTTTTTAAAGTCTGAGGCCAATTCATATTTTTCCTTGAGGCTTTGCATGTGATTGTTTTGACGTTGCTGTCTTCTGAGGCTGTTTTGATATTCCCTGTTACCATAGTAATTTTCTATGATTAGGTTCTTTTACGCTAAAGTTGGGCTCTGCTTCTGGGGTGGAGGGGGCACTGTCCCAAGCTTTTTAGTCTTTGTGCTACTGTTTTCAGAACTAGTTGTAGGGATCTGTAAGTTTTTAGTTCTTCCAAGGTGGTATGTTCTAAGAAGAGGTGTGGTCACTGCTCTCCTGGCCTGTGCTCTGGTTCATGAATGACTACAAGCACTCTTTTCCACCCTGCAAATGAGATCAGGCTACCTGCTTCCCTGCAATTGTACACTCTAGTGTGCTAGTGCTGCTCCTCACCCTCAGACTAAGACCCAGAACTATGTATGGGCAATGCAACAGAGGCCTACACCCGATGCCGGCAACTTACCAGTTGTCTGACCCTCTTACTGTCTGTGGGCTGGAAGCCGCAGTTGCTGATTAAGTTGTTCCTAAGGCCTGATGCTGGCTTGATGGCCTGTGCTGGACTGCACTCTACCCTTAGCCCAGTGAGACAGACCTTTCCTACTGACCTTCTAAGTTGTCTTGGGCTGGAAAATTGTTTCACCCTGTCCTTTGGTTGTTTCTGCCACTACAAAATTCATTTTAAGGAGTTACATTAAAGTTGTTTGAAGGGAAATTTGGGAGAGCTCAGGAGAGTTTCTGCCTTTACCATCTTGGCTCCTTTTTCATTTTTATTAAATGTTACTGATAATAATCAAAATATTCAGACTATTTTAGTGATAGCAAAATTTTGTATCATCAATATAAACATTTTTAAAATCTTTTAACTTCATCTTTGTCTCATTCTTTTAAGATGTTTGAATCTCAGGATGTCTTACCATTATTAATAATACTTAAATGAGAGTAAAATTTTTATCACGAATAAATCATTTAAAAAATATAAAATATCTTTGTTTTGTAATCTTGTCCATCATAAAATGTCTGTTTTTTATATTTTACAATGTATGTAATATATTATTAGCATAGTAGTATATATATAATTTATAGACATATTGGGGATTGCATGGACAAACATTTTTTACTGATGGGAGTGTGTGATCAAAAAAGTTTGGAGACCACTCTCTCACCTGATCAGCACCCCTCTTGTTTCTAGTCTTTCCTGTGATGGAGAATGCTGCTGTAAACAGTTTTGAAGATATGAGACCTTTCTCTCTGTTGTTGATCTCCCTAGGGTACATGCCTAGGAGTGGGAAGTGAGTAAAAGGCTTTGAACAGTTTGTCAAATTTTTCCAAATTGTTTTCTAGAACAGCTGGACCAGTTCACTACTGCAACAGCAATGTACTAAAAGGATTTGTATTCCCACAGCTCCTCCAGCTTTGTTTCCACTGGCAATCTTTACCATTGTCCACATCTTCATTTTATGGCAGAGGAAACTGATGCCCCCGTATAGTGCCCAAGGCCACACAGTGGCAAGCACAGTGCTGAAAATAGCTAGAAATAGATTTATAGAATATGTTCCTTTCAACAATCCTGTGAGGTGGGTAGTAGGAGCATTCTTCTCCTCATTTTATGATGAAGAAACTGAGGACCAGAGACCTCCCCAGGGTCACACAGCTAATAAGTGTTTCGGAGGCAGAATTTGAACTCAAGTCTCTTGACTCTTGGTCCAGAGTTCTTTCCACTGCACTAGAATGTGTGTACTAACCATAATTTTTCCCATAGAGGCATCTAGCTAATTACTCACAAAGCATTTGGTAGTTAGACTGGCATTAACCATGCCATTAAAGTCATCTCAGGATTTTAAAAAATACTGCTGACTAGCGGAGCCCCATAATTGGTATAGATCACGCCATCCCATTGTGTTTAATAAATGCCCTGCACAAAGGGTGAAGGTCTCACCATTATGCATTTGCTAAGGTCGGAGATGTCCCGCCTCTCGAATGCAATTAATTGCCGCTGACAGAAATTTTCATTATGTTTCTTGCTGCTACAATAGGGGGGAAAACATGCACATGTCTTGATTTGTTTGCAGAGCTTGATCCAGGGGCTTCTGTCTGAATCAGGGGAGCACCTGCCTGGAATGGGTTCTTCTGAACTGGAGGAGCTGAAGTCATCCAAACGAGGACAGAGAATCGTCTCCTTTCCCATTGACTCACTCAGCTGCTGACTTCAGGCCTAGCAGTGCTAGAAATCATCAATTCGATTCAATTCAGTAAACATTTACCAACTTCCTACAAAATGCAAGGCCCTGGGTTTGGTGCTGGGGATACCAAAATAGAGGAGATGTGGGGCCTGCTCTTCGGGAACTCACAGTCCGAGTGGAAAAAGCAGGTGTTCAGTCAATTGCTGTGTCTCCATGATTCTACTTCCACAACCCTCACCTCTCTCCCCTTCTCTCCTCTCACACAATTCAGGCCCTCATCCCCTGTGTCCTAGACAATTTCCTGGATGTAAGGCAGCTGGGGGTGCAGTAGATAAAATGTTAGGCCTGGAGTCTGGAAGACTTGAGTTCAAATTCAGCCACAGATACTTACTAGCTGTGTGACCCTGGGCAAGTCACTTAACTGCCTGTCTACCTCAATTCCCTCATCTGTAAAATGGAGTTAGCAATAGCACTCACCTCCCAGTGTTGTTGTGAGGATCAAATGAAATAAGATTTGTAAAGTTCTTAGCACAGTGCCTGGCACATAGTAGGTGCTTAATGAATGCTTACTTGCTCCCTCCCTATTACAACAGGCTTCCAATTTGTTTCCCTGCTTCCAGCGTGTCCCTTCTCTAACCCATTCTGTACACAGCTGACCATTTAATATTCACAAGACACAGATCTGATCATGCCATTCCCCTTCCCCAGATCTTTCAGTGACTCCTCATTGCCTCTGGAGAAAATACAAATCCCTACCCTGGCATTTAAATTCCTCCATAGTCTATTTCTCACTTCCTTTTGCCAGTCTTGTTTTATATTATCATCCTTTGTATGCTCTCCATCCTAATAAATATGGCCTGCTGTCTGGTCCCTCCTGTCCACACCCTGGAATGCATTTCTTTATCACCTCCACGGAATTTTCTCCTTGTAACTCTCTCTCTCTGATCTCATCATCTCCTATGGTTTCAATTATCATCTATGCCAATAGATAATATAAAAATATATCAATATACCAAAATCTACCAGTACCATCTATTTCAATCATATCATCTGTGATTCCCAGATTCACATATCCCTCCCTAGCCTCAATCTTGACTTCCATATCTGCATCACCCATTGGTGATTGGCCATTTCTAACAAAATGTTCTGTAGCTAGATCAAACTCAATATTTCTAAAATAAAACTAATTATATTTTCTTCCAAACCCACCAATCTTTTTAACTTCTCTATGTCTGTTGAGGATACAATAACCATTCCAGTTACCCACACTGGAAACATTGAAGTAATTCTCAAATCTTCATTCTCCCTTATCCCACATTCCAGATCTTGTCAATTCAACCTTCACGATGTTTCTCACATAGTCATCATCTTGGTTCAGACACCTCTTGCCTGGACTATGGAAATAGCCTCCTAATGGTCTCCCTAATTCAGATCTCTCCTCTTCCAACCCTCCTCCACACAGCTGCCAAAGTGGTTTTCCTAAAGCAAGAGCCTTATCACATCATTCCCCTATTCAGTAAACTCTAGTGGTTCCCTATTACTTCTGGGATCAAAACCAAAATCCTTTCTATGGCACTTTAAACCCTTCACAGCCAGTTTCCTACTTGTCTTTACAGGAATATTTGCTATTAATCCCTCTCATATGCTTTACGGTTCAAACAATCTGGTTTTCTTGCTGTTCCTCACATATGATGTTCCATGTTTCATCTCTGTGGCTTTTCACAGGTTATCCCCACCACTGCCTCTCAAGCCTGGAACCCCCTCCCCAATCCTCCTCCCCTGCTCAGAATCCCTAGCTTCCTTCAAAGTTTAGCTCTAACACTGCCTCCCACATAAGGTTTTTAATCTCTCAGAGGCTGATGCCTCCTCCCCAGTTACCTTGTACTTAATTTAGTACATACTTTTATATGCACATCTTTCTCTCTATATACAGAATGTAAGTTCCCTGAGAACAAGGACTTTTTCATTTATGTATCTGTATCCCAAATGTCTGACACATAGTAGGTGCTTAATAAATGTTTGCGGATTGATTGGTAGAATCCCAAGCTTCCCTTCAAAACACAATTCAGGTGCTCATTTCTCACATGGCTTCACTATTTGGGACTTCTCTGACTGCCTTATCCACCATGCATGCCCCCATATTGGGTACCTTCCCCGCTCCAATCTCAAATTCTCAGCTTCTTTTTTGTTTTGCCTTCCCCCATTAGACTGTAAGGTTCTTGAAGATTGGAAGTGTTTTTCTATCCCCTTAGCTTAGCACAGTATCTGGCACATAGTAGGTACTTAATAAATGTTTATTAAAGTGCTTTTCCCATATAAAACCTTTCCTCACACCCGTCCCCAGCCAGGCTTAGAATTCTTTCCATTTTGAAATTACTTTAGAACTTTGGATATACTTTCTGTTCACTCATTTCTGTAAATGTTGTGTCTTCCCAGTTGGATATAAGTTCCTGCAGGACAGGAACTGATTTGTTTTTGTTTTCATTTTCCCAAAGCCTACTATAGCAACATGTGCATAGTAGGGGCCTAATATGTGTTTATTAAATTAAATCAATTAGAAGAGACAATTTGACAAATGTAAAGGAGAGGTCTTATCAAAGTGCTATGAGAAATATGAGATCACTCTATTTCTTTTTTTTAAATTGTTATCTTTTAATTTTTACATCTGAGTTTTCCCTCTTTCTTCCTACATAACCTTGGGCAACCTAACTCTCTAGGCCTCAGTTCCTCATCTCTAAAATAAGGGGGTTGGAGTAGATGGCCTCCAAGATCTCTTCTATTGTCAAATCTAGGACATTTTAAAATCTAGGACCTAGGTGTCCAAATCTATGTCACATCCCTTATAGCAACAGTGCTAGGATAAGGTGTTGGATATAGTCAATAAGGTCTGAGTTCAAATCCTGCCTCAGACATTTACTTGCTGTGTGACCCAACAAACTGGCAAAGGGATTAAAATGTTGATATCCTTTGACCCAGAGAGCTTACTTTTTAAAGCATGATGCCAAATCGATTTCCAGAGTGGCTGAACCAATTCAAAGAATCACCCAAAGTGTATTAGTCTGCCCTTCTAGTAGTATTTCCAACATTGAACATTTCCTTCTTTTGTCATTTTCAGCAATTTGTTGGTGGTGGGGTGAAAGCTCAAAGTTGTTTAGATTTGGATTTCTTTTCTTAGTGATCTGATCTTTCATATAGTTGTTACTAATAGTTTGTAATTATTCTTTTGAGAACTGTTTATTCACATCCTTTGACCCCTTACTCATTGGGGAATGGTTCTTGGCCTTATTGGTGTTAATTCCCTACATGTTTTGGCTATCAAATTCTTATCTTGATTTTTGATGAATTTTTTAAAAAATCAATAGCTCCTCTTCTCATCCTGGCTGCATTGATTTTGTTTATGAAAAAGCTTTTCAATTTCGCATAATTTATATGATCGACTTTATCTTTTGTGATCATCGCTATCGTAGCTTGTCTGGCTATCCCTTGTATGATTAAAAACAAGGAGAGATAGATCACTTTTATCTGGAAGAGGTTTCAGGGGAGACTTCATAGAAGTGGCATTTGAAAGATGTCCATAGGCCTTGAATGAACAGAGGAACTTCTAAAAACAGTGATGGTGATTCAGGGAGGTCTGCTTCTACCATGTGGGAATGACTTGAGCAAAGAAATAGAGTTAGGAGAGGGCAGGACAAGAACAGGAAGAAGAGAAGTTCAAATTAACCACACTGCAGCAGCATGGGTGCCATTTGGGGACAAAGCCAGGGCCAGAACTTGGTCTAGTTCTTGTTCCACTGCAGCACATGGACAGTTTCCTAGGCCTGAATTTCTAACTAGAGCTGACTTTTTTTCCCTGGGGATTCTCCAACACAGGGTAACTTTTGATCAGTGGGTCCCTATAGCACTAGGGAGTCCATGGCCAGAGCAGTAGCAGTGATTAGAGATAGCTGTAAGTCCTTCATTTTATCCAAATGCTGGGTGATAATTTACGAAATTTAATTAAAGGGGAAAATGGGGATTCTCAAACACCGTGTCTTCTGTTACAATGAATGAAATACACCCAGGCTGTAAAAGCCAGTGCTGTGGGAGATTCAGCCAGCATGCTTTATTGCTAAGTTTTATTTACTGATGTAAACCTAATCGCTGGGAACTGACATGCTATTAGCACACATGTTTTCCCACATCTGGTGCCCTGAGACTACAGTTCCCCCCAATTTCCCTCCCCCAAGGTTTTTTTTTTGGTGAAACACCTCCAGAAGCCAGATATCAAAGTGTTCTGGGGTTTCCCATCCTAACCCAAGCTCCCTGAAGAGGAGGTCTGTGTGCCAGACCACAATGTCTACATAGTCTCTTTAGGCTTTTCTAACACCAGCTTAATACCCTTATAGTACAGATAAGACTTTAATAGAATTCCATAGCTCAGCTCAGGCTGGGTAATGCATTTCCTGAAATTAGGTGGCTACATACTAAAGCAATTGTTTCCACTTATGAATAGTCTCTGTTTCAGCTAGTGACCCTTCCGTCTCCGTCTGCGATAAGCTGTTAGGGACCAGTTGCTCCACATGTTATTGGTGTGTTAAAAGGTCTATCTATAGGCTTACATTGCTCATTGTTAGAAGCTGATACATTTAAGTAGTTTTCCCATGAATCAGCCTGCTTGGTTTTTTTCCCCCTCTTGGCATTGATAGATGAGCGAAAGGAAGCCGTTTAGACTGTTCTATATAGGGCCCCAGCCCACACAGTGAATGATTTCCAATGCCTAGTTTAATTTATTTTTAAATGAAATTTGTTATTGATTCTGGATTAAAAGAACAAATCTTCGGGCTGTTACCACTGACAGAGCCACGGCAGCAAAAGTGACACTCCTCCTGTGATAGGGAGGCAAGATGGGCTTCCCTGGGGAGCTGGAGCCAGGGGTATGAGGACAGGGTTGAGATAGCAGCCAGGAATGACCCTACATATCCTCCTTTTCCCTCCCCACCAGTACCGCTCTGGCTTCCTACAGCCCTTACCATCACAGCTGCACAGATTAGCAGTTGATTTGATACCCTCTCATTTGGCTCTAATTAGAATCACAGAACATAGGATTTCAGGGCTGGAAGTGCCATTAGAACACAGAGCACTGAATGTCAGATCTAGAAGTGACTTGAGAACACAGAATGTTGGAAGTGGAAAGAACAAGAGAACAAAGGACAGAGAATGTCAAAGGGGGAAGGGATCTTAGGAACTGAATTTCAAAGCTAAAAGACCCATACGACATGGAGTATAGGATATCTGAATTAAAAGAGACCTTAAAAAATAAGAATTTTACAGCTGGAAGGGGAAATAAGATGTAGAAGATAGACTACAAGAGCTGGAAAATATCTTTATTATGATCCAGTCCAGCACCTTCATTTTGCAGGTGTTTCAGACTTGTGAGTCTTGTGTCCCCAGCTAAACTATCAATTCCTTAAGGAATTCAACCTGATATTTTACTTTAGTAGATAAATAAATATTTATTTATTGAAAGCCTAATCCATACAGTCTTGTGTTCTTGCTTATAGGGGACAGAGAGATGAATAAGAATTATCCTTGCTTTCGAGGGCTGTACAGTTTAGTTGGGGAGACAGGACACAGATTAAAAGATCACTAATAATGCCACCTAGCATCCTTGTGAGGAAAATTCTCTTTAAACTATAAAATGCCACAAAAATCCAAGATATTAATATAAGGAGTATTGGATGAGTGGTAAAAGGTGCTATAGGAGTCAGTGGAAGGAGAGATCATTTTGAAATGGGGGTGATCTGAGGAAGTTACTGGAGCTGGACTTTGAAGGGTGTGTAGAATTTGGTAAGGTAGAGAGAAGTGGGGAGAGCACTCTAAATGGGGGGGAAATGGCATGGGAAAAGTATGGGAAATCCCAAGAGACATTCAGGGTCAGTGAGAAAGTGATTCTGGCTAGAGGAGAAAGGTCAGGAAGAACAATATGAGATAAACCTAGAAAGGACATTTGGGAATATATAAATAAAGCCTTGAATTCCATACCAAAATATGTGGACTTTATTCATTCACACTAAGGTATAAATGACTGAGAATAGCTTAAAGTATGATGCTTCTCAATAACACTTTACATTTTAATAGGAATCAGCCAGAAACTAAAGAAATGAATGGTTTGAATGATGGAGTAGAAAGGGATTTTCAGCACCAGTCAGTGAGTTGAGAGTTGTTTTTGTTTGTTTGTGTGGAGGGAAGTGTCTTTCTAGTGGTCTTCAAATCACACCAACAGCCAGACCCTCTTACATGCTGGGCACACAATGAGTAGGAAACTAATAAATGTCAACTTAGCCTTCTGAATTTCTGACTTATGAAGGACTAAAGATAATGTAACTTAGTAGAGTTGGAAGGGCCCAGAGAGAGGCAATGACTTTACCAAAGTCATGAAGTGAGTTAGTGGCAGAGCCAGGAGTAGAATTCAGATATCCTGACTCTCAAATCTAAAGGACTTTCATTCATCCAATGAACATTTGTCCAAGTGCTTTCTTTGTGCAATGTACTATGCTACTTTACCCCCTTCTAGTAACACCAAAGTTGCTGGTCACAAAGAATGCTTCCAAAAACTCAGCAGATGTTCCAGTCTTTCAATTACTCTTTCTTCCTACCTGTCTTCTAATTCCTGCCTTCTCTGATGCCACTCTACAAGGATTTTCTTGCCCTTTGGAATGAGAAAGATGACTGAGCAAGGAAGAAGGAGGCTAAAGATGGTTTTCAGCCGAATATGACCATGGATATGGTGAGGGGGAAATCTAGTCCAGCAAAACTTCACAGGGAAAGTTAGTTTTCTGTGTCCTTTTGCAGACTGTTACCTCTTCTACCCTCTTTTTTTTCTGCTGATTTGACCCCTTAAACTCATCAAGGTTTAAGAATATCTGAACTAAAAGAGATGGTAAAAAGGAATTTTGCAGCTGGAATGGGAAATAAGATGTAGAAGATAGACTATAAGAGCAGGAAAATATCTTAGTTAAAATCCAGTTCAGCTGCTTCATTTTGCAGACGTTTCAGACACAAATCAAAGGTTAGTGTAACATAGAGGACAAAGTGCTGGACTTAGAATCAGGAAGACTTAGTTTGAATCCTGCCTCAGAAGCTGTGACATTGGACAAAATTCTTATTCCTGTAAGCATTAGTTTGCTTATCTATGAATGTGGACAATAATGAATACCTCACAGAGTTCTACGAGGCTCAAATGAGGTAATACATGTAATGTGCTCTCAGAAATGTAAAGAATTATATAATTACAAGCTGCTCGTCATAGAGATCCTGGTCTGGGGAGAGGATGGACAATGGAAAGGACTGGACTAGGAATCAGGCTACTCTGCCACCAGCTCAATCTGTCCCCTTGAGCTTCTCTGAGCCTAAAGTCCCATCTTCTTTGTGAGTCACAATCCTATTCTTCCCTCAGATGGATGCCTTCAATAGAAGAACACTAATCCAATCCGAACTTCACCTCACCAGGAAAAAAAGTATTACTAATGGGGATAGTTACTTAGTAGGAATCATCATGTGATAGAAGAACTATGGGTCTAAGAGTTAGAAGACCTGGGCTTTGGAATTTGTTTGGTGGAGGATGTACTGTGTAACTGATGTCAAGAAATTCACTATCCTTCTCCAAGCCTCAGTTTCCTTAGCTGTAAAATGTGTACAACAAATCCTGCCCTGCCCTTCTTTTGAGTTTGGTGAAAAGCTCAATGGAAAATGGACATGAGAGAGTCAGATTAACCTAAGGGGTTGTTAGTTATAATTAGTTACAATTATACAGGTATAATACCATCAAAGCATGTTAGACCTGGATAGGACCTTATCTTAATCTGTATTTATCTTATCTGTATCACCCGTAACACCTAGCACAGGCTTAGGCACATGGTTAGTGATAAATCACAATGTGTCAGAGCTGGATGGGACCTTAGACAACATCTAGTCCAACTCCCTCACTTTACAGAGGAAGAAATTGAGGCCCTCAGAGGGTGAAGATGAAAGAACACAAAATAGAATAAGAGGATCTGGGTTTTAATGTTGATTCTGCCACTTATTTCTTTTGTCAGTCAATCAACAAGCATTTATTATGTGTCATGCACTGTGCTCAGTGCTGTGTATAGAAAAAAAGCAAACAACAGTCTCTCAAGGAACATACAATCCAATTGGGGAAATAAAATACAAATAACCAAGTATATACAAGATATATAGCAAGCAGACAGAAGGTAATGTGTCCCTAGCAACTGGAGGAAGAGGGGACTCCTGCAGATAGTGGGTTTCGAATTGGATATCGAAGAAAGCCAAGAAAAATAAGAGGCAGAGGTGAGGGGGAATAGCATATAGTCCAAAGGCATGGAGTTGAGAGATGGAATGTTGTGTTGAAGAAACTGCAAGTAGGTCAGTGTAGCTGGATCATAAAGTTCATAGGAGGAAGCAAAATGTAAAAGACTGGAGAGGTAAGAAGGAGCCAGGTAGTGAAGGGCTTTAAATGACAGAGGATTTAATATTTGATCCTGGAAGTAGTGGGGAGCCACTGAAGCTCATTAAATCAGAGGGGTGATAGTTAGATCTGTGCTTTAGGAAGATCACCTTGACAATTGAATGGAGAACAGATTAGAGCAGGAAGACTTAAGATATAGATACCAATTAGAAGGTTATTACAATAGTCCAGATTAGAGGTGATGAGTGACTGAACTAGGGGGGGCTGTGTCTTGGAAAGAAGGGAACATATACAAGAGATGTTGTGAAAGTGGAAGGGACAAGATTTTAGCAAAGGACTGGATATATGATGTGAGTGAGAGTGAGCAGTCAAGAGTAACACTGAGGTTGCAAACTTGGGTGACTGGGGAATTAGTGGTGACTTCAACTAGGGGAGTTCAGGTAAGAGGAGAGATTATTATGGGAGAGATAATTAGCCTTATTTTGGACATGTTGGGTTTGAGATGTCTATGAGACATCCAATTTAAGATATCCAAAAGGCTGATATGTACTGAAGCTCAACAGAGAGACTAAGGCTGGATGTGTGGATCTGGGAATCTTCTGCATAGATATGATAATTGAATGCATGAGAGCTGATGAGCTCACCATGCCAGACGGTGTAAAGCAAAAAGAGAAGAAAAGAAGAGAAGACAGAGGCTTGGAAGACACCCATGAAGAATCAGCAAAGGAGACTGAGTAGTCAGAAAGATGGGAGCAGAACCAAGAGAGACCAGTATCATGAGAACCTAGAGAGGAACATACATCCAGAAAGAAAAAGTAAACAATGGTGTCAAATGCTGCCAAGAGATCAAGAATTGTCATGATATGTCAAGAAATCACTGGTAACTTTGGAGGGGTGATGGTGATCTCAGTTCAGTGATGAGCCAGATTGCAGTGTGATTTTGGCCAAGTCGCTTAACCTCTGTTGATTCATTTCTTGTTCTCTAAAAGGAAAGAGTTGGACTAGATGACCTTTATGGTCCCTCACAACCCTAAATACTTGCTCTATATAAATGTAAACCAAGGTTACACGGCTGATAAGTCTTAGAACAGGGATCCGGGTCTTGGATCTCCTGACTCCAGTGCTTTTTTCCACCACACCATATTGTTGGGTAATCTAAAATAAAATTCAAAGTTCTGTGGCTGCCTATGTAGCCCCATTCTTCTCCTCCAGACACAATCCTAACTGTCTTTGTGAGGCCGTGTAGAAAGGTGGGAATGAGGGACTCTGACTCAGGCTTTGTCCTATGTGCTTATTTGGAATCTCGAGGAACTGGTTGGGTGCTGTCCTTGGTGCTGAAACCACACGGAGTCTGGCAGAGCAGTCGGACTGCCCAGAGTTTTTTCCTCCTCTTCCCCTTCTCCATGTTTCCCCCCACACTCATGAAGTGAGAGGAGCGGCCAGTGAGAACCCCCTCCCTTCTCCTGCCACTCTTCGCCCTACTCTTGGGGTTCGCTACGTATCGTACCCGCTTCACCTTCGTGAGGCCTGGGAAGGAGATGGCTAGAGGAAAGAATAGTGGTCTAGAAGCCGTAAGACTCCTTCCACCAGCAACTCAGTGTGATCTTGGGGGAAGGGGGAGATATCTTAACCTTTCTGAGCTTCAGTGACTCCAGTTATAAAAGGCAAAAAGGAAACAATCCTGCCTATGGTTACCCATGGAGAAACTAATGAGATGAGATCATGTGGAGGCGTTTTGGATATAGTAACGTAAAAATTTTGAAGTTCTAGACTTGGAATCATATGACCTATGTTTAAGTATCGATTCGGACACCTAATTCTGACACTTTGGCTAAGTCATGTCGCCTTTTAAAACCCGAGTTTCCTTTGGAAAATGACATTTACCCCACCCACTTCCTTGGGTTGTTAGGAGCTTCAGTGTGTGGTGATAACTAAAACATTAGATAGGTGTGATATGTATAATTCCTCAGGATTTCACAGAATGTCAGATCTGTAAGGGCCATTAAAGAAAAGCCATTAGTTTTACAAAGTGGGAAACTGAGGACCAAGGAAGGGAAAGAGACTCATTTTACACAGATAACAAACATCAAAGTCGGGATTTGAACCCAGGCCTCCTGGCTCTTCGGGTAACGCTCTTTCCACTCAGCCAGTCCTTTCTGCTCGGTGGTTTGCGCTCAGCTTGCAGAACTGGCAGCCTGGAAACAGCCTCGGCTCTCAGGCCGAGTGTTCCAGGGCGGGGGAGCGTGGGGGACACTCAGAGATCCAGAGGCTGAAAGCCAGCGATGCTATGGGCGTGTCGTTTCCCCTCCCTTCGAAAAGTCTTCTCGAGGGCCATAGCCTGAAGTTAGGGACTCCCTGTACCTTAGGAGGTGGTAAAATGTGCTGTCTCTCTGGCCGGGTGCCGAGCCCGATGCAGCAAAGCCAATAAGGTGGAAATCAAAGCCCCTTCACGGATCGCAAAGCGTAATTACAGAGTGTGCCAGGTCTCCGGGACAGCCCGGAGCGCGGAAGGTTTATTGCTTTGGTCGTGACCCGTTCGATTATATTTTACCCTTTAGAAACGAGTGTGTGCAGCGGCGCGGAGTGAATATTCTCCATTGCGGGGCTTAGGGAGACGCCCCTGAGCTCCCCTCCCTTTATTCTTTCCTCTCTTCCCTCCTCTTTACCCGCTGGAGGCCAACTAGGGGAAAGTTGTTGGTACCGCTTTAAAAATTACAGCCTTGGAAAAACTTTGATGATAAATCAAGCTCCAGATCCCTCCGCCGCCTCATTGGAGGCTCTAGGCGGGTCGCGGTGCCGCCGCCCGAGAGCGGCGTGGCCTTCCGCTGGAGGGAAGAGTTCCGCAGTCTAAGGGGCGGCAGGCGGGCTGGGCGGACGGTCGGGCGCGCATCCCCAGAGCTGCTGGAGCTGCCAGGGGCGCGGAGGGTGTAGTGGGCTGGGGAAGCCGAGAGCACCGGGGCTACTGTAGAGGACAGGGAACCAAGCTGGCGGGGGCAGGGGGACCCCTCTCTGGGGTTTGGGGTTAGCTCTCTCTAAGGGGCTTATCTGCCACCCATCCCCCCCCCCCCCAAGGCGCCGGTGGCTGCTGTCTCCGTGGGAGGTTAGGCTTGTGCCTGGAGCTCTTGCTCCCCCATGTGAGACGCCCGGAGCCGCCCCCCTTCCCCGAGCCCCCGCCCCCCTCCCGCCCTGGGAGCCAAGATGGGGGCATTCGTTGTGACCCTGGGGATTTTCCACTCCCTGGGACTTTACCTCCAACTCAGCGGCGCCACGAGGCCCGGGGGACAAGCTCCTTGGGACAACCACATCTCGGGGAATGGTGAGTAGGTCTGCGCCGCTCCCCCCCCCCCCCCCGCCCCATGCTGTCCCTGTCCCGCCCTGCCCCGCCCCATCCCACCACTGCCCTCCCTTCCCCTCCCCCTCTCCTGGCTCCCCTCCTAGTACCCTGCTGAACCCTGGGATCCCAGCCCTGGGTGGAGGAAAAGCTAGGTTTGGGGCGGGGGGGGAGACGGGTGTCCTAGGATTGGGGGTGTCACGCACTCACGTGCTTAGGGGAGAGAGAGAGAGAGAGGTCTACTGGGGTACCTCTTTCTTCAGCTCCCTACTGGACTAAGCTGAATGTCCGAGTCCCTGTCCGAACACATCCTCCTGCCCTGGGGAGAGAACCTAGGGGCCAGGGCTTCCCCACCCCTCCCCCTTCCACACATACCATCCCTTAACTCCCCTCTGTGCTCAAGACTCTGGGAGTGCCAGCTGAGCCGAGGTTCCCAGCCAGGACCTGCCCCTTTCCCACCCCACCCTCTGCTTGTATTCGCGTGCCCCGAAGTGTAAAGTGAGGGAGGGGGCCAGGGTTCCTTTCCAAGCTCTCTGTCGAGTGCAGAGCTGGGGAAGCCGGAACCGGGGTGGGCGGGGGCGCAGTCCCAGCTGGATCCAGCTCTCCTGTGCCCCATGGAATAGAGAGAGGGAGACCGGTCAGGGCTCCCCTCTTTCCTCAGCGTTCAGCTCTCTGGACAGCGTGGGGAGGGGGTATCAGTCTCGGAGGGCCGCAGTACTCCCTAACCCATGGGGGTGGGGGTCTGGTTTACTTGTACGTGGGAAGAGAGAAGATAGGTTTCCTCCGCCTTCCCCTCTTGTCCCCCTCGCATGACTCGGGGAGCCAAAATGCTGCCCCCACCCCCGGCCTTGTGTCTTAAACTCAGTTCACAGGCGAGCGAGTGAGAAGCCAGGGCGTCCCCATCCTCATCCCCAGGTCCAGTCGCAGAAGCCTAGAACCCAAACTTGGTTTTCTCCCTTCCCCAAGGGCCACCCCAAGACTGAGCCTCTACTGGGCTTTGGCTGGTTAGAAGGCGGAGTAGCAGCCGGGGCTTCTCCAGCACCTTATCCCCGAGCCTGGCATACTCTCCCACAAGTTAGGACTCCCCTGGGCTTCCCCTTCGGGGGCTGTGATTGTTCCAGCCTCACCCCCGTCCTTCCTGATTTTGGTCTCTCGTACTACACGGCAGCCAGAGGGAAAGCTGCAGCTTAAAGATTGGAAGGACTTCTTCTTGTGGGGCTGACTTAAGTCATCCTTTGCCTGATCCCTTTATATTTTGAGGAAATATGATCCCCACTCTTGACCAGGATGGCTCTGCAGGTATCTCTCCTGGTCTGGGGGCTTTACCTAGAAACTCGGACAAGAGTAGATTAGGTGTAAACCTTCGAGCCTCTGTCAGAGTTAGGGAAAGACACTGTGCCCCAGGCGCTGCAGCCAAGTGGAGGCTGATAAAGAGAGAGTGCCTGCCCAGTGTCTTTGTTTGCTGGAGGAGAACCCTGGGGATAAAGTAGATTTTTTCTCAATTTCTTTCCTCACCTTCAAGTCTAGCCTGAAAGAACCCTGGCTTAAAGCTGAGGGCAGAGGATGCTGTTCATGCCATTCTGAAGACCCCTGAGGACTTGAGTCTGGAAACCCTCAATTCTTGGCTGTCGAAATGAATGTTTAGTGGCAAATAGATGTCACAATGTTAGATGTTAGTCTTATCCTGGCAAAAGAGAAACGCAAGTTAGCAATTGGAGTTAATCTATCTAGAGCAAGTTTATAAGACTGGATAGAACAAGGCTTTGGAGGGTGTGTGTGTGACCTTCCTCAGCCACGACTCTTCAGTTCTTTATTTTAGTGACCCTCACACTGACACATCCCTCTCAAATCTATCACCTCTCCCCCCCACTCTCTTCCCTAAGTCAGCCATATCTCTGGTTACTTTCCCTTCAACCAGAAACCATATGAATGCAAACCTCTCTTCCCTGTTGCCTACTTAAGGGTACTCCATAGAAGGGCTTATCCTTCTAGTTCCAAGTCCCCAAGAGGCATATGGAGTGTGCCTCTGACATTTAGCACCACTCCATCACTGGCAGATCCCCTGGAGATGAAGAGTGAAGAGATGAAGGGAGCAAGAGAGCCAAACCATTATGGGACTATGCTGAGCATTATGTTGTGTTGTTATTTGTGTTTGTTTTTTAATAAAGATCCAGATCTCCAATTGTTGTTCCTGGGCCCCATTACAGCCTTGGAGAAGAGTTGAGTTGGGTTCAGAGCCCACATTTTGGAACAAAGTAGTTCTCATATAAATTACCTTTTGTCCAGGAAGAAGAGTGCACTCTTCCTCTCTCTTTTGGGTGCTAGTGAATGAGGAGGGCAGATATCTGCATCTTCTAGAAGGAATTTGCCCCCATACTAAAGAAAGCTAATGCTCGCCAGTAAAGCCACGAAATAGTTGTTGCAAAGGAGTGACCGTAACCTGCCTCCACTAGGACCGGCAGTGCCCAGGGAGCCTTATACCAGACGAAGGGTTTGCAGCCACTCACTTAATCACAAAAGAAACTGTTATTAATGGTACTGAGACGCTGCGAATAAGTGGGTCATGTCTAATAAGCCATTTGTGTTCAGGAGGAGAATACCAATTTGATAAAAGCTGTGTGTGCTGAAAAAGACTCAGAAATTGCTGTTTAGCAGATTGGAGCCTAATCATTTCATCATTCCTCTGCTCTGCTTGTCCTTAGCTGAATCAGGGAATATGGAATAGCTGGTGGAGGGAAAGTGGCTTTAAAAAGCCACCCCAAGTTCCTAAGCAATGTCAAATGGGGGCCTTTGGTAGAGTCCCACTTGATCGGAAGCCCCTGATATCCCACCCTCCTCCCCCAACCAGGCCTATATATATATGCTTTGTATCCTGAAGTCTGAGGGTTGACAGAGCTCTGAGCCCAGTCAAAAGACCAGCAAACCAACTCTTCCTTCCCCATTGTGGAGGCTTGTAAGGAGAGAAAAGCTTCAGAAAACCCCATCTGTTCTTGTCCCTCCCTGCCCCACCAACTCCATGGTATGGGGGGAAAAGTCTGTCATGAATGACTTATTTGATTAACTTTAAGAAAGGCTCTTTCCATGGGGTGAGAAGAATGAATAAATGAATGAATGAATGAAAAAGCATTTATTAAGTGCTTACTATGCGCTAAGACAGGAGCAGCTGGGAACTGATGGGCTTGCAGTTGGACTGTCACTGGATGGCTGACCCTAACGGTTTGGATAAAGTCAGCCTTGCTTGGGAGGAAAACATGGCTTAAAAATCATCTCCAAGAAATAGGGTGGAGGGGAGAGGGAAAAGAGTAATTCACAGTCTCTTGCCTTTGAGCCAAGATTTGCCTCTAGGTACTTTAAGTCATAAAATCTTAGAGCTGGAAGGGACCTCTGAGATCACCTAGCACAACACTGTCATTTGATAGAGGAGGGAGCGATCCAGCTGTCTTGGTTTGGATGGTGAAGTCTTCCCTCAGAGGCACCCCATGAGGCACTGAAGTGCCTCCATTGCAGCAAACATCTTTCTTCTTCCACCTCGCCCTTCTGTCCACTCCCCCACCCCTTTCCTTAGGCCAGCACTTTCAATTATTCATGCACCCCTCTGCAGGCAGAATGGGAGCATCATTTGGCCAGGACCCGATCTCTTCTCAACCTGTATCTTCTACTTGCCAATCCAGCTACTGATTCACAGCCGTGTTTGTGTGTGTGTGTGTGTGTGTGTGTGTGTGTGTGTGTGTGTGTGTGTGTGTGTATGTCGTCGGGGAGGGAGCAAGCCCTGAACAATTTGGTAAACAGCTTGTGCTGAAAGATGACTATCTAGGTTTCTTGTTTTTATTTGCAAAAATTTTTCTATCTTACCATCAATAAACCAGTTAGTTTGGTAGCTCAGAGATGAAGAAAATTGAGTTCTGTTTCCCTAAGGTTATGATGTTAAAATCTGTTCTCCTTTGTCTCATACACTGATGATTATTCTATCAATTACATTCATAAACACTTTGCACTGGGCTGGATTTTTTCTAGCCCTCTGTAGGGAATTGGCCATCGGATGTGTTTTTCCTTAAGTCATTCACTGCAATTGTTTCTGACACCTTTCCCATCGTATAGCTCCACGGGCCTTTCCCCTAAAGAAGGTGGAGTGGCAGCCAGCAACACTTGGGGAATTATCACATTTCCAAAATGACAGTGAATTTTTATTTGAAAAGTCTTGCTGTGGCAGGCAGCAAGCCAGAGGGAGAGGCCAGTGGGTTTCTAATTCACCAGTCAGGTGGGGGCTGGTTGCCTTACTGGCCCACGCCTGGCCTCAAAGCAGCCAAAACCAAACTTTCAAGGGACACAATCAGCCTGGCAGGTAGCAGAGTCATTTCGAAAGCAGCTGGCTTTAAGGTAGGGAGGATGAAAGGATGTCTGGCTGAGCTGGTGATTTTAGGGTCTGGATTCTTCACAGAGCCCCTGTGTTCTAGAGAGATTTTGCTCCCTTTTGGTTCTAGGAGTTTGACTTAATTTATGCTGATTCACCCAATGCTAAGGCCCCTGGGCACATTTTTAAGTTTGCAAACAACCAAAGAGGAGCGGGAAGGGATTGTGAATAATTGTTATGAATAATCTACTGCTTGTCCTCTTGTAGAAAGAAGCAGACATTAGTCAGCTTCCCTTCTATCCACCCCCCTTACAGCAGCTATACTTTGTATTGTCTCCTGACAGTGGAAAGAGGGTCTCAGATACATGAACAGGTTAGTGGGGTTTCTTCCCACTGGCAGGGTTGAAGTTGAGGGATAGCTTCAGGGAGAATCTTAGTTGTTGGGACAAGAATAATAGACTTTGATTGTAGCATTTCTAAAAGCCAGCGAATGTCTGGCATGTTTGGGGGAAGATTTATTTCCCTCTTGGTGGAAACTTGTGTTTCACTCTTTGTATTTTAGCTGGGTTAGTTCAGAGGGTTAGCACATGGTGTTTATGGGATCCAACTTATATGCTTGAGCCCCATACAGGTGATTGGCTTTCTGTTCCTTGACCCCAAACTACTCTAGAAGGAAGTGTCCATTTTTGATCACCAGAATGACTGGGTAGGAGACCAGAGATAAACGTATTTTAGCTCATCCTCGATGCTGGGGAAACAAAAGCATTTGCCTTGTTATAGATAGGCCAGTAGTGTAGTCTGCATTTTAAAAGAACATTACTATTAATCTTGCCTTTTCCCCTCCTTGCCCCCTCTCTTTTCCTAAAATACAGCCTAAGATTCCAGTTTGAAAAATTCCATTATGGCTTTTGGTAACCCTAATTCCTGATCTTCTGTAAACTCTGTGGACTAGCTTTGTGAGATAGCAAAGTCTACAGGCCAAGCTAGGGTAGAAGGCTAATTTACAAGTTTCTGAAGAGGAGTTCCAGTTTTTAACACAGCACTAAGTTTTGGTACTTTGATGTAGTGACAAAAGTTAGAGGAATTAGAAGACCTGGATTTGAATACCAGCATCAAAGCTCATGAGCAGTGTGACCTTGGGCAAGTCTTTTCCTCTCTGGGAGTCTGTTTCCTCAGTTGTAAAATGAAGATGACAATGATAGTTTTAAAGCTTTGTAAAGCACTTTCCATATATTATCTCATTTGATTCTCATACCAACTCTTTGAGGGAGGTACCATGATTAGCCTCGTTTTACAGATGAGGAAACTGAGGTTGGGAGAAGTTAAGAGACTTGCCCAGAGTTAGTAAATATCTGAGTCTGGATTAGAGTGCAGTCTGAGTCTAGGTATAGTGTGCTAATCAAATGAGATAGTGTAGGTGAAAGTATTTCGTAATTACAAAACACAATAGAAATAAAATCTTCCATCACTCTTGGTGGTTGTCCAGGACAGAGGATGCTTTTATATTCCCCATTCATTCCATTGCTTGAGAGCTAGTTTAGAAGGGATTTTTTTTCTCTTCCTCAGAGGTTATTGAATTAGACCAAAGAAGACCCCTCTTTATGAAGGTGTTTGCCTCTAAATCCTATACAAGTCTTGTCTTTCTAGTTTCATCATGGAAGGGACTCCCATGAAAAAATCTCAGAGGCTAGACTCTACTTCAGCATTCCCCTTCCTTCCTGCCCCCTGCCACTTGCCAGTCCTGTGCACCTACAGAAATGTTTCTGGAGAGAGGGATGAGAAAGAGAACCTGACCAGCCTACTTTCCCTCTTTCTTGGGTTGTTCCTATGTGATAGAGTAGGAACCAGAACCAGAAGGGAATTTCTGATTTCATTTCTACCACTACGACCTTAGGGAAGTCATATCTCCTCTCTGGGCCTCGGTTTCCCTATCTGTAAAATGAAGGGATTAGATTAGATGATTGCAAAGGTCCCTTTCAGTTCTAAGAGCCAGTGATTCAAACAAAGAAATACCCTCAGCAAAGATGCTAATCCAGGAGTCCAAACTCATAAGCATTTTGTAGATTTCAAGGTTAATTTCGGCTCCCTGATGAGCTGAGACCCAGTTCCTCTCACAGTTTATGAATTAGTTGGTTTGGACTGGTAATTTACAGGGGAAATTTGAGCTGATTCTGCCACTAATATGACAGTAACGAGGGTCAGAGGAATTGTGTGCTCCAGTTCGTGTTCAAAAAGCAGTCATCGGCAGCTCTGCCTGTCAGTTCTGCATTCAGATGCACTTCAGGCATGGCACTTTCATTGGGAAAAGGGCAATTGCGTAATTATGGGAAGAAGTCGACTCATCGGCCAGAACCCTGTCCAATATCCAAAAGCCAAGCCGGGTGTGGGCCAGATGGTTTCTAGGTATTCACTGCCCGCTCAGACAGCCAGCTTTTCATACTGTTGGTGATGAGTGATTTGGAGATGAAATGTTAAGCCAAGGGGAGGCTAAGAATCATTGTAGATTGGGATGCAAGAGAACTGGGTGCAGAGGAGAGGGGCCAAAGGGATTAAAAACTCTGAGAAGCCTTTTGGGGAGGTGGGAGAGATACAGAGTGGAGAAGAAAGGACTGGAGAAGGCACAGCAGAGCTGTCAAGAATTGGAAAGTCTCGAATATAGAAGAGGTTTGTTCTCTTTGATTCCTGAGGGCAGAACCAGGTTCAATGGATGCAAGTTAGAGGGAGGCAAGTTTCAGCTCAGCAAAAAGAACTTTCCATCAGTCAGGTCTGTCCATCAGGGGAAGAGCTGCCTTATAACGTACTAGACTCCTCATTCCTGAAAGTGATGCATAGAAACTGGATGACTGTGAAGCTATGAGGGGCTTTTTGTAGAGGGTAGAAGATTAGACTAGAATCCCCTTCCTTTATGCCCTTCCCACCTTTGAGATCCTGTAAGAGGAGGAGGCATGAAAACCAGAAAGGCAGCATAGAAGAGAAGGCTGGGTAGGCAAGGGAAGCAAGCAGCAGAGGGCTACCGTGATGGCGGCTAACAAGAAATTATTCTCGGAAGGTACTGAGATACCTGGTGGGGCCTAAACCATGTTATCCCTATTAGCGTGATTAATTAATGCTAGCAGTTTAATTATTAATGATACCTCTCTTTGCTGTTGACAGTACTTAACAAGACTCAGTTAAGCCATATTAATAATAATCCTATGCATTTGCCTCAGTGCTTTCCTTCTCAAATACTTTCAATTTTCTACCTGCAAACAGCACAACAGGGAGGGAATACAAGGGAGGCAGAGCAGGTATGAATCGTGTCATTTTACAGATGGAAGAACTGAGATCCGGGTTGGTGGAGTGCCTTATCCAGGGTCATATAAGTGGATTCACCTGTTCAACCGAAGCCTGATTCACCAAGGATGGAGGTGGTAATGCACCAGCACCCTCCAAGAAACTACTTTCTTTTGTAAAAATGTTTAGGAACTGGGGACCTGAATCGCCACTAGGGGGACTCTGTGAATGTGTGTGTGTGTGTGTGTGTGTGTGCATGCATGTGCACATGTGCATGTACACACATGTGCATATGTGCACAAGATGTTTGTATGATTTGGTTTGTAAGTCTGATGTTTGTCTATATGGGTCGGTATTTATGACTAGAAAGGAAAGGGGAAGTGAGATTCTGTGGATGTTGCCAGGGTTTGTATGGTTTTCAAGTTTGTTTTGTAGGTCTTGGCTTGTTTGCCTGTGGATTTTTTATTTGTGTGGAAGTATGTTTCAATTCAACAAGCTAATATTAATATTATGTGCTAGGTGACAGAATGAAAAACACTCCCTGGCCTCAAGGACCTTATATTCTATCTGGGAATACAATATGTAAACAGTTAAGAAAATATGAGATAATTTGAGGGATAGAGGATTAACAACTAAGTGGATAGTAATAGCTGATATTCACATAGTATTTTATTTATGTTATCTCATTTGTACCTTGAAACAAGGTAGGCAATAGGAGTGCAATGTCCAATTTGCATATGAGGAAACTGCCTCTAGAGCATATAACTAAGCTGGCCCAGGAGATACCATTGATCCAGGTAGCCAGAAGTTCTTCTCTGAAGAAGTTCTGGGTCTAGGTTTTCATAGGCAACGCTCCCTGGCCCCTTATCAGAGCCCCATCCTTCTCTTTCAGGGGCTATTTCTACTGGGCCACCTTCCAGGGGTCCCTGGAGCTTGACCCAGATAACTCTGAGAAGGCTACTCTGTGCACAGTCTGCACTTTCTTATTAGTTCAAGTCCCTCAAATTACCTTTCCCATGCTTTTTATTTTTAATTTTTCCCCAATCCAAAAAGCCTCCCTCTTTCCTTCCTTCTTCCCTCCCTCCTTCTTCCTTCCTTTTTTCTTTCCCTCCTTCGTTCCTTCTTGGCACTTTCCTTCCTTTCCTTTCCTTTCTTTCCTTCCTTCCTTCCTTCTTCCCTCCCTCCCTCCCTCCCTTCCTCCCTCCCTTCCTTCCTTCCTTCTTTTCCTCCCACCTTCCATTTCTTTCTTCCTTCCTTTTAAGTAGAGCCTTTCCCCTCCAAATTAAAAAGCATTCATTTTTTTCCTTCCTACTCCTCCCCTTCCCACACTGAGGAAAAAAATCTCCTTGTAACAAACACACATAGTCAAACAAAACAAACCCCTGCCTTGGCCAGGTCCCAAAAGGTATATTGCATTCTGTACCCTGAATCGATCCCCTCTTTGTCATGAGGTGGACAGAATACATGGTTGACCATTGCATTGATCAGAATTCCTAAGTCTTTCAAAGTTGTTTGTGTTTCTTAAACACCTACTATGTATTGGGCGCTGGCATCACTAAACAGTCTCTGCTCTCAAGGAACTGACATTCTCCTGGGGGTGGGGATCCAACATGTAACAGATAAGTGTGTGTACACACATGTGTACATATGCACATATAATAATGTGAAGGAAAGAACCATTGCAACTTGGGGGATCAAGAACAGCTTCTGTTAAGAGGTGACACACAAGCCCTTGAAGGACATTAAAGAATCTAAGAGTTAGAGAGAATATATTCCAATCACATTCCCCACATGCTTTAGAATCTAGGAATGCAAAATCTAGAAGGAAATGGGCCTGGAGAACATCAGAGCAGAAAATGTCCTTACATACCAAGTCCAAAATTTTCATTTTACAGATAAAGAAATGAGGCCAAGAGAGGGAGAATGACTTGGTCAAGTTCCCATAGACCATTAGCTAGGGTCTAGTTACTAGACTAGAGTTTTAGCCATATATCCTGTTCCATCTTGGATTCCTATAAAGGGACCTACAACTTCGTTCTCACCAAAGATATTCCTGTCCTCCTCCCACTTGCTGGTCCAAAGACAGGCTTGAACCACATGGCTCTGAATTAATCATCAGAACCATACAGCAACAGATCAACAAGTCTGTTTTGGGGCTTTCATGTGGATATAAATATATAATCACCAAGGACTATACACACAACCCTCCCCCTACCTCCACCCCCACACAAACACAAATAAACACAGTACCCAATTGCCAACAGATACAGATGGATGTAGAGGCAGAAAGGCCTGTACTTGTTAGCTGTGTCACCATGAGCAAATAACTCGGACTCAGTTTCTTCATCTGTAAAACGGGGATAATCATAACAACCTACTTCACAGGGTTGTTGTGAGGATCTAATGAGAGAACTTTGTAAATGTTAAAGTGTTATATCAATATTAGTGATGATGATGAAGATGATGATGAAGGAGATGTAGGTGATGTGTTCTGGACCCTTTTGGCATCTAATTGAAGCCTATGGAACCCTTCTCAGAAAAATGTTTTAAATGCATAAAATAAAATATAGGATTACAAAGGAAACCAATTATATCAAAATGCAGTTCTCAAAATATTAAAAAAAGAAACAGAAACAAGTTCATCCGCACCCCCACCTTGTACTAGATGATCTCTAAGAGCCTCTTCAGATTTAAAGCCTTTGACAGCTTAGAGCAGAAATTGGGTTTATTTAGAGATCATTAAGTTCCCCATGTTCCAGAAGAAGAGGACTGGGTGGTGGGTTTGGAGTCAGAGAGCCCCGGGTGTGAATTCTGCCTCTGCCTCTTACTACCTGAGTGACTTTAGGCAGGATGCTTAAGTACTCTGGGCCTCAGTTTCCTCATATATAAAATTATGAAGTCAAAGTCTTTAAAGCCCCACCTAGCTTTAAAACTGTGGTTCTCAATTAGGACAATAGATTTAGAGCGTAGAAGTTATCCAGTTCAACCTTGTCATTTTACAGACAGGGAAACTGAGACATGGGGATCTTAAGTGACCTGTTCAGTTATTTTCCATCATGGCCAACTCTTCATGACTCCATTTGGACTTTTCTTGGCACTAAAGTCGTTTGCCATTTCCTTCTCCAGCTCATTTCACAGATGAGGAAACCAAGACAAACAGAGTTACAGCTAGTAAGTGTTTGAGGCTGAATTTGAACCCAGATCTTCCTGACTCCAAGTCCAACACTCTATCCACTAAACAATATTGCTTTTTCAAGTCAGTGGCCAGTATACTTTCCACTGTTCTTCCCATGGCTACATGATTATACCCTGATACAGATTGGGGGAGTGGGTAGAATAAGACAACACATACTGTGTTTTGCTTGAGATCTTATTAAAAGACGAGGGGGAATATCACTCTTACCCACTCTTACAAAATTGTTTCCTATTGTTTGTGAAGAAAGTGCACTTCCCTATCTTCTAGCATCCTTGCAGGGAACAATTATGCCCCTCATGTGCTGCCCTCCACAGCTCCCTCCCAGAGCCTGGGGAGCTATGACAAGGCTGTGTGTATCTGTTCTCTGGCTTATGGAATTGTGTATATGTGTCTAGGGGTGGGTGACCAGGTAGGCATGGCAACAGGGGTGGGAGTGTGGGAGTTTGTGTCATGTGTGGGTGTATGTCTGTGTAACTGTATCTGGGTGTGTGGGTGTTTCAGAGGGTGTGTGTGTGTATTGAAAAAATGTAAGTGTGTGTGTGTGTGTGTGTGTGTGTGTGTGTGTGTGTAGAGAGGGGGAGAGAGAGAGAGAGAGAGAGACAGACAGACACACTAGAGGTGTGTGACTTCAGTGCCTGGATCTGTGTGATGGGAGAGTGATGGGAGTGACTGAGCTGTGTGTTTGATGGGTGTGTGTGTGTGATTATGTGAGCATTCTTTTGGGGGACTGTATGCTCACTGGATCTCAGTGGCTATGTTTGGGGAATATTCCTGGGTCCATATATTTAGGGTGTGAGTACTCCTGAGTACACAAGTTGGACCTGATTTTCGTACTTTGTGCCAGCCTTTCTTACCACTGGCTTTCCCCGGGTACACTTGGCTTGAGCTTCATCACTGAGAGTGCACAAGGGGAGCAGCTGTGAGGTCAGTGCTTAGAGCGGAAAGGAATAGGCATTTTTCAAAGCTGTCAATTAGTGGAACTGGGGAGGCATCCAATCCTCAGGCCCTTAGCAAGCCATCAGTGGAATCTGTGTGTATTTGTGTCTGTCGTGTGTGTGCGTGTGTGTGTGTATCCTGTGTCACGTGTTGTACATCTCTACATATATATGCATACATGCATATATACATACATATATCCTGTATTCATTCATTGTTCATTCATTTGAAAAGTCTTTATCAAGCACCTGCTCTGTGCCCATTTCTGTGCTTGGCTACAATGTGGGAGAGACACAGACAGAAAGAAATGGTGTCAATTCATAATCCTTTAAGAGCCCATCCAGAAAGAATTGGAAAAGATCGCAAAGTCTTAAAATTTTTTAAGGGACCATGCAATGACATCTGGTATAACCCAAGCCTGAATGAAAATGCCCTCTACTGTATTCTGACCAATGACTATTTAGGATTTGGTCAGAGACCTCTAGTGAAAGGGAACCCATTCCCTCCTAAGGCAGTTTTAGCCCCCTTCTTGTGCACCAAGAAAACAAGAACTTGTTCTGGAAAAGCCAACTGTATAGTTGGGGAGGCAGGACTGGTCCATATGAAACATTTAGAATTCTGTTACTTAGATTGAAAATATTAATTTCCCAAGTATAGCACAGAGAAAAGGACTTTTTTTATTATTGGATTGCAAGCTCCAAATGATTCAATGGTGTGATGTAGCAGCCTCAAAACCAAATTTGATCTTAACTCTGCATTAATAGAAGCTTAGTATCCAGAACCAAGAAGATATGCTCCATGCTCTGCCTTGATCAGTTTGTATGTAGAGTATTGGGTCCAGTTGTGGATAGATTTTAGTGAGAGCCTGTACAAAGGAGGATGAACAAATTAGAGTTTGAAACCATACCATGTAAGGATCATTTGAAAGTAACTGAGATTATTTAACCTTGGAGAAATGAGGGTGGGAGATAAAAATGGGGGTGGGGAGAAGATACATGAATGATGTCTTCACATATATATGTAAAGGATTATGTGAAAGAGAGATTAGACTTGTTCTACTTGGTTATGGAAGGCAGAACTAGAATCAGTGGGTGGAAGTTATAGGACCATAAATTTTAGCTTAATATAAAGAGAAATTATCCAATTTGAGCTGCCCCCAAATGGGATGGGCAGTTAGTTATAAGCTCAACGAGGTCAGCGTCTGTATCATACATATCTTTGTGTTACTAGCACCAGGCATGGTAGAAATTTAATGAATCTTGTTTTCGTTGAGGTGTTTCAGTCATATCTGACTCTTTGTGACCCCATTTGGGATTTTCTTGGCAAAGATGATAGAATGGTTTACCATTTCCTTCTCCAGCTCATTTTACAGATGAAGAACTGAGGCAAACAGGGTTAAGTGACTTGCCCAGGGTCACACAGCTAGTAAGTGTCTGAGACCAGATTTGAGCTTAAGAGGATGAGTCTTCCTGATTCCAAGCCCAGTGCTGTATCCATTATGCCACCTAGCTGCCCAGATATCTATATACCGAGTACCAGTCTCACCACTGAACTCCAGTCCAACAAAGCTAGCTGCCTGGTCTACACCTTGTGAGTGTTGTACCAGTACTTCATACTCAACATATCCTAAAAGGAGCTTATCATCCATTGTATGGCCTCAACTTTCCAGTTTCTGTTGCTAGCACCATTATCCTTTCCAGGACCAGAGTCTTTCCTTCCCCTCACTTCCTATATCTAGTTAGTTGCCAAATTCTATCAATTCTACCTCCAGAACATTTATCTCATCTATACCCTCCTTTCTACTTACACTGCCACCACCCTTGTTAAAGCCCTGATCACTTCTCATCTGGATTGTTTAATAGTTTTAAACTTGTCTCTTTACCCCAAATCTCTCCTTCCTGAGATTCAGCTTTCACACAGCTGCTAAAATAATCTTCTTATGGTATAAATATGACCACATCATTCTCTTGCTTAAAACCTTCATTGGCTCCTCGTTACCTCTAGGATAAAATACAGAGTCTTTGGCCTGGCCTGACAGTTAAGGCCCCCTGTTATCTGGTTCTAACCTTGTTTCCTGCCCTTTACACTCTCTCCAATCCAGCTCCTGCCCATACTTGATATGCTGCCATCTTTTGCCTGTGCAACTTAATGCAGGCTGTTTCCCCTGCCTGGAATGTGCTTTTTCTTCATCCCTGCTTTTCAGGGCCAGCTTAGATGGCCACCTCTTCCATAAAACCTTCTCTAGTCCCCATGGTGACTAGTGTTCTTTCCTCATGTTTTCCCATAACTTTTCATTAGAATTTCCTTTGACTCCAGCACTACCTACCTTATGAGGCTTATTAGTCCATAAGCCATAGCTTTCTTTCTCCTCCATATAATAAACTCCTTGGAGGTAGGCACTGCCACTTAAAAATATATATATGTTTTTTGTGTCCTCAGGGATGCGGTAGATAGGATTCAAATTAAAGGTAGGTTTTTAGAGTAGACGATATCGTGCTTTCCAACTCTGAAACTCTAGGATTTTATGGTCTAAAGAGCTGTATGAGACAGCATGTGGTTGAACTAAATGAGTGGTACTGGGCACTACAGCAGGAACAGTACTAGGACCCTACAGTAGTAGGCTCAGGAGGCTGGGTGCCTGGGAGGTTGATGATGCCACTCAGAGAGAGGGAAATCAAAAGGAGAAGGAGGTTTTTTTTGGGGAAGACAGCAAGTTAAGTATTGGACATGTTGAAATGGAGATGCCCTTTGGACATAGGTAGAGATGTCCCAAAGACAGCTGGAGATGGAGTCGTCCACACAGAGATGACAGAGGAAGTTATGGAATGGATGAAAGTGACTAAAGAAAGAAGACATCATTTGGAGAAAACAGCCATATTGCTGGTGCCTTCCCCACCCCCACTCCCACCCCACCCCCATGTCCCCACCTCAGGGTACCCCCCCACCAGCTAATTACTTTGTATTTATTTGTATATATTCTCTTTATATTTATTTTGCATCTCTCATCTTCCCTTACAATATAAGCTCCTTGCAAATAGGAATTATTCCCTTGTAGCCCCAGCCTCTACTGTGGTTCCTGACAACATAGTACATTGCATAAATAAATGCTTGCTGACTGATTGTTTGAGAGGGCCTGGCTGAGACAGAAATGTGTGTGAATACATATATGGATATACAAAATTTATAATATTTCTCTACCGTATTAAAGGCATCTTCTAAAACCTTTGACACCCCCCTTCCCCAAAGTATGGATTGGCAATCCAGTGAGATTCTGCTTTGTGCAGGTTCTGCTGTTGAGAGATGAGAGATGGAGTGCCTTGTTTGAAGAATAGGCAGGAGGCCAGTAATGATGGGTCACTGAGAACACGGTGGGATAGAAAGTGTAAGGAGACTGGAAAGGTGGAGGGGGCGGGGATGATTTGCCCAAGGTCACACAGAAAGTAACGAGAAGACTAGGAGCTCTTAAGTCTCCTGACTCCCTGTGGGGGAGACGTCTATCCCTCTGTGGCAAATAGACTTGAATATGCCCCCTGCTCACAAACTAATTTCCCAGCAAACATCAGTGTTTCAAACAGCTTGGTTGTAATGGTGCCTGATTCACAATTAGAACTTCAGATGGGAGCTAGTGTAGAGCAGAAGAAAGAGTGCTGATCTCTAGTTGGAAGACCTGGTTTCAAATTCTGGCTCTGCTCTTTCCTCCCTCTGTGGTCTGAGGAAGATCACTTCAATCTCTCTGGGCCTCGGTCTCCCCATCTGTAAAACGAGGAAGTTGTTCTACATGACCTATAAGGTCCTTTTCAACTCTCAATCTATAATCCCACAGATGAGCTAATTTGAGATCAATTTGGGTCTGGAATCTGCTGTGGGATTTTTGTTTTCTTTCTTGTTTTCTTTTTTAAAATTCATTTCCAGCCTTTGCAGAGCAATTACTGACTGCATGAGCTGTTTGTTCAGACCCTGCCATCAGCTCCAGGAAAGGGTCTCTAATGGAAACCCTGACAGACCTTTAAATGGGAGCCGCCAGGCCCACGCGGCTGAAATAATGTTTATAATAAAGCTGAGAGCCAATCTCCCGTCCTCCAGAGAGCCCCAAAGAGCTTTCTTCAGGTCTGATTTCTGTCTGGTGGTCAGAGGAGGGGGCAAAGGGCCCAGAGAAAAAGATGGGAGGGAGAGTGATGGCTTTGGGGGGGGACTGGTAGAAGGTAGCGGGGCTGCATGGAAGAGGTTGGTATTGAAGTGTGTATGGCTATCCCGTCTCTCCCAAGAAAAGGAGCCTTTTATTACCAGAAATACTCTCCTTGCTACAGGTGGAGTCTAGGCTCAGGGCATGTGGAAGCGTAGCTTGGTGCAGTCCAAAGAGCACTGGACAGTCTGTCTCTTTGTCTCTCTCCAGCTCTCTCCCCTTTGGCTCTCCTCTCTGTCTCTGTCTCTTTCTCTTTGCCTCTCTCTGTTTCTGTCCCTCACTCTCTCCTCTCTCCCTTTCTCTCAGTCTCTCTGTCTTTCTTTCTCTGTCTCTCCTTTCCATTTCTCTCTTTTCATCTCTCCCCCCTTCCCTCTCCTTCCCTCCAGTACGTATACACACACACACACACACACACACACACACACACTTAAAAGAGCACGGAACTTGAAATCAGAAAACCTTTGGTTTGAGTCTCAGCTCTGCCATTTCCTGTTTGAGCTTGCGCGGGTCAGTTTCCTGTTAAGCCTCAGTTTCCACATCCATAAAATTAGGGGGTTTGGACACATGACCCATAAGGTCCTTTGAGCTGGTCTCACCTATAGGTTAGGTAGCTAATGATAACATGGGAATCCAGGGGTCTTGGAAGGCAGAGACTCAGGGGACCCCCACTCCTCAATACCTTCTCTTACCTGTCCCTTTAAGGGAGAACAAAAAATCTTATTCCTCAGTTAGATGAGAGGCTGAGAATGTAAATCCTGCTAAGAGAGGAAACCCAGGGACATCCCCTAAGGTTGTAAATGATGAATCACAGAGACTTTCCTCTGAGTAGGCTTAGATAGAGGGAAGAAGGAAGACAGCAAGAGATTCATCACAGTGTAGTGAAAAGAGAGTATTAGATTTGAAGTCAGAAACCTGGATTCAGATTCTACTTTTAATTGCCACCTGTATGAATCTGGGAAAGCCACTTAGCCTTTCGGTGTGCAGAAGGAAGAAGTTAGACTATTTGACTGCTGCTGTCTCTTCCAGCTCACAATCTAAGATCCTTTAATCCCTGGCTACCCACAGCTAGGAGATGGTGGGGATTTGGGAAGGGCCCAGAATGGAGAAACCTAGGAACCCTAAAATAATAGTTAGATGTTGTTCAGTTGTTTTCAGTCATGTCTGACTCTTCATGATCCCATTTGGGGTTTTCTTGACAAAGATATTGGAGTGGTTTGCCGTTTCCTTCTCCAGCTCATTTTACAGATGAGGAAACTGAGGCAAACAGGGGTAAGTGATTTGCTCAGGGTCACACAGCTAGTAAGTGTCAGAGGCTAGATTTGAACTCAGGAAAATGAGTCTTCTTGACTCCAGTCCCAGGGTTCTGTGCACTGTGGCGCCACCTAGCTGTCCTTATATATACACATACATACACACACGTATATACACAGAGAGGTTTGTAGTAAGCTTTCAGGCTACTTATTTCTTTTCATTCTTGCATGACTGAGCTCCATTCTGCGTTAGTAAGGCTCTTTAAATTGAGACGTGAGTGGAGTAGCAGTAGGGAAGCCCAGATTATGATGGACAGATCTCTCCTCCACCTTACCTCTCCTCCTCTGAACAGGAAGAAGGTTGCCTCTGGAGATGGGGTGCCTGCCAAGCCTTCTGGTCTGCAGCTTGTTAGTTATACTAACAGAGCCCTCTCTATTCTACACCCTTGAGTTCTGCTAAGTGTACAGGCAGCTGGTGGTGCCATAGAGCACAGAGTGCCAGCCTGGGGTTGGAAAGAGTCATCTTCCTGAGTTCAAATGTGGCCTCAAACACTTACTAGCTGTGTGACCCTGAGCAAGTCACTTGACCCTGTGTGTCTCAGTTTCTTCATCTTGTAAAATGAACTGGAGAAGGAAATGGCGAACCACTCCAGTATCTCTGCCAAAAAACAAAACAAAACTAAAACCAAAACTCCAAAATGGGGTCAGGAAGGACTGAAAAAATACTGAACAACACCTACATGAACTAGACAGGTACCTAGAATGGCTGAGTTGGACAGTCCTTAGAGAGCTCATCTAGTCCAACTCCTTTATTTCTCTGGAGAGGGGAAGAAGCCTGCTCAAGGTCAGAGCACCAGCTCTGGAGTCAGGAAGACCTGAGTTCAAATCTGACCCCAGACACTCAGAAAATCACTTAACCCTGGTTTGCCTCAGTTTCCTCACCTTTAAAAACGGGGACAATAGGAGCACCTATCTCCCAGAGTTGTTCTGAGGATCAAATGAAATAATAACTGTAAAACACTTAGCACAGCGCCTGGCTAAGTACAATATAAATGTTTATTATTATTACCCAAGAAGTTCATGGCAGAGCCAGGACTAGGTCCTGAGACCCATTCATATCACTTCCAGCTTAATCTTTCTTACGTGCCGATCTGGTCGTGTTACTCCTTTGTTCTAAAATCTTTAGGGGCTCTCTACTGTCTCCCCAATAAGTTTCAAACTTCTTTGTTTGATATTGAAGACCTCCCCCCTCCCCCCACTGCTGCCATTCCCCTGCTCTGGTGTCTCCCCACCTTTCTAGTCTGTCTGCTGTATGTTGTACACTCCAGCCAAACTGGACCACCCCAGCCAGGAACACAATTTATGCCTCTCCAGCCCTTCACTTTGCTCTGTTCAGACACACTTCCCTGTTTTGAATCCTCCCCGCTCTTCAACTGTTGAATTCTTTCCTCTTCTTTAACTCACTCCCTTCTCAGGACCGGGAGTCAGGAGTCTTGGGCTCAAGCCGGGCTGTGCCCCTTTCTAGCCATATGAATGACTAAATGAATGAAAAAACAACAAAGCATTTTATCAAGCTCTAACCACGTGCCAAGCATTGTGGTAAGTGCTGAAGATTCAAGTAGAAAAAAAGAGAAATAGTCTTAGCTCTCAAGGAACTTGTGCTCTAATCGAGGGACAACAGATAAAAGAAAGTTCAGCATCAGGAAGGAGAGAAAGGCTTGGAAATGCTAAGGATGTATCCATGGGGCAGGTGTCAAGGCCCAGCGATCTCTAGGTTATTATAGTAGGTCAGATGACAGTGGGGTGAGGGGGGGTTGAGGAGGGGATCATCTGGGAGATATAGAGGCAGGGTAGATGAGAAGGCCTGGAGGACATTAGGAGGCAAACCCTGATGGTCCTGTATCTCTCCAGGAGGAACAGAGTTGGTGAGTCTCATCTCATCCAAGCTGTGTGAGCAGTAAAGAAGCTGGGTGGGTTCCATGTACCTGGGACTAGGTGAAGAGACAGAGGAGGAAGATGAAGGGAGGAGGGGGGAGGGGAAGGGCACCCCCAATGATGGTAGGTTTCTGCCTCCCAGCCATTCCAATTATTAAGTAAGTTGACCAAGGTTGCCCAGGTAGTAAGTAGCAGAGCTGGGAGAAAAAAAATCAACCAGATCCTCTGATTCCAGATTCCAAGCTCTTTCCATTATGCCCCCATCTTTGTGTGCCTTGCAGCACCCAGAATATAGTAGGCACCCAATAAATATTTGTTGACAGATTTACTGTTCCATTGAGATGGTACACAAACCTTCCCATGTCCTTATTTTTCCTACTGAAATGAGACACAAAGCATCCCACCTTTTCCTTGATCTCTCTTCTTGCCCTCTGCCTGTGCCAGACTTTCTCCCACCTTCTTCTCCCAGCTCTCTTCCCATCCCTCCTGCACCCTTTGCTTTGACTCCCACTGGCTTAACCTCCCCCTTCCCCCACCCAACTGGCCTTCATTCCCTAGGATTCTTCTCTGGGTCTCAGCAAAAAAAAAAAAAATCTCATCTTTCTTTCTCAATCACTCCTTTCTTTTCCCTTAGGCAAGTGAGACTTGAGCTGCCTGAGATTTCCTTTATAGCTGTGCCCTGCTAGAATCCTGGGTCTATTTTTTCCCCTGTGTTTGCAGTGGGCTTTTTTGGGTATTTATTTCTCTTCATTCTTGCCTGGCTTTGAGTCTCAGTCTCTCTCTCTGTCTCTCTCTCTCTCTCTGTCTCTCTCTCTCTCTCTCTCTCTCTCTGTCTCTGTCTCTCTCTCTCTCTCTCTCTCTCTCCCCCCGTACCCCTTTCTCTTTCTCTCCCCTCTCTCTCCCTTTCTCTCCCTCCCCATCTTTCTCTCCCCCTCTCTCTCCCTCTCTCTCTCTCCTCTTTCTCTCTCTCTCTTTTTTTCTCTTTCTCTCCCCCCTCCCTCCCTCCTCTCTCTCTTTCCCCTCTCTCTCCCTCTCCCTTTCTCTCTTTCCCTCTCTCTCTCCCCTCCCCGCTTTACATCTCTATGTTGCTGTTTCTGTCTCAGCCTTCGCTGTTTTGCCATCTTCTCTGTTTCTTTGTCCCTGTTTTTATTTCTCTATTCATCATTTTTTGGTATATTTTCTGCTTTTGTATCCCTGTTCCTCTCCCTTTCTCTGTGTACTTATTGCGGTCTTTTCTGTCTCTGAGCTCCATTTCTTCTCTGTTTGCCTCAGTTTCTCTGTCTCTGTGCTCCAGTATCTCTCTGTCTTTCCATTACCTGCCCCTTCTGTGTCCTTCTCTGTCTCTGTCTGTCTGTCTTGTTCTGTGGTTCTTACTGTATCCTTCCTTTCTCTCTTTGTTACTCCTTTCCCTCTGTGTTCCTCTCTTTCTCTGTCCCTTGTCTTTCCCTTCCATCTTTCTTTGAGTATGTCCGCTGTGTCCTCATCCCTTTCTCTCTTGTCTCTGTGTCCCCCTCTATTGCTGTCTCTCTGTGTCCCTCTCATTTCCTTCTCTCTTCTTCGTTTCTCTCTTTCTCTGATCTCTCTGCGTGCATCTCGATGTGCCTTTGTGTTTCCCCCTTTCTGCATCTCTGTTTCTGTATGTCTCCCGTGTATATCCCTCTTCTCCCTCTGTGTATATCTTCACCCCCCACATCCCCCATCTCTGTATGTCCCTCTGCCTCCCATCCTTTCTGTCCCCCCTCTTTCCTTCCCTCTCTCTGTGTACATCTTTCTTTCTACGTGCTTTTCTTTGTGTGTCCTTTTAGCTCCCCTGGTGACCCTTTCTTTCTCTTTGTTTCTCTTCCTGGATCCTTTCTTTCTCCCCCTTTCTTCTTTCTTTCTGTTTGTTCCTCTATGTGTTTCTTTGTCCCTCTGTCACCCTTTTTCTTTCTGTCTCCCTTTCTTTATATTTCTTGTACTCTGTGCATCCGCCCTTTGTCCCTCTCTGTGTCTTCCACATCCCATCCGAATGAGTGTATCCCCAACATTAGATATTCCCCATATTCTCCCTGACTTGCTGTGTTTCTGTTTCTCTCTGCCCCTCTCCCTGTCTTTCTCCCCTCTCTCCATTCTCCGTACCCTGGTCTTTCCTTCTGTCCCTCTCTTTCGATGTCCTTCCCTCCCACTCTCGTACTCTGTCTTCCTCTCTGTGTATAACATATATACATTCATACATTTCACTCCTACCAGTCTCTCCCTAGAGCCAAGTCCATTCAGTAAGAAGGTGGGAAATTCCACGGGGAAAACCAGTTCAACTCCCCAAACCCTGCACATGCCAGAAAATTTTCTTTCTCCTTAAATCTCCCTAGATTTGTAATTCCACTGCTGTCTTCCTCAATGTGCCTGCAGCCTCGGTGAGGGCCCCTCCTCCTCACCCTCCCTTTCCTTCCTGGTAACAGATGCAGGCCAGTACTCACAGGGATCAAGAGAGCTATGGCATCTCCAGGAGGGAGATATGGGGTCCCTTCAGACACAGAATCTGCCTTCCCATGGGACAAATAAAGTGTGGGTGGGGATGATAGTTGTCCCAGGATACGGTGTGGGAAGGGAGCTTGTAGCCCGATTTGGGGGCACCCAGAGCTAGCCCTGTTGGCAAAACTTGTCTTCCCTTTTCTCCCCTTCCACTACCTTGGGCATTTGTCCCATTCCTATCTTGTCATAGTTGGAAAGATTCCTGCTGACGAGAGGTGAAAAGCAGGTAGGAATGGTGGTCTAGTGGAAAGAGCCCTGGTTTGGGTATCAGGAGACCTGCCACTGGCACTTCTAAGGAAGTTGCTTTAATCTCTCTGTGTTGGTTTCCTCATCTGTAAAATGGGTCTGAAAATACATGGACTGCCCATAGTGTGGAGCTTCATGGCAGTGTTGGGCAAATCTTTCCATGCTGTAGCCACGAGGGGTAATCTTGTTAATTCAGTGGATCTGTAATCTCTTAGATGTGAGTTTTTCTTCCAGTGTTGCAGATCCCAGCCCACTCACCTTTTATCCGTCTATGCAACAACTCTTGTACTTGTCCCAGCCATAAATCCTCAGTGGATTAGAAGTAGGGGAAGAGCTACCCAACGCATTGGGGGCGGGGCTTCCCCTAGATTTCTTGGTATTGCATAGATACCAGTGGAGCACATGGGCTGTCCATCCATTCTTTCTATCTTATCACCATGACTGTCCCACCTCCTTTTCTGGTCACACATCTCCCTGATGACATGCTTGACACTATTTCTTCTGTTATTCTTTATTGGTAACATGGTTCAGTCTCCTTGTGCCCATCGTGGGCCTCTCTATTCCTTTTGAGTGACCTGTAACTTTCATCATTCAGCGACTGTAGGAGTCCATGACTTGCACCCATGCAGTGTCACCAGAAGAATATAGATGCTAAAAAGATTGGCTTTTATTTCAGGGAGAAGTTAGAGGTCATTAAAAGCATTGCATAATTTCCCAAAGGCAGTCTAACCTGTTCATTCCTCTACTCCTGTTCATTTCTGAGTCAATTTGTTGTCTATCCGACTGTAATTGTCCGACTTATGGGATGTCCTTCCAGTTGTATATTTTAGTCTTGACAACAGATATTCTTCATCCACTTGGTTTTTCCCATAGTTTGACTATAAGGTAGTTTGACTGAATTCTTTTAAATGATTATGGATTTTATTTAGGAGGCCCTCTAATGTTTCCATGCTTGATATAATCAGCATGGTATCTGTCATCTTCAACCAGTAACACCTGGATGACTTCATCTACAAGGAATCCATATTGAATTTGGACTCTACATTGGACATCCTTTATGACAGTAGTAAATCTCTTTGGCTATCATACATCTCCCTGTTTGACGCCTCATTTGGTGTAATAATCAGAGGCTTGCTGAACAAAATTTCTTCATTTAGGAAACTTCATATGACTTCAACCTATACATGAGAGACAACTTGTTGGAGAAGATTCTTTAATGTAGCATTTTTCTCTACAGCATCGAATGCCTTATTATGGTCAATAAACACTAAGAATGGAAGGATCTTGTGTTCTTTGCACCCTTTTGTTAGTTGTATGACTGTAGAAGTGAGATCTATGACAGAATATTGTTTGTAGAAGGTTGCCTGTTCCTTTGTCTTGCTTTCATCAAGGATATCCTTGTCATGTGCATAGATTATTCTCATAAAGATTTCATAGAGACGTAAAGAATATACATATGGGATGGCAGTTACCAATAGTTTCACAATCACTTTTTTCAGAAATAATAATTTGCCCCCACCTTTGTTGTTACCATCATTGCTATCATCATCATTATTATTGAGTTAGCAGATATCTATGGTGTTAGCTGATAACTTATTCTATCCCTTTACAACAGTGGAAGTTAGCAAGGTGTAATAGGAAGAGCACTGATTTTAATCCAAGACTGCTGGTTGTCCTTGGAATCAAAAGACCTGGGTTCAAGGCCAGTTACAGTACATATTAGCTATGTAGTGTTGGTGGCATCACTTCTCCTGGAGCCCCAGTTTCCTCAGTGGTCCAATGGGGAATAATGGTACTTGCACTGAGGGCCACACAGGTCTATTGCAAGCAAAGTACTTTGCAGTCCTTACAATGTCATAAAATATACACTAGTGTGGGTATTATTTATGGAATCACAGTATCATAGTGGGAAGGGACCTCAGAGATAATTTAATTCATATTGTGCCTTAATAGAAATTTCCTCTATAATGTCCCTAGAGAGTAATCATTCAGCCTCCTTTTGAAAACAATCTGGTGGTAGGGACCCCACTGTGTCCCAAGGGCTTTTCCACCTTTGGAAAGGTCTAATTGTTAGGAAATTTTTCCTTATATTGAGCCAAGATCTGCTTCCCTGTAATGTCTATTTATTGCCCTTAGTTCTTCCTTCTGAGGCAAAGCAGAATGAGTCCAAGCTCTCTTCTGGGGGGATTCAGATACTTAAAGAAAGCTGTCATATTGCCTTAGTTTTGTCTTCTACAAAGTGAAATATTCCCAATCTCTGCAGTTGATCGCTGTGTATCTTGGCTTCCTAGACTAGTCATATGGTAGAATCCATGTCTGCTAACAAAAATAGCTCATAGTTATGTAGCAGTTGAGGGAAATAATTATTAATAACCAATGATTTGGGGAGATCTAGAGTCCCCAGCCCACTTTTCTAAAGTCCTGATTTTAAAAATTCAGTCTCTTGAAGGACATTGCTGATAATGAGATTGGACTAACTTTCTTGTTCGGACCAGGTAGGGTAGATGTTGTGTTCTGCTCAGGCTTGAGTAGGGCATAAATTCTTGGAATAGATTGCCCCAGGCTGAGGTTAATTTAAGAAATAAATGACTTAATCAGTGTTCTGGTCCAGACTCTCATTGTAATAATATTCATTCTCTCATTAATTGTTAACCAATCAGGGTTGATTCTCACCCTGGGGAACACCTATTCTTAGAATGATATATAAACTGTGAGCTGGCCATCATGATTATTTTTGGTCTAAGAGAGAGGCAGCCAAATGACCATTCTTTTATTAAAATGCTGGCATTATTAATAAAATAATTAAATTATCCAGAAATTATGTCTCTTGAACCTTTTTAAATGCCACACAGTTTATAAGACACCTTCTATCTCATGTCTCTTTCGATGCTATGGCAAGTAAGGAAGCTTGCTGGGTAAGGGGCCACCTTCTAACTACCTAAAAGAAGAAGATGGGCTTGAGGACACAGGTTGAGAGCAATATGTGTAAAATGTTTTGCAAACTTTAAAACACTCTATAAATGTTGGCTATTATTATTATCCCTATTTTATTTTTATTATTATTACCCTGAATTTACCTGAATGATACCCTGGGGCATCTGGGAACTGATGCCAAGATCACGGTGATAATATGAGTTTTACAATGGCACGATGCCAGTCGGTGCCCTTTCAACCACGTCTCAACTTCACCTGATTGGGCACCAGAGGTTCCTTTTGTGGACACCCACACCCCCTAATCCAGAGGAGGCTGCTCCCTAACCCCCATACATTCTTTTCTCTCATTGATTTTGGAGTCAAATGACCTTGTTTTGAATTCTAGCTAGGTTTCTTATGACCTTGGGCAAGTAATTTAACCTCTCTGATCCTGTCTTTTTATTTGTTAAATGAGAACATTGAACTAGATAATCTCTAAGGTCCCTTTCAGCTCTACATTCTATCATCTGCCATGGTACCCCATACTGCTTCTGTGCCCAGAGCCTTTCTACCCTCTCCCAAAAAGGAGGGAGGATGGAAGGGCCCCAGAAATCATATCCGTAGGCATGTTGATTCTCTCAGAAAAACCGTTAGAGATTAGCTTATCAAACCCCCTCTTTTTTATGTTTAATTTTTTTGATTAAAAATCTTTCTTCTCTTCCTTCTACCTCCCTCCTTATTAAAAGAAAAAAGAAAAACAAAATGTTTATAACAAATATGCAGTCAATTTAAAAAATAATTTTAAAAACAAGTATAATAATGATGATGATGATAGCAAATATTTATATAGTACTTGCTATGTACCAGGTATTTGTGCTAAGTACTTCATGATTATTATCTCATTTGATCCCCACAACACCCCTGGGGGGGTAGGTGCTATTATTATCCCTATTTTACAGATGAGGAAACTGAGGCAAACAAGTTAAGTGATTGGCTCAGAGTCACATAGCAAATTAGTGACAGAGCCAGGATTGGACAGAATTGTAACTCTTAGTGGATGGAGTCTGCTTTTCACTAGTCTACGTCTGCCTTACATCAGACAAATATAGAAATCAACATATAGAAACTCCCTACTAGGCTGTAGGCTGCTTTTGGTCAGAGACCAGGTCTTATTCATCCTGGCTCCTCCCCAACCCCACAGTAAGTGTTTGTTGAGGGAGTGAATGACCGCTCTGGTACAGCCCCTGGTGGGTCCATTCAAGGGAATGTTTAACCTCCACTACAGCATGTGGGAACCTTGTTGTACATGCCAGTTAGAGTGGAGCTAACCCACAAACAGCCCGTCTCCATTTAATGCTTCGGCACTTCACGGTATGGGTCCTCCCACCATCCATCCATCCCCTCTTATCCTGGACATGTCTTGTCCATATGTTTCCATAATTCCTCCATAAAGGATCCACCCAAATGTGCTGCAGGCTTTTCTCTGGTTCTTTGAATATTTCATGGGTACTAGTGCAGCAGGCAGGCTGTTCATCTCTCTCTGCCTACATGGCCAGCGTGCCTCCTTTTTTCCCATCATACGTGTCCTTGATGTCTCTCATACCACTTTTCACGCACCAGCCATCCTTGGTAATGGGGCTGCAGCCGACTTACACCCACCCTGGGGTCTTCCCATTGCCCTGTAGGTCACCTGAAGTTGTGATTCTTCTAAGATCATGGCATTTCGTGATTCACAGCTATATAGCATCGCCAGGAGAATATTGGTGTTAAAAAAGATGGGCTTCCGCGGCAGTGAGCAACATTACACCTGGCGATATCTTAATGGGCTTTTCTGTGCTCTTCCTGTTGTTTCTCTTCCTCCCATTATCAGGCCCTGCCCCTCGGGTCACTGTCCTTTCTTATTTCTTCATTCTAATTCTATCCTTACGCTGAGGAGGAATGCTTTCTGGACTTTTAGTTCCATGGTGAGGTGGGTTCCCTTCTGCTCAGGGTCCCAGGTACACTCCCCTCAGGTTCAAATTAAAAATACTTTCCTTCCAGTTCCCTGACCTGCTGAGTGGGCTCATCTCTGGGGCTCTGATTGTAGTGGTCCTTTGACTGGCATTCTTCCTAGTTCTGGCCATTTAAACCCTTACTTCATTCTCCTGAATTAAACTGCCAGTATGTGCTAGCTAGTCCTTAAAAGAAATCCTTGCTTATGCCTAGTAGCAAGAGAACTAGATTAGGAACCAAAGGACCTGGATTCAAATCCAAGCTCACATATGAAAGCTCTGTTTAATTAATGTGGCAAGAAAAGGACTCATGATGGAAAGTACCATCCCACATCCAGAGAAAGAACTATGGAATCGGAATGCAGAGCAAAGCAGACTATTTTCTTTTTTGTTTTGTTTTTCTTTCTCATGGTTTCTCCCATTTGTTATAATTCTTCTGTGCAACATGACTAATGTGAAAATGTATTTAATAGGAATATATGTGTAGAGCCCATAGCAGATTGCATGCTGTCTTGGGGAGAGAGGGGGAGAAAATTTAAAACTTATGGAAGTGAATGTTGAAAACCAAAAATAAATTAATTTAAAAAATTGTGATGGCAAGAGAGTTATATTTGGAACTAGAGGACCTGGGTGCAACTAGGCTCCTCTCTGAAAGCCCTGATTAATCACAATGGCAAGAGAACTAGATTAGGAGCCAAAAGATCTGGGTTCAAATCCAGGTTGGGCCATTTATTATCTGTATGACTCTTGGCAAATCATTTCTCTCTGAGCTTCAGTTTCCTCGTCTGTAAAATGAAACCATTGAACTAGTTGTTGTCGCTCAGTCTTTTTCAGTCTTGTCCGACTCTTCCTGACCCCATTTGGGATTTTCTTGGCAGAGATACTGGAGTGGTTTGCCATTTCCTTCTCCAGCTCATTTTACAATTGAGGAAACTGAGGCCAACAGGGTGAAGTGACTTGCCCAGGGTCACACAGCTATTAAGTATCTGAAGTCAGATTTGAACTTAGGAAGATGAGTCTTCCTGACTTCAGAACCAGCATGCAATCTACTGTGCCACCTAGCTACACTTAACTGGACAAAAACAGTGGTTTTTAACCTAGGGTCTGTGAAGTAGGGTTTTTAAAAAAAAATTTTTTTTAATTGCTTTCCATGGTAATCTTATATATTTTACTTTATGTAGTTAAAAAACATTATTTTGAGAAGGGATCCCTAGGCTTACCCTAGGACAGGCTGGGGCAGTGTGCTTCCCTTTCCCAGAGATAATTGGTAGAACATCATTAAGAAGTCATTGCCAAGGGGATGCGTGACACAAAAACGGTTGAGAACAGCTGCATTAGAGCAGCCATGAGGTAGGTCTCTTTCATTTCAAACTATTTAGATATTTCTCCCATGCTTTAAGGATCTAGGTCATGGCCCGTCTCTGACTTAGTAGACAGTGAATTCAACATTCTGTGTAGCCAAGCTTATTAGCCTCTCTGCACTTAGCTAGGCTAACACACAGTCAGTCTGTCATTGAGCCCAGCCTGTACTTGAAGCCTTCCCAGCTTGATAAGACCTGCCAGAGCCTTCAAGAGCCCACAGTCTATGCCGTGACATGGTGAGGCATTGGAGGATGATTTTTAGGGGATGTTCAGCCCCAAGTACAATGACACTCAGGATGATAAGAGCACAGGGAGGGCCGTGCTGTGTGCCGAAAGCTGTCTCTTTCCAGGACCACCTGGAGCATTCACACCTCTGCAGGCCTCGGGGGTACTCCCGTGCAGCTGCCCTCCCTCCTGCTGACCCAGCTTTGACATCTGACTGTTCAGCTCTAGCTCTGCATTCTCCAGGCCTCCAGGTTCCTGGGTCAGACTGACTTCCAGTCTCTGATTGCTTTCTGCCCCCAGTCTGGTGCTGGCTTCTGCCCCCAAACCTAAGAAAAGCTATGCAAAGGCAGCCACTGTGCACAGGCGAGCCCTATCTTATCTCACTGCTCCTGGCAGTGGGTAAGCAGTGGGCCTCTACTTAGTCATTCCTTTTCCTCCCTCCTGCTGTCAGCGTGTGACACTGTCCGGAAGCTTCTTCAGCCTCTCCTTGTCTCTATTTCCATTGCCTTTTTTGCCTCCCAGCTTTTATGTTATGTAGTAGCTAACAACTTACCCCAGCTACTGTCCTCATCTTGAGCATGTCCTAGCCTCTCCACCCTTTAGGGTGCTTCTAAAACTTATTGGTCTCAGAACCCCTTTATACCTTTAAAAATTACTGAGAACTCCACTCCTGCAAAAGAGTTTTTTGGTTTGAGTTATATCTATGGATATTTGCCGGGGTAGAAATTAAAATGTCTTAGTATTATTGTGAAAATAGTTTTGACCTCACAAATCCCCTGAAAGGATCTAGGAGATCCCCAGGGGTCCCTAGACCATATTCTGAGAATTTGTGGTCTAATTTTCTTCATTTTACAGATAAGGAAGGACACAAAGGCCCCAGGAGGTAAAATGACTCACCCAAAGACATTATAGGTAGTATTGAGCTTAGGGGTGCTCGGGATGCCAAAATACTGACACGCTGAGTGCTGCCTGAATTTATTTGACCCAAGCCTTCTTTCAGCCAAAGAGAAAAACAAAGTCTATTAAAGATTCTCTATGTTGGCTAGACTCTTAAGGAATCTGAGCATTTGTGACCCTTTTATCGACAAGTGGCCAGATTGAATCTCAGCTAGATTGAATCTGAGCACCTTCATGGAGGCAAGATGAGACTTATATACAGAAAGATTGTGGAAGGGATCTAGGGTTGTTCAAGTAGTCTAGGGTGATGGGAGGAGGGGTTTAGGGAGGATCTTGATGGGACTGGGGTGACTGGGGTGAGGTCAGACTCCAGGAATGGGATTAAGGGTGGGAAATAGCTGAAGGCTACCTGGAGAACTAGGCTAGGTTAAGGCAGTGGGGGGGATTCAAATAAGTTAACAGCCGGTCCGTGGAACCCAGCCAAGGCGCAGGTGCTGATGCTGACAGGCCCTGCCCCTCTAACAACCTGTCAGCTAAACTCAACCTAAAATTAGGTGCAGTTCTGCCAAACTGGTACAAACCGGTTGAATCCCACCACTAGGTTAAGGGTATCAAGGGTGGGAAGTGTCTAGAGGCAATCCAGAACAGACTAGGGGAGGTAACAGACAATGAGGGCTAGGCTAGGTTAAGGGCATGAAAAGTTTATGGCTTCAAGTGAACACGAGATCAAGTGGAAAGATTTAAGGTGGGATTCAAGGGGGTTTCCAGAGCCTATACCCCATCAGTAATAAGTGGGGGACCCGGGAGACCATGTGTTTTAATGAAAAGAGCACTAGATTTGGAGGCCAAATATCCAAATTCAAATTCTGATTTCATCACTTATCATCTCTTTGACCTTAGGTAAATCATTTTACCTTTATGGGCCTTAGCTTTCTCATCTGTTAAATGGGGATGAATGCACTTCCACTCTCTTCCTCCTAAAGTTGTGTGAGGAACATGCCCTGAAGAATTTGAAACATCTGGTAAATAAATCATCTCATTATTTTCATATGGTCCCGCGTCCTGTGACTCTAAATCTTGTGCTCTTTCCACACCGTGATGTCACTGTCTCTCCAGGACCTTGTAACCCCTTCCTCCTGTTCTTCTTGACTCCATGACTTCCAAGGTCAGCACCAGAGGTCACTAGAGCCCCCAGGATAATTTTCTCTTTGACCCCTGGAGAAAAAGGCAGAGGCCTGGATGGGCTCTGGGCACTTGTGCTTCCCCTGCCAGGAAGCAATTACTAGGACATCTCTGAGAATCCATTTTTTTCACCTCCTAACCTGTCTCTCTTCAGATACAGCTGCCCAGCTGCCATCTGGGTAGGTAAGAGGGGATGGAGGCATGACCATGGCTTGGAGCAGATGGTCCCTGAGCCGAGAGTGTTCAGGGAGGCCATTTAGTCTACACCTCTGCATCCAGGAAGGATGGTACTGAAACAGATGAGGAATCTATAATATTCTCAACATTCGTTTGTGGGAATGGGGGTTGGGATGTGGGTGGCAGAACAGAGTTCACAGCTTCCCTTAGGGAAATCACAGCCCTTCTCTTGGCCCCCTAACTTCACACTTTAAGTCCTTCAAAAAAGAGATTCTGATCTAGGATTTTATTTTACTATCTTTCCCTCCTTACTTCACTGATCCAATAAAAGGGGAAGACCTCGTTTGACCTTTCTGGGTCACCACTCCAAGAGTGACACTACTCACGCCTCTATAGCTTTTTTACAGTTTACAAGGGCCTTTCTGTATAACACCCCTGGGAGGTATGTAGTATAAAGATTATTATCCCCATTTTACAGATAAGGAAATAGGCACAGAGAAGGGAAAGTAGTGTAGTAGAGTAGAAGTGCTGCATTTAGAAGTCAAAGGAGCTGGGTTTGAATTTGGGTGATGCTACTTTCTAGCTCTATGACTTTGGGTAAGTTACTTTCTAAGCCTTATATTTTCCCCTCTGTAAAATGAAGATGGCTCAGATCAGGAATCCTCAACCTTTTCTGTGTGTCATGGACCCCTTTGGCAGTCTGGGAAAACCTATGGACTCCCCCCCATCACAAGAATGTTTTTAAATAATTGATTTAATAATAATTTAATAAATAATTGAAGGAAATAACCTCAGGGGTTAGCAAAAATAAAGATGTGATTTTTTTTCAGATCCAAATTCATGGACCCCCTGAAACCTATGCACCTGTGGACGCCAGGTTAAAAATCCTGGCTTAGATGATCAAAGCAGGTCCCTTTCCACTAGAATCCTAAGGGACCCCATGATCTGCCCACGGTTACTCAGGCAGGAAGCATCATTTGGGATCAGAATCCCAGTCCGATGCTTTTTTCACAACAAAATTTTGCTTATCTAAAAGGTAACAACTCTCATTACTGGAAAATCCTTTCTTAGTTCTAACAATAGTCTTTCTTGCTGTAGGGAAACCCATCTCTACCTATTGCCCTAGGAGGAAGAACTATTAGTCTTGAGTTGAAAGGGGGGTAGGGTTGAATCCAGTTTGGCTACTGGTTGGGAAGGGACATGGGTAGGTGGGGGGATACCAGTGACCTGGAGGAATTTCAACTCTACAGACAAATCAAGAAAAGAGTTCTCCCTGCCTCCCCTGCACCTCAAGCCAGAGCAAATGCTACAAATATCTGGATTACACTTAGAAAAGTGTACCTAGGCTAAGATCTTGACATCTCCTGGGCACAACCCAACATTCCCTGGGTGTGGGCAGAAAGAGAGCTCAGGTGTGGAGGCAGGAGAATGGATTGTCAGGATGCTTTGTGTCTGACAGGTGGGAGAATGTGTTCTGGAGAGACGGAGCATTCCTTTCTCCCTCTGTGCTATTTAGAGACTCATTTCAGGCTGGGATGCCTTCCCCAAGAGACTGGGCCATGAAGCTGAGTGTCTAGGGCATCACCCCATTTGGGGACACCTAGGTCTGAGTTAGAAGTCTCTTCCCCTTCATCCAGCTCCTTACATTTTTGTTCATCTCACGAGTGAAAAACTACTACATCAGGCTTTATGGAGGCTATGGAAGTCCCTTATCATAGAAACATAGGGTCATATACATAAAACCCAAAGAGGGCTTCGAAACCATCTAGTCCAACCCCTTCACTTTATAAATGAGGAAATTGAGACTGAAAGAGGTGAAATGATTTGCCTAAGGTCAAATAGGTAGTAAGCATCAGAGCTGGGATTTGAACCCAGATCTTCTGACTTCAGATCTAGTGCCCTTTCCCACCATACTATCTTGGCTTGTGTATACAAGATGCTTAATAATTGCATCCTGAATTCAATCGAAGAGGTCTCTGCATTGGGGGATGGGATGTTTTCAACCAGAAAGGCTTATTTCAACCCTGCTCTCTAAGAGATGTTGATCTTGGTTCCTCTTCTCTATTGTCTCTCCTCCCCTGTCACCCCCATCATCCTCTCCTTCCAAATGAGGCCAGAGGCGGGATGACTTAGTGGAAAGAAGACACGATTTGGAACTAAAAATCTGGATCCAAATCCCAGCTCAGCCTCTTACTAGTTTCATGCTTTTGAGTAAGTTTGTTAACCTAGAACCTTCAATTTCTATAAAATGGGTATAAAAACTCCTGCATTATCTCCTTACCCCTTAGGCTGCAGAGAAGATCATATAAATAATGTCTATAAGCAATAAAGTGCTTTATAAATGTCAGCTGCCAAATCACATGCACACAGGGCCTAGTCCTCACATTGCACCTTTGGGCCCCAGTTTCCATCTTTGCACAAGAAAGAGGTTGAACTGGATGATCCTGGCTCGGGCATTCTCTTATTCATGCATTTGGTGAGTTGGGATGCTTGTGTGCCTGGTGTTCTGCTTCTGTGCTGCCAAGGATGGAAGGAATAAGAAAAAAAGAGACCCTTTGAGTCTCTGCCTTGAGGGAGTTCACAGCCTGGCAAGGAAGACAAGACTTACATTTACTAACTGGTGAGATAAAAGTATGTGCTCCAATGTCTGGTACCTTGGGGTAGAAGAAAGGGGAGGCAGACATGAAGGTGGTTTGGAAAGCCTTTCTGGAGGAGGTGGGGTTGGGGTTGGGTTTCTGGAAGCCAGATCCTCAGTGGGTGCTTTGAGATCCTGGTTATGGAGGTTCTGAGATCTACCCTGGAAGAATAGGACCCAGAAGGCCATACTTCCTGCCCTGGATTTAAGGAAGAAGTCACCCCTTCTCCAGAGAGGAGCCAGACAGGACCCACGTCCTCTCCCCTCCTTCCCCCTGTCCCCAAGTCCATACCCATCTCACCTTGCCTCTCCTGGCACGTCGGCAGTCAGGGCTGCAGCCTGAGATAGTGAGACAAGCCCGTATATCTCCAGTTTACGAGGGCCCCGGGCGGTCCCAACGGGCGCTTTCCATTCCGTTTATCTGTGTTTTCCCCCATCGAGCTGGTTTTATTTCCCCTGATTTTTGTTTCCCGGCAAGATTTACTGTGCCTGGTTTGCTCGCTTTATGACAGGCACAATGCCGTAAAACACTCCCCTCCCCCAGTGGAGCGGAGCTGATGCCCGCCTGGTGCCTCACTCCGTGCTCCTCTCTTTGCCTTCAGAACCAGGCAACAGTGGGGAGGATGTGGGGGAGAATGGCAGGCCCAGGCCTCCTCCTGTTATTTGGGAGATGACCCTTTCCATTCCAATGTTGCCAGTATTTACTGAGAGCCTACTGTATCTAGCCCAGTGGTATTATAAAAATCATGAGAACCTCTTCCTTCCTTCCTGCTCCTCCATCTAATGTATTCCTCAGTCGCTTCCAGCAATAATATTTTATGATTCTAACCTTCCTCAATCTACAGAAGAAGAAACTGAGGCCTGGAATGGTGAACCAATTTGCCCAAGGTCCCAGAGGGAGTCACTGGTAGAGCCAGGACTAGAACCCTAACTCCCAGGCCGTTGGTCTCTCCATCATGCTACCAAGTCTATACCATCAAGGAATAGTGGAGCTGGGAAGATAAGACTCCTCTGTGAAGCCTAGAAAGTAACAGTATGGGAGATCTTCTAGAATTAAGTGTTAAAATGTGGTGACCAGAACAGCCCATGACTTTCCTGGTGTAATCTAATGAGGGAAGAGGACAATGGGACAATGACCTCCGTTGGTTAATAGAATAATTGAATTCTATTAAGGCAGGCTTATTTTGCCCACTGATATATTTTACTGACAATTCCACTTCCTAATTTAGAATCATAAAATCCAGAATACCAGAGCTGGAAGAGAGCTTAGAATCGGTCAACACTCATTTATTGAACACCTACTATGTGCCAAGTGTTATATTAGGTCCTGAGAATACAAAGACAAAAGTGAGACAATGCCTTTGCTTATTATATTCTAGTCATTGGAAACAACCTAGATGGATAGAGAGGTAGGTAGACAGACAGATAGATGGATAGGTAGACAGATGAATGGATAGATGGATATATATATATTATATATAATATCTAAAACATAGAATAAGGAGAGGTATTAAACCTATGATTTCATTGGTATAGTTATTTTCATTGTTATATTCTTAGAGAAGGAAACTCCCTGTACCAATGCAGATTGATACCTTCTCTGAAATTTATAATCCTAAAGAGTTACCTAGAGCAGAGGTATCAAACATGGGTAGCAGGCTGCATTGAGATCTATGATACTCCCAGATGGGCCTGAATCAGATATAATTGGGAAATATTTAACAAAGAAAATTAAAATACAATAGAACATAAATAATGTTAATATGTGGTTTTCTAAGTCAATAATATGTGGCCCCCAGGATCTTTAGGTACAGGTACGGTTTAGTGGACTCCATTTCTACTTGAGTTTGACACCATTGGCCTAGAGGACTGAATGATTTGCCCAGGGTTATATAGCCTCTTCTGAATTTCCCCATTACTGTGAAGGACACTATCATCCTTCAGTCTTTCAGGTTTGCAATCTCGATGTCATACTCAATTCCTCTCACTCATCCCACATATCAAATCCATTTCCAAATCTTTTAAGTTCTTTCTCTACAACATCTCTCACACACATGCCCTTCTCTTGACTCACACAATCCCCACCTTAGTTCAGGCCCCCATCACCACTTGCCTAGACTATTGAAATAGGTTTTGAACTGGTTTCCCTGCCTCATGTTTTTCCCAACTCCAACCCATCCTCCCCTCAGCTTCCAAAGTGATTTTTCTAAAGTGTCTGTCTGATCATTTCACACCTCTGCTCAGTAACCTTCAGTGACTCTCTTTTACCTCTAGGATCAAATATAAGATCCTTTCATTGGCATTTAATACTCTTTACTACATGGCCCCTTCCTACCTTTCTAATTCTTTTACATTTTACTGCCAGACATACTTTGTTATTTAGCCACATTGACCTGTTTGCTGTTTCTTGAATACAACAGCCCACTTCCCATCTCAGTGCTTTTGCACTGCTTGTTCCCCATGCCTGGAATGCTGCCCATCCCTGACCTCTAACTCTTAGAATTTCTGACTTCCTGAAGACCTACCTCAAGTGCCACTTTGATGGGAGATTTCCTGGGCCCCCTGAGCTGCTTAGTACCATCCCCCTAAAGTTACCTTTCACCTACTCTGTGTTTACCTTATATGTTCTGATTTTTATGTATTGGCTTCCTCATCAGAGTGTAAGCTCTTAGAGGACAGGGACTTTTTTTTTTTTTGCTTTTTCTTTATATCCTCAGAACTTAGCCTAGTTCCTGTTACATAGTAAGCATTTAGCAAATGCTTTTTAGTTGATTGTTTTATGAACATGTTAGAAATAGGGATTGAACCCGGGCTTTCCTGGATCCAAGGCCAGCTCTCTACCTGCTAGGAAAAAATTGTCTCTTCAAGATAGATTCAAGGCAATTTGAGGGGAAAGCACTAGCAGCTGGGAGATCAAGAAAGGCTTCGCGTGGGTGATGGTTTCTGAACTAAGCTTTGAAGTAAATAAAGGAATCTAAGAGGAATAGGTGAGGAGGATATGCAGTCAGGGCATGGGGGACTGGAGACAGGAGATGGAGGGCTGTGTGGGAGGAGGAGAAAGAAGGCCAGTGTGGATGGACAATAGAGTGCATAAGAGCGGGGCCAGGGAATGCATCTTAAGGCTGGGAAGCTAAGCTGGGTCCTGATTATGAGGGGGAAAAACAGAGAAGGTCCATGCTAGAATGGGCCTTAGAACATGCAATATTAAGAGGGAAGGAGAGAGAGAAAATTAGGAAAGGGAGGGAAGGAGGGAGAGAAAGGGAGAGAGAGACAGAGAGAGAGAGAGAGAGAGAGACGGGGAGAGAGAGAGAGAGAGAAGAAGAAGAAGAAGAAGAAGAAGAAGAAGAAGAAGAAGAAGAAGAAGAAGAAGAAGAAGAAGAGAAGAAGAAGAAGAGAGGAGAAATGAAGAGAAGAGGGGAGAATTAGGAAAGGGAGGGAAGGGGAGAGAGAAAGAACCAATGCATTTCTGAAGTGCTTCCTTTGTGCCAGGCCCTGGGCTAAGTTATGGGGATATAAAAACAATAGTTCTTACCTTCCAGTAGTTTACATTCTAATAGAGGAAGGCAACACGTGGGGAGCTAGGAAACACAGGGAATGGGAAGGTAATGGAAACCGTAGAGGGCAAGGTGGTGGGAGGGGAGGAGGAAGGAAAAAAGCTGTCCAAAGAGTGAGAGCAGGTGTGAGTGAAGCTACGGCTGCCTGGAGTCCTTCCTGAAATGCTGTTCTAGGGGAGGGACCCACCACTCGCGAGCGGAGGGCTTCAGGACATTTCTAGAGGAGGGGGCGCTTAGGGGAGGAGGTTAAGGAGGCAGGCTGAGGGAGAGTGAAAAAGTCCAGATACTCAGTCTGGGTGAATGATGCCCCACAACGCATAATGAACTTACAGCCTCATGCTAAGTGGTTAGGAGTATAGGAATTTGGAGAAGGGAGATATCCCGGAAGGCTTCTTGGAGAAGGTGCATTTTTTGAAGGAATGGGTTGGATTGGGATAGTCAGAGGGTTGGGCTTACAGCTTTGCTCATAAAAACAGGGGCAAGGATTCTGTTCCCGTGGGGGTCGGTTGGCTTTGCTGTAGCTCTTGGTCACAAATTACACGCCTCACCCTGGCTGGTTGCCTGAAAATGAGTACCCCAGGGTGGGGGGAGGAGGCCCATGAAGTAGACCAGGTAAGAGAATGCACATGGCTCCATGCACAGCATCCCCTTGACCAATGAAACAGCTCACGGCGCATGTCCCAGTGACAGCGAAGGCAAAGATTGCTAGTTTTTGGGATGAGGTAGAGAGCGCGGGGGTGTGGGGGAGGATGGAGAACAATTAGTTTCTCTAAGGTCCTAAAAGCACTAAAGGAGCAACAGTATAAGAGGCAGTGTGCTGCTGGACCTTGAGGCCAGGAGACCTGGGTTTAAGTCCTGGCTCTGACACTTAAACAGCTTCAGTGAAGTCACTTCCCCTATTTGAATCTCATTTTCTTCATCTTTAAAGTGGGGATTTTTTCTGTCATTGTATAATCTGGATATTATTATTGTTAATAGATACTATAATTTTTAAAATAATATTTTATTTTCCCCCAGTTACATGTAAAAACAATCCTTTTAACATTCATTTAAAATGTTTTTTTGAGTTCCACATTTCCCCCTCTTTCCTTCCCCTTCCCCTCCCCCTCCCTGAGACAGTAAGCAATCTGCTATAGGTTATACATGTGCAATCATGTAAAACATATTTCCATATTAGTCATTTGATATTATAATTAATAACAATCTGGGGATATAATCATCGTCATTGTCCTTCGCCACCTACCTCTCAGGATTGTTGTGAGGAACGAGCCGTGTAAAGCATTCTGGAAACGTGAGCTATAAGGCAAGTAGCCACTCAGGGTGAGGACTGTAGTGATTTGCCAGTGTTCATTTTCTCCTTGTGTCCCCCCAAGGGATGGTGGGTCAGTGTCTAATCCTGATGGCTGAAAATGGGGACGATATCTGAGCCTGTGTGATTGGGCTGCCCTATGCCTGGAAGCCAAGCATAGGGGCCTGGGGCCTCTGGGACCACGTTCTCTGCGGTCATGGTCATTGCTGGAGTTTCTCTCATTGGCTGTCAATTCATCCCTTAATCTATCACCGGCAGCATCCTCACTCTCGCTTTCATTGCTAATCTATCAGTGGCAGCCCCGAGGTCTTCATCAATCTCTGATCTCTCAGGTATGGTATTGCCTGTTGTCTGTCAACCTTAGACCTCTGAGATTGGCAGAGGGGGAGGGGGTGCGGAGGGAAGGCAAATCAGGCCCTGCCAGCCTTAGCTTGGAAATTTGTGATGTTGAAGGCCATCTGCATCCCTCAGTTCACCTGGCACGTTCTGAGGCCGTAGCTTCCCGAAGGCGTACAGGCAGCCCATTGGCTTCTCCCATCTTCAGCTAAACCCTCTAAATTTGCAGGTGATATCCACTGTCTGAGGCTCAGCTTGTCATAGATGATGGGGCTGTAGTCTGTATTTTCAAAAATCAAGGGAGAGCTAGGTAGGGGCTGCCTCCTGTCAGTTATTGTCTTATTCTTTCTCTCAATTCACATGTAAAATAGAGTTTACATCGTAAGAGGGGAGAGAAGGGGAATAATTTCTACTGCACCTACTCTGTTCCGGGGACTGGGCTAAGTGCTTTACAGATATGATCTCATTGGATCAGTCCTGAGGTAGGTGCTGTTATTATCCCCATAGGATAAGTGACTTGCCCAGGGTCACATAGCTAGGAAGTGTCTGAGGCCTGATTTGGATTTGGGCCTTCCTGACTCTAGGCCCCATGAGCTAGCCACTTAATGAGTTGTGGAACACAAGATTCAGAGATGGAAGGACCCCTTATGGACCATCCAGTTCACAGAATGAAGGTCCTCAGAGTCATCTAGTCCCACCTGTAACTGACCAAGAATGTGCTCTCCCAAATGGTCAGTAGTGCCTTGTATCATATACTGGGCATTTCATAAATGCTTATTGAATTAAATCGTGTTGAATCCTCTGTTCAAAAACCACCAGTTGGAGTGGGGAGGACCCCACTGGTGGCCCATTCTACTTTGAGATAGCTTTGTCAGGAAATTTTTCCATATATTAAGCAAAAATATGTCTCTAGTTTCCACCCAATGCTTCTGGTTCTGCCACAAGATGGGTAGGTGCTTAATAAATGCTTGTTGAATTGAATGCCTCTCTTAATGAAGCCTTGGATAACATTAACTGCCTTTTTTGGCTACCATATATCACACTATTGACTCCTATTGAGCTTGAAGTCCACTTAGAACCCCAAATATTTTTCAGATTAATTATTATCTAGCCCTGTCTCCTCTATCCTGTACTTGTGAAATTGAACCCTTACCCTCTAAAGGAATACAACTGTAGAGAGCCCAATAGCTAGAGTTGAAGGTTTAACCCTCTACGTTTTATAAATGAGGATACTGAGGCTCAGAGGGGAGAAATAATTTGCCACCATCACCAATGGAGTGAGCGGCAGGATTTAGACTGAGACTCAAGCCCAGAAGTAGTGCTCTGGCCAAGGGACATGCTGCCTCTCTCTTGGAGACCAGAAGACAGGCAGGATTTCAAGGGCTCAGGAAACCCCAGCACCATAAATATTCCTCTCTTTTGGCTCGTTGGTGTCTGAAGTTCCTTTAAAAGAGCTTCTTGTCTCTCTCTCTCTCTCTCTCTCTCTCTCTCTCTCTCTCTCTCTCTCTCTCTCTGTCTCTCTGTCTCTTTCTCTCTCTCTCTCTGTTTCTCTCTGTGTCTCTCTGTCTCTCTCTTTCTTCCTCTTTCTCTCTCCCCACTTCCTCACCCCCACCCCCAGTCAGAGACTAGGTTTACTGAAAATCTCAGAGGAGTTTCTGACAGCAGAGGTCACCCCAAACTTGATGGTATCAAAGTAATGAAGGAGAACGAGGCCACAGACAGGCTGGGGGCATAGAAGGCAAATCTCATTAGTAGGCTCCTCCTGATTGGCAGCCTGGACTATACATCCCAGACAGGGATGTGCTAAGATACTTGCTCCCCTCCTTTCTTTCCTCTGCTGGACCTTCACTGTGTCCCCTTGACTCCACCCCACCCCCACCCCCAATCTGTCCTCTCACCCTCAGGCTTTGGCCTGGGTCTCTAAGGAAGTGACTCCTCTCTCTGGTGAGCCCTCAGCATCTACCCCAATTCCTAGCATGGAAAGAAGCCCAAGTGGGGGGTCTTCAGAAGTTGAAATGAGCTTTCCTTTATTAATCAGGATTCCTTGCAGAAATCTTTCCAATTTTTGAGAAGTTTTGTCATCTTTTGTTTTAATACCACAGTTAATTCCCCTTAAATCTGCTCATGCCTTTACATTGAACTTTCCCCTTTTCATAAAGACATTTAAGCCGAACCAACTGATGTAGCAATTGTATCTAATAGTGTATACCACATTCTATACACATAGCTCCCCACTCCTCTCCTGAGAGAAGGAAGGTGTGTCTAATCATCTCTCCTGGTGTCTTTCTGGAAATAGCACTGGAAGTCTTGGAGTCAGGAGACCCAAGTCCCAGATCCCTTCTTTAATCGGGACACCCAGCGTATCTTGAATAGAAATCCTATGAATATAAATCCTATGCAGCCTGACACTACTTGACCTAGACCCCAGACTTCTGACGAAAGGAACAACGACATGAATGGCAGTCAAGACAACAGAGTCCTCTTCCTGGATCTGTCACCAACCTGCTGTGTGACCTAGGACTAAGCACAACCTCTCTGAACCTCAGTTTTCTCCTCTGTAAAATGGAAGAGCCGGGGTACAAGATCTCCAAGGTCCCTTTTAGTGCTCAAATTCTGTGATTAATGCAGCCACAGATCCCACGCCCACCTCACAGTGTTGACTCATACTGGTGTTGTGAGCAGCTCAGACTTAATAATGAGATTAAGACTTGGATTTAATCTTATGGTCCCTGCCCAGAGGAGAATACATACAGAAAAGCTTACAGTCCAGTGGGGGGCAGGGAACACTACACATACACACACACACACACACACACAATATTCATGAGGTAGCAAGGACCAAAGAAAAGGAAGATTTACACAATGCAGGCCGGGTTTACTGGTGCCAAGGGGACCCAAAGCACAAAACGGCTTAGAGCTGAGCACGGCTAATCCAAAAAGGCTTCCTAGGGGAGGGAACTCTACCAGAATTCTGAAGGAACAGAAGACTGTGGGGTCAGGGGGTAGGTGGCAGGCATGGGCAAAAGGTACAGAGGAGACAGACAGCAGAACCATGGATGAGAAAAATACGCTTTGATCTCTGATTGCAAGGCTAAGTGAGAGATGAAATAGTCTATTATGACTCAACTTTGCAAACTTGGGGTCATGCTGGAGCAGAAAGTCTGGGGTGTGGAGGAGAGAGGAGGCTGGCTGGCGAGAGACAGGGTTAGGGGTGGAGGGGGTGTGGATGGGAGGAATGGCCTTGAAAGCCAGGGTGAAGAAAACCTCAAGAAATGAAAGAGATTTCTTTTTCAGAAAAGCTTTGCGAGATGATTGTATCACTTTGTCTTCTTGAAGGACGGCTCAGAAGATCACAGAGCTGCCTTGTGCACCAAGTCCCTGCAGGTCATTTTACAGATGAGGAAGCTGAAACCAAGAAGGATTAACCGATTTGCCCAAGGTCACACAGGGGCAGCTAGGTGGCACAGTGGATAGCGTGCCGTGCCTAGAGTCAGGGAGACTTGTCTTCCTGAGTTCAAATCTAGCCTGAGACATTTACTAGCTGTGTGACCCTGGGCAAATCACTGAATGCTGTTTGCCTCGGTTTTCTCATCTGTAAAATGAGCTGGAGAAGAAAACCGCTATAGTATGTTTGCCAAGGAAAACCTAAATGGGGCTAGACATGACTAAAAAAACCACTGAAACAACAACGTGGAGCGTGTTAGGAAATAGGTGGAGGGAAGTCTGGATGGGACAAACTGTGGGAGAACCCTGAATGCCTGGCCAAAGAGCTTAGAGTTACTATCGTTACTGCTTTATTATTACTGCTGTTGTTCATGTAAGGGTCTAAGGGTTTGGATGGCTCCAGGTAGCTCTTCCCTACCAATAGCACCAAAAGTCAAAGAGTGAGTCCTCCTGACTGGGAGGTCATCAAGAGCATCCTCACTGTATGTGAAGGATGGATGGGTGAATGAATGGGTGGATGGATGGATGGATGGAAGAAATAATGGATCATTAGGAAAAGATGAGGAAGAGGAAGGGGTGGGACTTGCTAATACACAATACTGCTTGTCTGAGCCTTAGTGGTAGTTTGTCTCTGCGCCTGGAACATTCTTCCTCCTCTCCTATACCTCTTAGAATTCCGAGCTTCCTTTAAGCTTCAACTTATGTGCCTCCTACTGCATGAGGCTCTTCCAGGCCTCTCAGTCGCTGGTGTCTTTTCCTGAAGGGTCTCCTTGCATCTGCCCTCAATGTGTTTTTGTAGATATCTATATAGGTACATCAAGTTCTTTGAGGTCAGGGACTGTTCCAATTTGTGTTTGTATTCCCAGCACCTAGCACACAGTCCCTAGCAAGATGTAGTTGCTTAATAAATATTCAATTGATTAAGTGATTCATAGATGATAAACTGTGGGGCCCAGATTCAATGGGGAGGAAAATTCAAATGCAAAATATTTGGAGGAATCTTTTTGGGTCCCAGTCTCAGCCAACTGGTGTAGAAACCTTAGAAAATAAAGATCATTTGCCCCATAAAGAAAACTCCTAGGAATATTGTTGCCAAATTCCAGAACTCCCAGATCAAGGAGAAAATACTACAAGCAGCCAGAAAGAAACAATTTGATTATTATGGAAACACAATCAGAATAACACAAGATCTAGCAGCTTCTACATTAAGGGATCGAAGGGCTTGGAATATGATATTCTGGAGGGCAATGGAGCTAGGATTAAAACCAAGAATCACCTACCCAGCAAAACTGAGTATCATGCTCCAAGGCAAAATTTGGATTTTCGATAAAATAGAGGACTTCAAGCTTCCTCAGTGAAAAGACCAGAGCTGAATAAAAAATTTGACTTTCAAACACAAGAATCAAGAGAAGCATGAAAAGGTAAACAAGAAAGAAAAATCACAAGTTCACAAGGGACTTACTAAAGTTGAACTGTTTTGTTTACATTCCTACATGGAAAGATGATGTGTATGATTCCTGAGATCTCAGTATTAGGGTAGCTGAAGGGAATATACATACATATATATGTACATATATGTGTGTATATGTATGTGTGTATATATGTGTGTGTAAATGTGTGTATATATGTATATATATGTGTGTATATGTATGTGTGTATATATGTGTGTGTAAATGTGTGTATATATGTATATATATATATATATAGACAGAGGGCACAGGGTGAGTTGAATATGAAGGGATGATATCTAAAAAAATAAAATCAAATTAAGGGATGAGAGAGGAATATATTGAGAGAGGGAGAAAAGGAGAGATAGAATGGGGTAAATTATCTTGCATAAAAGTGGCAAGAAAAAGCAGTTCCATTGGGAGGGAAGAGGGGACAGGTGAGGGGGAATGAGTGAATCTTGCTCTCATCGGATTTGACCTGACGAGGGAATAACATACACACTCAATTGGGTATCTTAGCCCACAGGAAAGAAGGAGGAAGAAGATTAAAAAGAGGGCACGATAGAAGGGAGGGCAGATAGGGGGAGGAGATAATCAAAAACAAACACTTTTGAAAAGGGACAGGGTCAAGGGAGAAAATTGAATAAAGGGGATAGGTTAGGAAGGAGCAAAATATAGTCTTTCACAATATGAGTATTGTGGAAGGGTTTTACATAAAGATATGCATGTGGCCTATGTTGAATTGCTTGCCTTCTTAGGGAGGGTGGGTGGGGAGGAAAGAGAGGAGAGAATTTGGAACTCAAAGTTTTAAAAACAGATGTTCAAAAACAAACAAAAAAAAGTTTTTGCATGCAACTAGGAAATAAGACACACAGGCAATGAGGCATAGAAATTTATCTTGCCCTACAAGAAAGTAAGGGAAAAGGGAATGGGAGGCAAGTGGGGTGACAGAAGGGAGGGCTGACTGGGAATGGGGCAACCAGAATATATGCCATCTTGGAGTGGGCGGGAGGGTAGAAATGAGGAGAAAATTTGTAATTCAAACTCTTATGAAAATCAATGCTGAAAACTAAATATATTAAATAAATTAAACAAAACAAGAAAATAAAGACCATTGTGGAACATTTTATAAGATTCTCTGGGTGTTCCTCCTGTCCTAGTGATATTAGAATCATTGAGTGTCAGAAGTGGAAGGAACCTTGGAGACCAATCCTCTCATTTTGGAGGGGAGGAAACTGAGTCTCAGAATGGATGACTCCATCAAAGTTACATAAAATTAGTGATAGAATTGTAGATTAGGTGTCAGATCTACTGACTTTCTGGTCTGCATCTTTGCTGCTATCCTGTGCTTCTAGTCTATACAGAAAGTCCCCAAGTCTTTGTAAAGTCTAAATAGCTTAAAACTACAAGACTTTTGGGACACCTTGTACGTGTAGAATTGTAGGACTTTTACAGTTAAAAGCGACCTTAGAGATCATTCAATGTAACACTCATTTTTCAGATAAGGAAACTGAGACCCAGAGAGGTTGAGTGATTTTCTCAAGGCCACACAGGTTAAATAGGTGGCAGAGGTGACATCTGAGTCCAGGTTTTCTGTCTCCAAATTCAATTTCTTCCCATGACTCCATTTTATCTACTGCACTGGAAATGGAAAAGGAGGTGATGGCTGTGAAGTTGGAAAAGAAAGAAGACAAGAAGTTACTTTGAGGTTTGGAGATCCAGACCCCAAAAGGCATCAGGCACATCCTTTTGCTTATCAGTGGAGCCAGTTTCCTCTTTTAAAGCCCCAAATTAAATGGAGGTTGGGGTTCATCCAAAGAGCAGGCTCCTGTGGCTGACCATTGCAATGGCTCAGCTCTGAGGTTAATTAATACATCGCTCCCCCAATTAAAAGCTGAAAGGAAGAAGATGTTTGATTCAATCAAGTTCCTCTCCGGTTGCTCTGCAGAATCCTAATTTGTGGGAGCAGATTTTAATTGTGTTCCCAGCAATTTAGATACAAACCTGGGGCCTCCGGCTAGAGAACACAATTGTATCCTTCTCAAAAATCTATAATTACATGTGTCTCTTGGGGGAAGACTGCAAGGAATATCACCTAGGAAATTCAGGATGAAGGTTTGTCAGGGGGCAGGGGAATGTCAAAGAAGGGTGGTGATATTTATATTCAGAACTCAGTTCATACGATGAGAGTTGGTATTTAGTGTGTCTTAGACAGGAAATGGAGGTGGGGAAGTGGATTATACTTAGGCCAAAAGTTCTCAGCCCAGAGAAGAAATCCTCACTCAGCTCTTTCTGCCTCCATTTTTTCCATACTGCAGTCCACCCTTCATACTGCTTCCAGAACAATCTTTATTTTGTACAACTCTAATCCTGTCTCTTCTCAAAAATCTTCAGTGGCACCCCAAGTAAGTTTCAAAATCCAGACCAGTATTCCAGACCTTTCATAATCTGGCCCCACCCTATCTTTCCTGCTCTGTCTTCTATTACTCCCCTTTAAGTACTATGCTTTGCTCAATGGAATGCCTGCCTTCGTGATCCTGGGCAAGTCATCTAACCTTATTGGGCCTCTGTTGTCCAACCTCTTTGGGAACACCTTGTATTTATTTATTTGTGGAATATCTGTTGCCTATTCTTTAAAATAAGGGATGTGAACTAGGTGTCTGAGGTTCCTTCCAAGTCTAAATCACAACCCTGGCCTTATCTCTTCCTTCCTCCAAACGTTTTGACTCATGCTGTTCCTTGTGCCAGAAATGCCCTCCCTCCTTCTCTTCACCTCTTGGATTCCTTGTTATTCCTTAAAGCCCAACCTTTATGTCATGTGACCCCTGAACACTCTTCAGTCAATCCAAGTGACTTCCCCAAACACACATTTTCTTTTCTCCTAGTGTTTACTCATACCATTCTTCCCCCTCCCCAGTTCTACCCATCCTTCTGATACCAGGTCAAATGCAATCTTCATGAAGCCTTCACTGATTCTTCTTCCTGCCCTGGAAATGATGTCTTTGTCCTCCAGATCTCCATAGCACTCATTCAATTTGTATCTCTCTTACAGCATTAATCATAGCCTACTCTGTATTACAGTTGTTTCATTTGTTCATTTAACAAATATTTTCTGAGCATCTACTATGTGCTAGCCAGTCTCTGGTTGGCACTGAAAGGGATTTTTAAAAAAGTAAGATATAGTCTCTTCCCTCAGAGAGTTTATAGCTTAATAATATTTTGAGGTGATGGCTTTGGTTAGGTGGCTCAGTGGATAGAGTGCTGGACCTTGAGTCAAGAAGATCTGAGTTCAAATTTGACCTCAGACACTTACTAGCTGTGTGACCCTGGGCAAGTCACTTAACTTCCGCCTTAATCCTCTGGAGAGAGAAATGGCAAGCCACCCCAGTATCTTGGCCAAGAAAACCCCACATGAGATTATGAACTGTCAGTGTTCAGTCAGACATGACTGAGCAACAACAACCTTCGTGTACATGTTTATCTTACTTAAAAACTGTGAAGTCCTAAGGAGATAATCTTTAGGAGACATCTGTTTTCCAGTCACTGTTCTGCCTCTTACTAGCTGTGTGGCTTGGAACAAATCATTTCTCCTTTCAAGGCCTCAGTGTCTTCATCTCTAAAATGAGAGCTTTTGGACCGTGCGATCTCTAAAATCCTTTCAATTCTAATATTTTATGACTAAGAATGGATGCGTGACCAACTTTGGTTGAACCGATTCATGTCCAGGCCTCAGTTTTCTTCTCTGTCAGATGGGAATAAAAATATTTGCCCTATGTACTTGAAGAGTGTAATGAGCTAGGATTTCAGTTCCCATCTCTTCTGATTTCTTATATGTGATCTTGGGCACACTATTAAGCCCCTCCCCCATCAACCCCTGGGCCTCCTCTTTTCTCTTCTGTTAAACAAAAGGGCTGGACCAGATAACATCTTCAGGTCCTTTCTGCTTCTGAAACCTCTGAATGCCTATTAAATAAACCCTCTGAATTCAAGAGATGAATAATAAAGAATTTCACCCCTTCCAGGGTAAAATATTTGCCCTCATTTCCCTCACCTCCCATCCCACCCTGCTGATTCCTTGCAGTGGTGACTGAGACCCAGGGCTCCAAACTTTGGGGGGGGTTCAGGAATCTCTTGGGTAATTGATATGACTTTGTCAGGGCAGGGCTGGAGCCCAGAGACTGGGCATAAGGAAGCTGGTAGTCAGCCTGGCAGGTAATTAGACAAGCAGAGACTGTCTCCAGGGACTGTCAATCAATATCGTTCATTGCCCCAGAATTCACATTTTTTGACAAAAAGAGAGAGGGATGAGGAGGCCTGAGTGAGCCAGATTCCCTCATTAAAAAACCAAACTTAAGCACTTCATTTTATGGACCCTGGGTAGGAGTGATTTTTTTTCCTCCTAAATTATACATTCCCTTCTGCTCCCATTCCCCCTCCCTCCTCTCCCCCTCCCCCACCCCAAATGTGAACTCAGAGACTGCTTCACTACTCCTGGGTGGGCAGGTGTCCAGGAATGGGTTTCACAGGCTTTAGACCTGGAAGAGGCCTTAGAGATCATCTAATACAAAGCCCCTGATTTTACACATAGAGCAACTGAGGCCCAGAGAGAAAAAATGACTTTCGTGGTAGTAGATAGCCAAACTGGGATTTAAACCTAGGTCTCCTGATTCCAAACTCTGGGTTGTTTCCATTACATCACACTTCCCTTGCTCTCCCCAGATAGTTCTCATAGCTAGAGATCCTGGGTCCACAGCTTCCTAACAGGAGCTCCAGGCAAGAGTGGGAAGGAGTCCCTGGGGGCCTGGATTAGCAAAGTCCTCCTCCTTCCCTTCCCCACCCCTCCCCTTTTCCAGGCCTTTTTCTACCGTCTTTTCTATTTCTGTCTCCTGCTCATGCCCCTTCTCTTCCTCATCCTTACCTTCTCCCTCCTTTCCTTTTTCCATTTCCTCCTTCCCTTCCTAACCCTTTCCCTTCCTTTCCTCTTCCTCACCCCATTTCCTTCCTCTTTCAATTCTGTTCTCCCAGAGTTGCCCTTCTTTTTTTATTCCTGTTACCATCGCCTTTGTCCAGGCCCCTAGCACCTCACATCCATCCCTAAGGGAGAGGAAACAATCCTTTCAGGAGGTGCAGGCATGTGGCTTTGTCCCTCCTTTGTTGGCGTCGATCCTACAGTAAACACCAGGACCACCAGTGTTGTGAGCAGGGGGTTCTCTGGGTAAGAAAACAGCGGCGTCTGACATTGGCCGGAGATGGAAATTTGTGTCGACGATTGGCAAGCTAAGTAGGATCCAGGTAATTACAGAATGTGGTTAGGAGCAGGTGTGTGACAAATATTGGCCCAAATGTAAGAAACAGCACTAATTGAATCCATTTATTCCACAAATATTTATTGAACGCTGACTGTAATAATCCCTTACATGTTCACAGTGCTTTGCGCTTTCTTAAGTGCTTTCAAATCTGTTATTTCGTTTGATCCTTTGGACGGCTCAGGGAGACAGAAAGGGAAGGGAAGGGATTATTATCCCATTTTATAGATTACGAGAGTGAGGCCCAGAGGCTAAGTGATTTGTCCAAGGTCACACAGCTAGTAAGCATAAAGACCAAGGTTGATTAATTGCGGGAGAGGAGCGAAAGGAAGGAGAGGAATCTGACAGGTGACAGGTGAATGTGACAGGCTGGGTTAAGTCTCCAAAAGGCAACTGTTAATTGCCTTCACAGCATAGATGACACTCCCGAGGTGACAATGTAAATCTGTTACTTTGAACAGTAAGAGGCAAACCTAAAAGACCCAGAGGCTGTTAGCCTCTGCTGTAGGGTAGCACCGTGAGAGCCTTCCCATTTGGGGGGGCCTGGGGGCCATCTCTGGCTAGGGTACATACCAGGGAGGATCTCCCAAGACCTCGCTAAAGCCCTCTTCTCCCTTTCCTCACTCAGCTGTATTTGTGAATCAATGCAGAGCTGGAAAATGCCTTAGAACAGAGAATTTCAAGGGGTCAGAGGGGCCTGAGAACATAAAATGTCAGAGCAGGAGAGACCTTAGAACATGGAATGTCAGAGCTGGGAGGGACCTTAGAACGTGGAATGTCAGAGCTGGGAGGGACCTTAGAACATGGAATGTCAGAGCTGGGAGGGACCTTGGAACATGGAATGTCAGAGCTGGGAGGGACCTTGGAACATGGAATGTCAGAACTGGGAGGGACCTTGGAACATGGAATGTCAGAACTGGGAGGGACCTTGGAACATGGAATGTCAGAGCTGGGAGGGACCTTGGAACATGGAATGTCAGAGCTGGGAGGGACCTTGGAACATGGAATGTCAGAGCTGGGAGGGACCTTGGAACATGGAATGTCAGAGCTGGGAGGGACCTTGGAACATGGAATGTCAGAACTGGGAGGGACCTTGGAACATGGAATGTCAGAGCTGGGAGGGACCTTGGAACATGGAATGTCAGAGCTGGGAGGGGCCTTACAACAGAGAACACAGCACAGCAGAGCTGGGAGGGACTTTATTTTATGAGGAAATTTGACTATAGACAAATTATTTGATTTTCTTTTCCTTCCCCCCAACCTCCATTTCAAACCACGTGACATTCTTATTTCTGAAAGTTGTACAAATTGTCATGCTTCCATGTTCCTTCCACTCTGATAAGTCATTCTACCTTCTCATATTCCCCCCTTCATTGACAGTGAGACCTCCTGATTTCTCAAGGTCCCTTCCTGCCCCGTGGTCTCATAGTCCCAAACACTAGTGCTATGATTTGGGACCACCTTCTCTAGAGAAGAGAGGGTTAACCCGGAGACTAGGAGCCCTGCTCAGATAAATGGGGAAGTTGAGGTGTCTCTTTTTTTCTTCCTGTGTTTGAAAAGGGCTTTTCCTCTGCCGCCAGCTTCAGTTACTAATCTTAATTAGGTTTTCTTTGTGCTGGAAGGTTATGGAAAGGCAGAAAGCATGAAGAGAAACCAAATACCTCTGTGAGGAAGGATGGAGTATCTCTGATTAATCCTGGGCCCTTTCTGGGGATCGAGTTTCAGGTTTTTACCATTAGCTGCTGTGTGGGTTTGTAAAAAGCTTCTGAGCTAGGCATTGGGAGGCATTATTCGTGCTATGCCTCAATGGTATTTAGAGATGGGAGACCAGAAGGGGACAAAGTCCTAAGAAGGGCATAATACAGCTAGAGAAATTTCTTATGGGTCCCAAATGAAACCAAGCTGGCTGCCTTGAACTGAGTCTTTGCTTAGAAGAACATCTCTCCTAGGAGGCTTCCAGGTAGAACAGTGGACCAGATGTTAGATCCTAGCTCATTCACTTGCCAGCTATGACTTTCGGTGAGTCACTTAACCTTTGTGAAGCTGTTTTCTGGTCTGTGAAATGAGGGGTTTGGCTTCTGGCTCTCACATTCAGTGAGTCTGTGATTTCTTTCCCAAACAATCTAGTCTAAGCAGCATCAGAAGCAGATTTGATGAGGAGAGGGGCTGGGGGTGGGGGTTGAGGGTGGCAGCATAGATTGCCGTACTGCACCTGGGGAGAAGACAGGCCCTTTGTTGTACTCCTGTATGACTTGTGCCTTGGTGGTGGTGGTGGGGGGGGGGGGTGGGGGGGGAAGGGGCCAGGTGGGGGAGTGTTTTTATTTTAGTTTTTGTTTGTTTTCCCAGCCCTGGGAATGGACTGTACTGAACCTTTTGTGCCCCTCAGTCATAGGATACTGAATTTAGAGGCCAGAGTCCAAACTCTTCATTTTACAGATGAGAAAACTGAGGCTTAGAAAGGTTGAATAATTTACCCAGGGTCAAGATTCTGACTCAGACCTTCCTGCCTCCACATCCAGTGCTCTATCTACTGCACCACCTACCTGCCTCAAGGGGAACACACATAGCCTCAATGGCAGACCCGTGTTAACAAGGCACAGGGTTTAGTTGGGAAGGATGGGAGACAGGTAAAGTAAGCAGAGAGAGGCCACATGATGAAGCAGACTAGATGTCAGGACATCTGGGTTCTAGTTATGTTTCTAACACTTGACTGCTAACCCATGTCCAGGAATGATATAGGTACACGTCTTCTCAATATTCCTCCATCCCCCTTTGAGTAACCAGCCTCGAGTAGCTGGCCCCTTACATGCCAAAGGTCCTCTTTCATTCTCTCCTCATAGGCTGCCTGTTATCCTTTCCTGAGGGTCCAGAATTCCCCAGAGGAAGGGGAGAGTCCAATGGTAATGCTTGTCTGAAGTGCCAACATGCTTAGGCACAATTGGCTCAGGTTCTATGCCCGATACTCGGACCCATCTCTCCTCCTTCTCTCTGGTAATCCTCAGCATTATCATCCCTCGTATGTATGCTTCACTTTTTATTTTAATTCAATTCAGCCAACATTTATTAAGCACCATGTAAGGCAATTTCATACCCATTATCTCCTTTTAAAGAATCACAGAAAGTCGAAAATGGAAGAGACTTTCGAGATCAAATCCGCCTCCCTAGTTTGGCAGTGGGAGGAGGCTGGGCCTCAGAGAGGTTAGTCATCTTGCTCCGAATCACGCTGCTAATTGGAAGGCAGGGCCAGTAAAACGTAAGCTGCTTAAAGACAGGAAAGGTTTTGTTTTTGTCTCGGTCTCCACAGTGCCTGGCATAGGGCCTTGAGCAGAGCAAGGGCTTAATCAGTGCTAATTGAATTGGACTGAGCTAAGCCGTGGCCTGGAACTCTGGGTCTTCTAGATCCTTCATCTTGAGCTTTGGGGGGTGGAAATGTAGGTGGGGCAGGTATCATCTCAATTTCATAGGAGGGGAAATTGAGGCTGAGAGGGGTTCATTCCTTTAGCACAAGTATGGTGCACAAGTTCTTGTGCTTCATGCTGTGAGGGAGACAAAGATGAATCAAACAGAAGCCTCACTCTCAGGGTTGCCTCTCCCCTGCTAGACCACAAACAGAAAGAGCTGAATGTAATCGAGGGGCAGTATAACGTGGTAGGAGGATCACCAGCTTTGGAGTCAGAGGGCCTGGGTTTAAAGGCCTACTCCGGCTGCTTACCCGTTTAGCTGTGCGACTTGGGGCAAAACATTTTACTCGTCTGGGCCTCAGTTTCTTCTTTTGTAAAAGGAGGGTTTGGGCTAGACAATCTCTAAGGCCCTTTCTGGCTCTTAATCTTGTAATTAGGGAAGAGTGACTTCCCAGAGGGCTGGTGGGGGCTGATGCAGGGGGAGTCCTGTGGGGGAGGGAGCAGCTGGATGCTGGATGCCACATTTCCTTGGTGACCCACACGTCCCCAGCCATCTTTCCAGGGCGAGATAATCTCTCTGGAGAAGATGAAAAGAATTCTAATTACATCTTTGAACAATATTTGTTTTGAGAGAAGAAAAACAAACCATATGGTGTGGAAGGAGGGTTTGGGGGCTGCATTAAACGGGGATTTGTTTTCCATTTATATATCCAGGCAGGAGGTGATCTGGTTGGGGGTGGGATGGGGATTGTTTTGTGTTGGGGTTGGAGATGAGGACGATGTGGAAAGGAATCATGATACCTACCTCAAGCTGTGCAAGCTCCAGGCCTCCTTTGTTCCCATATTTGTTCAGAAGCAGGAGAGGGCCCTGCAGAGGTTGTGGCCAGTGTGGACTTAGCCACAGGAGTAGTAGGGGTGGTGATGGGGAACAAATAATTGGCTTCTAGGTGCTAATAAAGGGGAGCCTGCCCTGAAGGACACCAGTATTGGCTAAAATCTAACTGTACGGTGAGGCACCTGCTTGAAGGAGGAGGAGCAGGAGGAGGAGGAGGAGAGAGATGCACCCACAGGAGCAGAATGAGAAGAGTTGGGCCCCAGAACCTACTTCTCATCCTAGGGAGACCCTTTGGATTGTTCTTGGCTGTGTCAGCCAGAATCCTGGCTGGCCGCTGTTTCCTGACAGGTGGTTATTTCCTGGACTATTCCATGACAGGCAGTTCTGCTAGGAACTGACTGGGGACTATTTCCTGACGGGCAGCTGCTTTATCTCTGTTGACTATTCTGGACAGGCAGCTGTTTCCTGGGCTCTCCCCTAGCCAGCCATCATTCCTGGACAGGGAACTGAATATTCCCTGACAGGAGAGAATGTTTCTCTACCTAGTCAGTGTTCTTGGACAGAGAACCGTTCCCCGACTGGGGTAACTACTCCCTCGCTGGTGACTGTCTCCTAACAGATGGCTGGTCTCTGATTGATTCCTTTCTCTCTGCAGCCCTGTTCACAGAGACTCCCCATGACATGACTGCCCGGAGTGGTGAGGATGTAGAGATGGCTTGCTCCTTCCGGGGAAGTGGCTCCCCCTCTTACTCCCTGGAGATTCAGTGGTGGTACGTCCGCAATCACAAGGACTGGACAGACAAACAGACATGGGCATCTAACCAGGTAACCTCTTCCAAAGCCCAACAGCATCCTCCCTCTTCTCCTTCCCTGGGGATTTGCTTGGTCCTTCCTGTTGAACTTGGGTCCTTATCCCTTAGACATCAACTTCTACTACTCAGTTGTCATAGGATCATAAGGTGTGGAACTGAAAAGAATCCCAGAGTGTCAAATTCAAGTAGAAGCAAGGTACATAAGGATACCTGTGGGCTGCATTCCTGCCATTTTGGATATGTGTGGTTTCCCTTGAGGCAGGTAGGTGGTGCAGTAGATAGAGCACTGGATGTGGAGGCAGAAAGGTCTGAGTCAGAATCCTGACCCTGGGTAAATTATTCAACCTTTCTAAGCCTCAGTTTCCTCATCTGTAGAAAGAATGGGTTGGACTCAATGGCCTTTAAGGTCCCTTCGAGCTCTAAATTTAGTAACCTATGACCCACACATTAACATTATCCATGTTCTATTATATGTTTTATTTACTTTATTAAATATTTCCCAATTACATTTTAATCTGGTTCCCCACTAGGGAGTATCGCCTGCTGCAATGTGGCCCTCTCCTCACACATTGGACACTTCTGATCTAATCCAACCCTCTTATTTTACCACTGATGAACCTGAGGCTAAAGAAGGGAGAAAGGACTTGCTTGAGGTAACACAGGTAGTAAGTAGCAGATTTGAACCCAGGTTCTGTTTCCAAATCCATTGTCTTTCCACATTTCTCTTTTGTGGAGGTCTGACTTCCAAAGGGGCTGAGCTGGGAGGTACCTGAAGGGTTCTCTCTGACCACCTTCCTGGGGGTCAGTCCCTCTGCTCTGTGATCCCAATAATCTTCCACTTTAGAATCAGGAACATTGGGGGAGCCATCACCAGCCTAGTGGTTCAGGGGCAAATTCAGTAGGTGTTTACTGAGCAGCTTTGGGGGAAAGAAGAGAAAGAGAAGACATAGTCCCTTCTAGCAAGGAACTCAGTGTCTTCTGGGAGTGACAAAGTATGAAACAAGTACAGGATAACAGAAAACCAAGCACTAAATATAAGCAGCTGCCAAAATGCCTGAAAGTATTCTGGTACTCAGAAAGCAGAGGGAACAGTGTGGTCTGTGTTATCCAGAAAGGCTTCTTGGAGGAGGTGGGATGAACTGGACCCGGAGGGATGGGAAGGCATTGCAGGCCAGGAGAGGAACGTGATCCAAGGCATGGACGGAGGAGAGAGCCTGGGGTATTCAGAGGACAGTGACTGCTTGTCTAGAACAGAACAGTTATGAAAAACTTTGATAAATTCATTCAATAAATACTAACTGCCTCCTGTGTATACTTTGCCCTAGCAAAGTTGGACAAGGCAGGGCCTAGGTTCTATGATTTTATGGTATAGAGATCCCCCACATGAGGAAACATTCCTTACCCAGGCAAGTCTGCCTTTTCTCTTCAACTGAGTTGCCAAAGGTACTGGAAGTCAAACCACTTGCCTAGAGTTATACCACCAGTGTGTGTCAGGGGCAAGACTTGAACCCAGGACCACCCAGCTTCGGGGGTTGACTTGCTTCTTAGTCTCATAGTGGGAAAAACCCTACAAACAAAGATAATTAATTTACAATAATATGTGGATAAGGGCAATAGGGAGTTACAGAACAAAGGGCTATATGAAGACCAAGGGAGAAGGAGATGAGGGAGGCTTTGTCAACAGATAATTACAACCTCATGAAACTTAGGTGAAAACTAGATTTATTATAAGAGAAATGAACATGCATTTGGAACCCAACAAGTTCACAACCCATACAGAAGTTTGCATATTTATGATAGCATAACAAAGGGAGGAGGAGAAAACACCAATCTCTACCTAAAGGGCCTTGGCATGGGATGGGGAAAGGCCCAGTAAAGGTGGGAAAAGGACAGAGCCCTTCCTGAAGGGGATGAGCAAGGCAACAGCAAAAGCAGCATTCTTTTCCCTTGGGAGCTGCTAGACCATGAAGATATGATGGTCAGCTTATCTTCGAAGGTCCCAGCTACACAAGCGATTTCTCAGTCTAGTGCAGACTGACTGGTGCCTGTCTTGACTCCCAAGACACAGCTTGGGATGCAAACAACGCATTATGTCAGCTGGGTGGGGGGGCTTCATCTTTGACATGTTCAGGGCCTCCTGCATACTCCTGGTCCTGTTTTTCTGGAAAATATGGCAACTCAAAAGGACAAATTCAGGGGACCCCTTAACATTCCTAAAGAGCTTCCTGGCAGAGATGGCCTTTAAAATGGGCTTTAAACAAATAGGTTAGAATGCAAAAGTGAAGAGAGAACAGCATAAGAAAAGACACAAAATTGGGAAGAATACAGGGCATGTTCAGGGGACAGAGATTCATCCAGATTGGTTGAATAATATTAGCAGCTAACATTTATATAGCCCTTTAAGGTTTGTAAAGCACTTTATATTTATCATCGCATTTGATCCCCACAAAAACCTCTGAGGTAGGCGCTATTTTTATCCCCATTTTATATATGAGGAAACAGACTGAGAGAAAAGGGACTTGCCTCAGTAGTAAGTATAGAAGCAGGATTCAAACATCAGGTCTTCCAGCTGGGTGTGATGGCCCATGCCTGGGATTCCTGCCACTCTGGAGGTTGAGGCTGGTGGCTCCCTTGAGCTCTGGAGTTCTAAACTGCAGTGGCCTAAGCCAATCACATGTCTGCACTAAGTTAAGCATTGATATGGTAACTCCCCCCAGCCCCCCAAGGAAAGGTGGGCTGGGAGGGGCATTACTAGGCTGCCTAAGAATGGGGAACTCACTGAGGTTGGAAACAGCAGGTGAAAGTTTCTGTGCTGATCAGAGTGGGATTGGGCCTGGGTCAATCTGTAAAAAACAAAACAAAACCCTAAAACAAAGCATTTGGTCTTCCTGACTTCAAATCTTGTATTCTATTCACTGTGTCATCTAGCTGCCTAAAGGAAGGAAACAGGTACTTATTAAGTGCCTGCTATGTGCCAGGTACTGTGCTTTACAAATGTTATCTCATTTGATTCTCACAACAACCCTGTTTTTAATTATTATATTTATTTACTTATTATTATTATTATTAGGTGTTTTTATTATCCCCATTTTACAACTCAGGAAATTGAGGCAAACTGAAGTTAAGTGAATTGCCCAAGGTCACACAGCCAGTGCCTGAGGATGGACTTGAACTCATCTTCCTAACTCCAGACCCAGTGCTCTAGCTACTCTGCCCCCTAGCTGTCTCCAGTTACTTACCCTATGGTTACTTATAGGGAAGAGAGTGTGGAAGGGAGTCCTAAAAGAGAAGGCCAGAAAGGAAGATTTGTGATCTCATCCTTGTGGGGATGCCCTCCATTGATTCAGATGGAAAGCCCTCCATGCCTTCTCATGCTTCTTGCCAGTAAAATCCATAATAAAGAATCCATCCAGCACACTTGTGTCCTTCCCCAGGTGCTTACAGTAGCTCCGGGCTATGAGGGTAGTACCTGAATTGTCAATGAAACAGATGCTTAATAGACATTGATTTAGCGTTCCATGATGGGGATACAGCCAAAGAGAGGACGTAGACCCTGTTCTCAGGGAACTTACAATCTGATGGGTGGGGGGAGGAGGGTAAGAGCATAAATGCTATGAAATGGGAGAGTGGAAGAAGTGAAGGAAAAGTCCAGGCCTGGTGCCCAGAGCTGCCATCTTTCCTCTTAGTGATCATAGGAGACAGAACCAGAGATTGTTTAGTACAGGGGATGGCAAACAATGGTCTGTGGCCATATCCGGCCCACCACTACATTTTATAAGAGCCATTCTTAGCTCGTGGGCCATTACAAAAGTGAGTAGTGGAAATGACTTTCTTAAGGTGATGCAGGGAGTAGATAGTAGAGGTTCAGATCATATGTATTCTGGATAGTGCTGTGAGGAAAGTGTTTTGTTGGGTATAAAATGTGACTTACGATTGGTATTTTGCTGGGGAGCTACGGTGGGAGAAGTGGGTTTATAGATGAGAGCTGATAGACCAGGGGTAGGGAACCTGTGGCCTCAAGGCCACGTGTGTCCCTTTAGGTCCTCGAGTGCAGCCCTTTGACTGAATCCAAACTTCACAGAACAAATCCCCTTAATAAAAGGATTTGTTTTGTAAAACTTGGACTCAGTCAAAAGGCCATACCGAAGGACCTAGAAGGCCACATGTGTCCTCAAGGTTGCAGGTTCCCCAGTTGGGAGCGATATCTTTGTGTTCTGAGGCATTCATTTCCCTTCTTTCGGGACTGCAGGTATGTTTGGAGAATCCAGCTCCTTTTCCCACCTCTGGGACTCCCCACACCACGACCCCAAACTGGGGCTTGGGAACAGGGCAGGGAATTGGTTGTTGGTGCCTACACTAGAAGCCTGACTTTGAGATTCCACTGGCTTTGAAGGTCAGGGAATGAGGAATGGAAGGAAACCACTTGGCCAACTTTGCCTAGACATTATCTTCTTTCAGCTCTTGGCCCCGGAGGTCAGGTCTTTAGTTCACCCTCAAGACAAGAGGCAGCTGAGAGTAACGTAAGCTGCTAGTGGGATCAAGGTGGCTTAGTGGATAGAGTGTAAGACTTGGAGTCAGGAAGACTTGAGTTCAAATCCTGCCTCAGACACTTAACTAGCTGTGTGTCCCTGGACAAGTCACTTAACCTCTCTATGCCTCAGTTTGCCTATCTGTAAAATGGGGATCAAAATAACACAGGGTTAGAGTGTGGATCGAAAGACTCAACATATGTAAAATGCTTTGCCAGCCTTATAAATCCTGGCTATTCTTATTATTAGTGTAGGAACAGCAGTCCTAGACTTGGGGTAGAAGGACCCCAAGCCTAGGGAAGGGTGAGGAATAATAACCCACATTTCTTTAATACTCTAAGGTCTAAAGGGAGTTTTCCTGGTAACTGGAAGCACCAGTGTTATAACCCTCATTTGTATTTGAGGAAACTCACGAGGCTCAGAGATGTTAGCTGACTTACCTGTGATCACGAGGCTAGTAAGAATCAGAGCTAGGATTCAAAATAGGGGAGGCCTCTTCTAAATTTTTCACATCACACGGTTGCTCTCCTGATATCTAAGAGTAAAGCAACTTCCTCCCCACCTCGACTCTTTCAATTTTCCCTCTTTTAACTGTTTCCCATCTATCTTATGTATAGCTTTCTTTGTTTATAGTTGTCTGAATGTTGTCTCCCCCATTAGATTGTAAGCGCCTTGAGGGCAGGGACCGTCTTTTGCCAATTTTTGTATCCCCAGTGCTTAGCGCAGTGCCTGGCACACGGTAGGTGCTTAAAGAACATTTGTCAAACTGAATTGAACTCTTCCAGAGCCAATCAACTCCATTGATTGAGGGAAGTCATTTGTGAGATAGAAAAAAGCTAGCTTGGTATGTTGGTCTTGAGATTCAGACCCAGGGATTACCTGCGTGGGACAGTAGAAAGAGTACTAGATTTGGAATCGGGGGACCTGGGTTCAAAGCCTCTGTGAGTTTGAGCAAGTTGTTTAAACTTCTTCATTTGAGCAAATGATGGCTCTAAATCTGCAAGCCTATGAGAAGTCACTGTGGTCCGTCTCTGTAATTCTTCCATGTTTCCTGCCCACCTCTACCCTACTGGATGCTGATTTGGGAGTGTTTTCAACTAGGTCTCTTTCTTTACTCTCCTTATCCCTAACACTGACATCTTCTCACAGGGAATTTTGATAACATCAGCAACAGGATTTGGTGCCCTACCCATATGTCCCTCTAAGTAATCCAGGGCTTATCTTCCCTGTTATCCCCTCCACCATCTTCTTCCTTCCCCCCTTTCCCTTGACCCTGTCCCTCTTTGCTCTGAGCCTGCCCCCCCCCCCCCCGTGTTGGATACAGAGCCAAGGTTTCTCCCTTCTTTTCTGTTTCTGCTCACGTAGCAATAAGGCCTCTGCAACAGTAAGCAGGAAGCTTTGGTATCTTCATGCAGATTTATTTTTTTGATGTTAGTTGACCATACATGGAGAGATGGTTGTGCATGGGCTGGAGGAATGGTGTCAATGCCAACCTCCCCCTATGAAACTCTGGAGTAACAAAAGTGGAGGGGATTCCCCAAGGTGGCCTTGGATCTCTACATTTCTGAGGAGCATGGTGTCATGGAAGGAGACCTGAATATTAAGCCAGAGGTTCCTAATTCAAATCCCAGCTCTGCTACTTATTATCTCGATGACCTTGGACAAGTCACTCCCCTTCTGCGGGTCTCTGTTTCCTCCTTTGTAAAATGAAGGGGTGGGATTAGGCAACCTCTAGGGCCCCTTCCAGTTCCAAATCCCATAATCCTATAATAATAATAATAATTAGTAACAGTAATCCCTCATGTTTGTACAGTACTTTCAGCTACTCAAAGTGCTTTCCCATGAATTATCTCTCTTGATCCTTGCAATAGCTCTGTAAGCCTGGCGGTGCAGATGCTACCTCTCCTCCCCTACACTCCCACCCTGCCTCCCTCCAGCGTTGCAGGCAGAGAGAACGAGGCTCAAGTGATTGGTCTAAGGGGATCCCTCGAATTCCTAGTCCAATAGACCTTAGAGGAGTTACAAAAATAACTAAGATATGGTCCTTGCCTTTTAGGAGGTTTTAGTCTCATGGTGGAAGAGAGGTAAGGTTGTAGGCAAGTTTCTTAAGCTCATACAACATAGATTTAATGCTAGAGAGGATCTCAGAGGTCATCCAAGCCCAGGTCTCTCATTTTATACAGATGAGGAAACTGAGGCACAAAAGTAGTAACTAGCTGAGCTTGTATTTGAACCCAGGTCTTCTGACCTCTAGTCCAGAACTTGTGCTCCTACACTACCTTCCCTCTCTCTGCGCCTGTTTCCTCATCTGTAAAATCCAGGTAATGATGTTTGTACTACTTACCTCCCAGGATGGTTGTGCTATGGAAATGTATGCCATTAAGCTGATAATGGAATACAAATTAGAATATAAATTCGTAAGAGGAACATAAATGGCCATGCCATCTGAGGTGGGAGGAATCGCCTCCAGCTGAGGGAATCAGGGGAAGCTTCATGGAGGGGATGGCATTCAAGCTAGACATCTCCAAAAGCCCATTGCCTACTAGCTAGTTGCTGTATGTGCTTTTTCCTGGAGTTTGCTGGGCTGAGCCAGCCCCCAAGGCTGAGGAGAGTCAGAGTGAGTGTCTCACCCTGGCTCCCTCCCCCATCTAGCTATCTACCAGCTCATCCTCCTGTCTGAGGCACAGTGCCCACCCAACCTGACCTTTGTATTCAGATATAGACACATTCCTACTCAGATCGGTGCACAGACACGCACAAATACATGCACAGACAGAAATATGTACTTATGTTCAAAAGAGCCATAATTACATCTAGATGGGGCAGGAGGTATGGCATAGTAGAAAGAATGCTGACTAGGCAGTCAGAAGACTTGGGTTCAAATCCTACCTCTAGCGCTTATTAGCTGTGTGAACTTGGGCAAATTCCTGAGTCAGAGTCCCTGAGCCTCGGTTTCCATCTGTAAAGTGAGAGAGTTAGTCTAGAAGGTCTCTCAGGTTTCTAGCAACTTTAGGTCTAGGAGTCTAAGATCCTCCATTATAGGCACAGTTATACTCAACTGGGTATAGCACACACACACACACACACACACACACACACACACACACACACAGAGATATATTTATGTTCCAAACAGCCATGATCTTATCTGGGTGAGGAAGCAATGTGGTACCGTGGAAAGGACGTTGGCTCTGGAGAGGACTTGGCTTCAAATCCCTGCTGTGTTGCCCATCACCCATGTTCCCTTGGGCAAGCCATTTGAATTCTCTTGATCTCAGTTTACCAATTTTTAATGTGAGGCAGTTGGGCTGGATGGACTCTGAGGTCCTTTTCATCCCTAGATCTATGATCCTGTCATCATCCATTGGCAGGGCACCAACACCCACACCTTAGTGTTGACAGTTTCATAAATTACTGTGGCCCAAAATATCCATCCTTGGGGGCCAGCCCTCTGGTGGTGAGCCTCTCTACACTCAGATGGACTAGTTCTGTGATATCACGCACATACTGACACATAGACACACGCACACACACATGCACACAAACACCCTCTCTGTCATCAGTGCCATACTCAGCCTTTCCAGCTGGGTGGAACCTGCCAGCTGCTGGCAGAGCTTCCAAGAACCCAGGGTCACCTCCACGCCACAGTGAAGCCCCCACTGGCAGGGAACTGGCGTGGAAGATAAATCTATATGCTCACAGAAGAATGTGCAGTTTCACACACATACAATAAAAGCGGCAGCATCCATTCCCACAGCACTTGATATTTTCAGATTGTTGTCTTTGCCACCACCCTCCAAGGAAGGTACCGAAAGAATGATTTTCCCTGTTTTGTAGATGAGGAAGCAGAGACCCAGAGAGACTGACTGATCGACTTTGGGCATCGGATTGAGAGATGGAAAGGAACTCAAATATCACTTAGTCTAGGGGGTTCCTCACCTTTCTTTGGTGTCCTGGACCCCTTTGGAGGTCTAGTGAATCAGCCTCTGGACCCTATCTCATAATGATGTATTTAAATGCATAAAATAAAATACATAGAAGTAAAAAGAAAACCCATATATGAAATACAGTTATCAAATTATTCTAAAGAAAAATCTCAAAAAAAAATTTCATGGACTCCAGGTGATGAATCCTTGCTTTAGTTGGACTCCCTCATTTGACAGAGGAGGAATTGGGACCCAGACAACTGGGCCCAAAGTCGTACCGTGTGAGGGTCAGAGCTGACATTGAAACACTATCCAGTACCCTTTCTAATATACTGTCCTGCATTTGATTCACATTACACATGAATGCAAATATATTTGTATGGGCATATGCTGACATAAACAGATATATTCATGTGCATATACATACACAAGATTCTGTTATTTTAAAATTGGAAGGGACCTTAGATATTGCTTACCTCTCCTCTCTGTCTTCCTTCCCCCCACCTCTGTCCCATTTTATAGATAAGGAAGCTAAAATCCATCCAGTTAAAATTACTTGCCCAAGGTTACAGAGGTACACACATATACAGGGTGTTCCTAAAGTCTGGACACATAGGAAGAATGCATATTTTCAAGAAATGAAATGAATGAAATTTTTATTTAATTGGAATATCAACAAATAACATCTTTAATATGATTTCCATCATTTATGATGCAAAGGTTGGTGCATTTTGCAAGATTCATGTGAACTCAATGCAGTAACTCCACATTGCCGTCAATTGCCTATGTGTCCAGACTTTAGGAACACCCTGTTTTATGCGCGCGCGCGCGCGTGCGCGCACACACACACACGCACACACACATGCACACACCTCTACCATGCTTACCATGCCATCCACCCTCTACCAGATTTATCAGATGTTGGCAAAGGGGAGTGAAGAAATCTGGGACATTCAGGATGCACCACAGTTATCTTCAGGGTGCCTCAGAGTTTTGGTTCCCCAGTCTGGAAAATCTGACCCCTAGCCCCACCCCATAGTGATGCCTCTACAGCAGGGCATTCCTATTTTTCCAGCATCATTTTCTGCTACCCCTACTCTGTTCCTCCCATGTCTTCTCTGTCCTCCATTTCATTCCTTTGTTCCTTATGCTAGAAACGGCCTCTCTCATTGTCTCTATCTTTTGTTTGGATTCTTTCCTACCCATCCTTTGAAGCCTCACTCAGGGCCGTCTCCATGAAGCACACACACACACACACACACACACACACGCGCACATACCTACCTTGGTAGTCCCTTGATTCCCCCTTAAATCTCACTTGACCCTTTCCCCTGCATCTCTCTAATACACTCATGCACTATTTATTGTAGTCTAGTGTTCTAGAATGCATCCTCCCCCCACCCCACTTCTAGACTGGGAGCTTCACGAGGGCAGGCACCGTGTCTTATCACAGCTTTCTCTCTCAGCTCCCATTCCAGCCCTCTAGAGGCAGACAGCAGGCTCCTAATAAATGTTTGCTGAGTGAACGGATGATTGAATGAATGAATAAATGAATATTTTTCTCAGAAGCTCATAGTGCAAATTGAAATATGTGCCTTAATACGACAGGTGTCGCTTCTCCCTCCCTGTCTCCCCCTCCCACCTTCCAGCCAAACTAATGTTTTCTCTCTCTCTTTCCTTAGCTAAAGGCATCTCAGCAGGAGGAAGCTGGAAAGGAGGCCACGAAAATAAGCGTGAGTTTTGATCCTGCTTTGCACTCGGGCTCTTGCGTTGGACACAGCTGTAAACTTTGCTTTCCTTGACTCAGCAGGGAGCTTGGGGGAGGAGGAGCCGCAGAAGAAAAAATTGGACCGTTGTGATTTTTAAAGGCTGGAGATTTTTCAAGCCCGTTGAATGACAACAACAAATAATAGGGGGAAGGAGAAGGAGGAGGAGCTGGGGGAGAAAATCCATTCTCCATGTAAGGCCAAGGTTGTTCGAGGTCTGATGTTTTTCACTGGGCTTTCCAGTGGCATTTTTTATTTGGGGGAATGAGGAATCTAATGGAACAGAATCACTGCTATTTTTTTTTTCTGTGACAATTGTGCACAAAGCTTCTTGAACTGACCAGGTGATCTGGTTGGTGGTGGGTAGCCTTTTTTTTTTGGCCAGGAAAGAATAAGGAGTCAGCATTACCGAATCCTAGACTGTCAGAGTTAGAAAGGGCTTTGGAACATGGAATATCAGAGCTGGAAAGGGACCTTAGAACATAGAATGCCAGGCCTAGGAGGGCCCTTAGAACATGGAATGTCAGAGTTGGAAGGGATCATAGAATATAAAATGTCAGAGCTGGGAATGATCATCAAATCTAGTATGCTGGGCCTGGGAGGGCCCTTAGAACTTATGATGTTAGAGCTGTAAGGGATGATTGAATATAGAATAGCAGGGTTGGAAGGGTCCTTAGAACATGGAATGTCAGAACTGGAAGGGAATCATACATTATGGAATAGTAGGTCCAGGAGGACCCTTAGAACATGGGATGTCAGAGCTGGAAGGGATCATAGAATCTAGATCTCCAGGACTTAGGAGGGTAGTGCACCGAATGCCATTGTTGGAAGGGACCTTAGAAGCTGTAATGTAATCTAATGTCTTCATCTTACATATGAGAACGCAAAGGCCCAGAGAGGGGGAAGTAGCTTGTCTGAGGTTACACAGTGGGTTAGTGGTATCAGAACTAGAGGCCAGGTTTTCAGACTCCCAGTGTAGGGTTGATTCCATGAACATAATGGCATTCATTCAACAAATGTTCATCTGTGCTTCGAACTCTGGGAAATGCAGAGAAGTTTAGACCATGATCTCTTTGTTATAGTTTATGGAGGTTCTCAAACTTGTTTGACCTACTGCACCTTTTAAAAATATTACTCAGTGCCCTGCTGGATATCTTACAAACTAGGGAAGAAGTCTCAGATTAAGTGTGCAATTGCACCCAAGGCTATGACCGCCCCCCAGGATCGTGCCAGTGCCCCCCAGGGGGCAGCATCACCCACTTTGGGAACCTAGTTGAGGAGAAAGGATACTTTGGTATAGGTCACAGGCGTCTAAAAATTTGGATGGCAATAGAAGAATATTGTGAGGTAGTGATACCAATGATAATCTTCGTCATCGTCATCATAAATGGTAACAACCCATCTCCATGGCTGTTTAAGGCTTACAAAATGCTTTCCTCACAACAGTCCTATGATGTTGGTAGGGTGATTTCACCCCCATTTTGCATATGGGGAAACTGAGACTCCAAGAGGGGAACTGACTTGGCCAGCATCACCCAGGTAGGAAGGGTTGGGGCTGGGCCTCTTGGTTCCAGCAGCAATGTTTTTGTCCCTCTGCAGGATTTGCAACACAGAAATCCAAAGCCTCTCTTCTGCCCAGTCTTTGGCCTTTATTGCCTTCAAAACGCTGGAACCATCCAGAGTGTCATTTGACCTTCTCTGAAGTAACATTTGGAAACCAGAAACGTTTTCAGCTCAGCGAGCGAGTGCCTTCCTTTCCCCCTCCCCAAGGAGTGCCTTGTAGTTCCTGAATGACCCATTTGCTGCCTGAGCACAGATCGCTTAAGCCCAAGCAGGTGGCAGTATTCTTTTTGTAAAAAACTGAGGCTCCCTCTTTTGATTCCGTTTGGGCTTTAAGGAAGAGGGAGTGCAGGCCAAGGAGAGACTAATCTAATTGACTTAGCGGATTAGAATTCCAAGGCTGCTTAGCCCCACGTGAGGGGAATGTGAAGACGCTAATTAGTTAAATATAATAAATGTGCTTAGCACTGATTGCTCCTGCCTGCCGCTTCTGCCCACCCCTCTATTTGTCCCCTTTCATCCTGGGCTCCCCCGAGATATTGACATGTGCTTAAGCTTTTCTTTTGCATCCTTCTGCAGGATTGGGGTCTTTAGGAAAGTCCCCAATATTAGCTAGATAAATGCACACATCTTGGAGAGAAAGCAGAGCGTGATGGAAGAAACCCCTGTGTTGGGAGTGCTAGTTCTGACTCTGCCATTAACTCTCGATCAACAAGCAAGCATTTAGTAAGCCCTATGTGCCCAGCACTGTGTTCAGTAGTGGGGATTCAAAGGTGAAAGGGAACCAGTCTCTGCCCTCAAGGAACTTACATTCTCTTAGAGAAGCTAATTCGTTATTATTGTTGGTATGTCAGACTCTTCATGAGTCCAACTGGGATTTTCTTGGCAAAGATCCTGGAGAGATTCGCCATTTCCTTCTCCAGCTTATTTTACAGATGACGAAGCTGAGGTAAACAGGGCTAAGTGACTTGCCCAGAGTCACACAGCTAGTAAGTGTCTGAGGTCAGATTTGAACTCAGAGGGGCAGTGAGTAGAGCACCGGCCCTGGAGTCAGGAGGACCTGAGTTCAAATCTGGTCTCAGACACTTGACACATGTACTAGATGTATGACCTTGGGCAAGTCACTTAACCCCAATTGCCCTGCCAAAAACAAACAAAAACTCAGGTCTTTCTGACTCTAGACCTGGTTCTTTATCCACTGCATCACCTACTTGCCCAGAGAAAAGCTAATAATAATGTTTTAATGGACCCTGGATCAAGTATTTTCCCATCGCTGGGAAGCAATTCTCCCACCTCTACAATGAAGGGTTTTGACTTGATCCTTAGGGTTCCTTCTATCTCTGAGAGTCTATATTCATTGATTTGACATACATAATGTACCTGAGCGAGTACTGGCCTTAGAGTCAGGAAGACCTCGGTTTGAGTCTTGCCTCCAACACATACTGCATGTAGGAACCTTGGCAAAGTCCCTTAACCTATCAGTGCTCTGGCCCGTTCACAAAGACTAAACTTCAGGAGGTCACTAAATCAACGAAAGCATGGGTTTGGTCCATATCTTTGTCCCTGTCATGTAAGGCTGGCCCCTGGTGAGAGGCTGACCCCAACTGAATGACAGGTTCTAGGCAATACAGAAGCTTCTAGGTGGTGCAGTGGAGAAGAACATGGATCCTAGAATCAGGAAGTCCTGAGTTCAAATTCAGCCTGAGACACTCACTAGCTGTGTGACCCTGGACAAGTCATTTAGCCTCTATTTGACTTGTAAAATGAGGATAATAATAGCACCCACCTCCCAGGGTCGTTATGAGGATTAAATGAGATAATTATCTATAAAGTACTTTGCTAACCTTAAAGTGTTATTTGAATGCTAGCTATTGTTACTTTCCCCCCCTAGAAATCCATGTGTAAATGGGTTGTTTGGAACTCAGAACACAGAGAACAAGCTTCCCCGTAGAAATGGTGTCCTCACCCGTGGTGGCTGGCTTCCCCAGCCAGCCTGCCAAAGCTCATTTCCTCCGTCATGGCAGCTGAAGTACTTTGTTCTTTCACCGACACCCAGCCCCGCCCGCCCCCCCCCCCCTTGTGTAAGTAAGATGATTTCTACAGGATCCCGCTTTCCAAGTTCTACCTGGAGAGACCAGGTACACACTGTCTGCTTGGCAGGACTCTGCCACCTCCACCTTCCTTTGCCACCTGTTTGTGCCTACAGCTCATTCCTAAGCGAAGGGACTCAGGGCGGGACGATAAAAGGGAACGCTAGATTTGGAGTCAGAGAATCTGGGTTCAAATTCACTGCTTGTGTGACACTGGGAAAGTTGTTTAACCCCTCTGGGTCTCTTAACCCCTCTGTGTCTGCAAAATGAGGTTTGGACTAGATGACCCCTTGAAAATCCCTTCCAGGTCTAAATCCATGATTCTATAATTAAAATGTTCCTAAGTCTGCTGCTTACACATAAAGAAATATACATGCACATGCACTGTATTGGTCCAGGTGTGGGCTGCCCCCAATGCAGGCTGCATCCCTGAAATGAAATCACTTTGAAAATGAAATCTTTGAAAGGAAAACATATAGGTATCCATTATAAAATAACACTGGTTAGAATCAGTTCAATTCAGTCCAACAGGGATTTATTGTGCACCTACTATGTGCTACTCAGTGCTAGGCACCGGAGATTCGAAGACAAACACTGACAGTGCTTGCCCTCAAGGAGCTTACGTTGAAATTCCCATTTTTGGACCAACCCACACATGCACATGTATGCACATGCACAGACCTGAACCCTGGGGTGTAATGTGATTGGGGCACACTGAGTGTGGTCCGCCCTACCCCCAGTTCAGGAGAGCGGTAGAGCCAGGGAGGGGCAACATGAGCTGGAGAACAGAGAGGAGAGGGAATTGCTGTGGGCAGAGAGAGGACTGGAACACTTAGGGTGGGAGGGAGGGGGGCCAGACGGCTCCACCCAGCCAGCCACATGCCCAGGCCCAGCTTTCCCAGATGCTGACATTGCCACGGAAGAAATCTAGCTCCGTGTCGACTCGTGCATGCGTAGACATTGTGTTTACATAGACATACGCATGGCTGTTGTTACTGTATACTGTAATGAATTTAGAGTCAGCAGACTTGGAGTTTGAATCCTGGCTCTGCTACTTTCTCCCTACGTAACCCTTGGTAAATCATTTTTCCTTAGTGGGCCTCAGTTCCCTCATTTGTAAAATGAAGGGTTTTGACTAGGTGATTGGTATCTAAGGACACTTCCAGCTCTCAGTCCTACGGTCCTAAGTTACCTGCCATAACAGAAGTAGCAGTTCTGAGCCGAGAGCCCTCAGGACTGACTGACCAGAGGGCCTTGCAGAGAGCGGGGCTTCGGTCACTGTTCATGGACTTACATTGGATCTGATGAGCTTACACAGTGGTGGAGGAATGCTTGGTAAAATCAGCAGACCAGCCTTTTGATTTCAGTTCTAGTTGAGACAGGAAAAAAATGCAGACAAGTCTTCGAGGCTCAGCCCTTGTGTCCTGGTCAACTGGGCTACCTCTCTACTCCAGGTCTCAGCGGGGGCTAGAGCTGCCCCACATAGCTGTGAGTACATGACTTCCATAAACTCGCCGCAGCAGTACATCTCCTGCCCATTTCCCCAGCGTCACCATCAATAATTAAGAGGTAGCTGCGTTTGTCAAAGAAAATGCACAAAGAAGGTCTGTGACTCTGAGGCCCTGCCTGCACAGCCCTGAGCCTGGCTGCCTACATCTATGCCACCATTGTGGGGAGGGAGGGGGTCCCATTGGATATGAGAGGCTGTGGCGGGAGGGGGTAGCGGGAGGATGATGGTGCTCATCATCACTAAATATCGAAGCTATCAGAGATCATCAAACCCAATCCCATCATTTTATAGCCAGGGGTGAGACCCAGAGAGATTGTGACTTTCCCAAGGTTAATCAGTAAATAATAGAGCTTGAACTCAGACTCAGCCCTTCTAACTATAAATACAGTGCTTATCATGTACACACACACGCATTCATACTACATGCATACATGTATATATGTAGTATATGTGTATATATTTACATGCATACATAACATGCTTTTTTATCTGCCCATGGCACAAAGATGTCAGAGGGAGAATCCATAATCGCGAATATTGTCCTTGCCCATGTCCAGAACAATATTATAAATCATAGAGCCATAGAACGTTAGTGCTGGGAGTTACCTTTGAGAGAATTCAGTCCATTTTATAGAGGAGGAGCCTAAGCTGTAGAGAGAAGAATGATTTATGTAACGTCACGAAGCTAGGAAATGGCAGCTGGGACTTGAGCCCCAAGTCCCCTCACTCCAAGTCCAGGATTCTTTCCATTATATTGAGTTTCCTTCCCTATATCCCAATTTTCAGTCATTTTTAGTTGTGTCCAACTTTTTGTGACCCCATTTGGGGGTTTTCTTGGCAAAGATACTGGAGTGGTTTGCCATTTCCTTCTCCAGCTCATTTTACAGATGAGGAAACTGAGGCAAACAGCATTAAGTGACTTGTCAAGGGTCACACAACTAATAAGTGTCTGAGGCTGGATTTGAACTCAGATCTTCCTGACTCCAGGGTTGGCACTCTATTCAGCATACCCTGATAGGGCTTTCTAATTCTTAAAGACTTCCCTCACTGTTATCTCCTCAGATCCCACATCCCTGCCTTGAAGGAGACTGGGCAGGGATCCTTAATTTCAGTTTGCAGAAACTGAGGAAGCTGATGCAAGCTGGTCTTAGTGAGGCCGTCTTCTGATGCCTCTCCATGGCCAGAAGGTAGCCCTGGCCTGTTTAAGGTTATGATGGCAGAGGGAAACTTCAGGCAGGTCCTCTCAAGCTGGAAAGACTCTGACCTTGGTTCCCTTTTGGAATTGTTTCGCTAGAACCTAGTACAGTGCCTGACACGGAATAGGCCCCTAATAAAAACTTGCTGATTGATTGAGTTGGAGTCCTGAGGGTGGGCTCTCTGTTATCTGAATACTAGCCCATCACCTGAAGGGTGGTCCCTAGGAGATGGATTTTTTTCATCCCAGACACTCTTCAAATCGTCGGCCAAGGGAGCAGGAGGGCTGTCACGTATGTTGGTGGAGGAAGCGCCCAAACAGTTGATCATGGGAATATAAACTTAGAACTAGAAGACACCTCAGAAGTTATCCAGTCCAACCCAAACATTTGACAGATGAGAAAACCGAGGCCTAGAGAGGTTTAGACATTAGAGAGGTTAAAAGATTTATCCTGAGCATGAAGTGGAAGCTAGAAGTGTACTCTGGGCAGAGGGAACAGCATGGACAGAGGTGTGGAGGTAGGAAAACACTGGGTACGTACAGGAAACAAGAAGTCCTGTTTGGCTGGGTCAGGGAGTCTGTGGCAAGTTGGAGGAAATTATGGACGGGTTTCATTAATAGGCTAAGGAGTTTGGACTTTGGCCTCTGGGCAGTGGAGAGTCACTGAAGGATTTTTAAGTAAGAGAGTGATGTGGTCCAAGTGGGCCATTGGGAAGATCTGCTCTTAATCACATAATTAAAAAGCATGGTGAAAAACAAACTAACACATACTTACTGAGTATCTACCATGTGCCAGGGCAGTTTCAAGGACAAGGCTTAGTCCCAGGTCTGAAGAGTAAAGTTCTGAGGGGAGGGATGACAAAATGAAGGGGGCCACGGGCATAGAGTCCTGGAAACATCCATACTTGGATCAGAAGGGAGAGTCTATCGGGGTGGGGAACCTGTGGCCTCGAGGTCACATGTGGCCCTCTAGGTCCTCAAGTACAGCTCTTTGCCGAAATGTGAAGCTTGGATTCCATCAAAGGGCCACACTTGAGGACCTAGAGGACCACATGTGGCCTTGAGGCCACAGGTTCCCCACCCCTGGACTGGGAGGTGGAAGGCCTACATTCAGGTCTCAGGCCTACTACTAATTTGCTATGCAATCTTGGGTGTGTTTCTTAGCTTCTCGGAGCTTCTGTTTCCCCATCTTTAATGCTGAGATAATCTCTTCTCCCACCAGTGTACCCCATTGCCAGCTGCTGCCAAAGTGTTCTTATTGGGCCCCTGCAATCATACCTCCCCCCTATTAAACCACCATCAACAAAACTCAAACCTTCAGCAACACCCTGTTTCCTACTGAATAAAATATAAACTCCTGACTGACTTTCAAGGTCCTCACAGCCTGGCTGTATTCTTCTTCCTTTCTGATCTTCTCTCACAGCTATCCCCTTTAACTATTCTGTGTTCTGTGTGACCTGGACTGCTCTCTAACCCATAGTCCTCTCTTTGTACCTTTACTTCCTTTGGTCCCCATGCATGGAATAGATTCCACCCCCACCCCCTCCCTTCCTTCAGGTCTACATTCAGGAGTGAATGCCTTGAACCCTTTTCTGACCCCTGATCCCCTGCCCACACCCACACGTATACATACTTGTATCTCTCAAAATGATTTTCCCTCTTTACATTTCCTTACATTTTTCTGGATCTTTCCTTTGTGTTTTTCTCATTTTCAATTGTGTCAGTTATCTGTATACTTTTTCTTCCTGGCCCATTAAATTGTAGGCTTGTTGAAAGTAGGGCCTCCGGTGCGTGTAACTCTATGTCCCCAATGCCCAGCACAGACTATTAGGATTACAGGAAAAGGCCTTAGGGATCAAGAATTATTTGTGGTTCACTGAATTGAGTATCAAGGACCAGTGAAAACACTGACTGACCTATCCAGGGTCTATCCACTGAGGCCCTGTGAAAGATTGCTGGCTACCTTCCCCGGCACTGTACCTGTGACCCTTTCTTATGGAGAGTTCTCATTGAAGAAGTACCAACCAGAGCACAGTGCCCAACAGTGGGTCAGCATTAGTATGGACACATCCTAAAGGAAGGGGTTGGACTAAGAAGCTTCAAGGGATCCCGCCTAGTCTTAGGATCATATGTTCTAAAGGATGAGACTGTGGGTCTCTGCCCTGAGGCAGCTGCCAAATGTATTACAGTCTTCCAGACAAGGTTTAGCCACACAGCCCCGGTTTCCCCAAAACCTAGAGGACGGGAAATGTGTGGCAAAGTCTCTTTTAGAAGGAAGAAGCCCCAGGCTCGGTCATGCCATGATTGGGCTTTGTGTCTTTCAGCATAATTAGGTGCCTAATTGCACAGCTAAACCATGTCAATGCATCTGCACGAGGAAGTCATTATGATTTACGGGCAAACCTCTGTTTGTTAACATTCTCTTCTCCATTTGCCACCAGTTAGATTCCTATTGGAAGGGATCAATTTTGGGAATCATTTTGGAATCAGAGTTTGACAGGGTCTAAAGCAAGATTCGCTTTAAATTTCACAAGCTTTAAGATGAATTAAATATGAAAGGAAAAACCCAGATAGCTCCATTTGGGGACGTGCCATACATTCTGCAAAGGCAGGAGTCTAACCAAAGCTTCCGTCCCTACCTCAGTGACTGTATGATTTTGGGCCCTCTTGGTTTGCCCATTTGTAAAATGAGACAATTGAACTTAGATTGCTTTCAGACAAAATATTCTGTGATATTCTGTGAAGAAGCCTGAGAACTGGGGTCAAATCCTTCCCCAATAGTAATCGACTAGCTGTGTGACCCTGGGTAAGTCACTGAGCTTTCTCATGCATGTCCTCAGTGTTGCACAGGGCTGTTGTGAGGAAAGTGGTCTGTCAACCTTGAAGTGCTCTAGAAATAGGAGCCATTATTACTAGTCTCAGTATATCTACTTCCTCTCAGCCCTGTTACTTGTACAACACCCCCACCCCACCCCCCATCCCCCTGGAGGATAAGTACCATGTTCACTGTGCACACATTTATGTAGGGGGCTGTCTCTCCTGTTGAACAAATACAGAGAACCTGCCAGCCCCATGGCAATGAATCCTAATTACCTCATCAAAGGCGCAAACCCTGCTGGGTAGAATAGGGAAGGAGCACTGCTCCTTGGAAGCCTTTTGCAGGAAAGGCCCTTCAAGAAGCCAGAGATGTGGGGAAGAGAGGAGGGAAGAGAGGAGTTTGGGTCAAAGCACAGGGGTGGGATGCTCCCCTAGAACTACCCAGAGATATGATGGGGATGGGGTGAAACGAGTCCTAGCCAGGAAGTGAGGTCTGGCTTCCAGCCCTGCCCCTACCACGTACTCAACATGTGACCTTGGGCACATCATTTTAACCTTCCTAACCTTGTTTTTCCCATCTGAAGCAATAATACCACCCCTGGGCAGCTGTGGCATAGCGAATAGGGTGTTAGGTGTGCACTCAGGAAAACCCAAGTTCAGATCTTATTTCACACCCTTTCTAGCTCTGTGACCCTGGGCAAGTCACAAAATCTTTCTGTAAAATGAGAATGATAATAGCCCCTGCCTCAAAGTATTACAGGGGTAGAAGAGCTTTATAAGAACCTTCATGTATTGTATTAATGGTATCTATCTATTTATTAGAGGGAAGCTAGGTGGTGCTGTGCACATAGTACCAGGCCTGCAGTCAGAAAGACTCATCTTCATGAGTTCCAATCCAGCTTAAGACACTTATCAGTCATGTGGCCCTGGGCAAGTCACTTCACCGTATTTGCCTTACTTTCCTCATCTGTAAAATGGGCCAGAGAAGGAAATGTCAAACCACTCCAGTGTCTGACAAGAAAACATCAAATGGGGTCATAAAGAATCAGACACGACTGAACAACAACAGTAAAACTCTATTTATCATCATCATCGTTATGTGAGAGAGTAGGTGGGAAAGTGCCTTGACAATTATAAAGCAACATGTAAGTGGGAGGAATGACGGTTTGGCCATTGGAATGAGTATAATCTAAGATGTAATTGAGCAGGGTTGGAGCTTTTAAGGGTGACATTCCAAGTCTTCATTCCTAGGGTGAAGGGGGAATAGGGAGAGTGGCACCACTTATACGCATGATGTTACCATCACCCCTTTCTTAACCAACTAGTAAGCATTTTTAGTGCCTAGAGTGTGCCAGGCACTGTGCTAGGTATTTAATAGATGCTTCTTAACACTTTCTCATCCCTTTATCCCTTTACCTTTAACCTACTGAAACATGAAGCAGAGAAATTAGGTTGTCACGGGCAGGGGGTCACTAGCCAGGACCATCTGGGAACCTCTGGCTAGTGCAGAGACTGACACCGTCTTATTGCTCTTGTCAATACTTCCTTATCTTCACTAAGCAGAGGACAAAAGCAGTGATGCAGATAATCAAAATACCATAGATAGTCCCCCCTCCTCCTCCTCCCCCACAAAGTGCCTAGGATTTAGTAGCTGGTGTTCTATAGCACTTTAAGGTTTACAAAGCTTTTTACATAGCTCTCTAAACAACCCTGAGAGGTAGGTGCTGCAGGTGTTATTACCCGTCATGCTCACGTAATACAACATGCAACCTGCTGTTTTGGTGGTAATGGCTTGCTAAAGCAGGATGCCAGAGAGACCATCTTGTGCAACCTCACCATTTCGCTAAGTAGAGAACCGAGGACCAGAGAAGGAAAGGGGCTTTGCCTAAGGTCACTCAGCAAACTCATGGCAGTCCTAAGATTCGTCTCCCATTTTCTGCTGTACCAGATGATGCCTCTGATGGTGAGATGCTTTGGATTCTTGAGGCATAGGGATCCTGCCTGGCTGGCAGGAGAGAGGGTTGGGGAATTAGGGAGGTGGCAGTGATCTGCTCTCCAAAGGTTTCTGGGGGAGTTGAATTAAGGTGACAGAATGATTGTTAACAATACTGACATTTCAAGGTTTTGGGCAAGCCAGGTTGAATTTGACTAGACTTTTGTTTCCCCCTCTAAGAAATGGGAGTATAAATGTATATTCTCTTCCCCCAGCACAACTGAGATCAGGAGGAGGAGGAGGAGGGCGGTATGTGGAGCACATGGCACTCCCGAGGAGCAGGTCCTCTCTGAGCTCAAAGCATTATTACTCCATTAGTGGCTCGTAGGGTTGACAAATGAAGGATAATTAATATCCGTGAGGGAAACAGATGTTGAGGTAATTCACTCCCCGCTGTGCATCTGAAAAAGCATTTCCTTGGATTCCTCTAAGGTCGGGGACTTCGGGTGAGAGACTAGGCCCAAGAGCTTGGCAAGACTGCTCCAGTCCCTCATTTAGAGGGAATGGAGGGGTCAGGAAGCCAATCTAGCTCATCTGATTGTCTGGGCCTCCAGCCGATTCAAGGTCCTGGTGCCTCAGAGGAAACCCATCACCCTATGTCTCGAAGCTAAGAGAAACATGGGATCCTCAGATGGAAGGGTCACCCAGGGGTCTTCTCATCCACCCCTGTTTCCTGGTGGGATGACACTTCACTTCTAAGGAAAAATGATTATTTCTCATCTGCAAAACAAGGATAATAACGCACTTTCTCACAGGGTTCTTGTAAGGACAGTGACTTACAAACTGTGAAGCACCATAGAAATATGTGCTAGTACTACTCTTCTTTTGCTAGCACCCCAATCTGAGGCCTCATTATAGTATAGACCCATAACCATGATTTTCTGAGGCTGTGATTGTAGATTTTCTTCTCTCTCAGATCCTACCATGTTGGAAAGGCTCAGAGTACACACCCTGAAATGGTCTGTATATGTCAGCCAAGAACAAACCTTCCTAAGTGTGGAGAGGCTCAGAACCCAGAAGGGTGGCCACTAGGTCATGCTTTTGACCACAGTACCTCACAACACCATCTACGGAGTCATATAGGGGCTGCAATCTGTATTGGTGGACTAAGCACCACCCCAAGGAAACCATCGGTCCTTAAAGCATAATCATCATCTCCATCATCACTCCTATTTTGTTCTCATCTTTTTTGATGGGATTCAGCTAGAAATGGTTTGGGGACAAGTAGCTATTTTGCTATTATTCATTTATATTCAATGTCCCATGGCCTGTTGTGTGGGTGGAGAAAAATGACTTCTTTTTGGGAATTGAATGAAGTATTAGGATTTAGTATCTTCCTCATAGGCTCTAGTGCTGGAAGGGACCGTAAAGATGATCAGTCCAGCTGTCTCATTTTACATCTAAGGAAATGGACAGGGAAGTCTTAGAAAGATTAAGTGGTGACCAAGGTCCTATAAGTAGTAATTAGCAGAGGCAGGATTCAAACCCAAGTCTTCTGACCCCAAATCCAGTGTGCTCTGTCATCAACGTCATACTGCTTTTCAGAAACAAGTTCCTTTACTATGGGATTTAAAAAATTTTTTGTGTGTCTTAAGCCAGTTTGACAGCCTGATGAAGTCTTAATGTTTCTAAATGCTAAAAATAAAACATGTAGGATTACAAAGAAAGCTAATTATATTGAAATTCAATTATCAAAACATAAAAAAAACAAATTCAGAAATTTTAGGTTAAGAATGTCTGCTCTAAACCCCAGGCCAGCCAGCTACGTCTCATCTTTGCTGTTCCAGCTCTTAGTCTTCTCCTTAGCACAATCTCCCATCTCTTTTACAGGGAAAGAGCTCTAAGGCCCAAAGGTGGCTCATAGACAAAGGTATCTCTCCTTTTTTTCAAGGGACAAGGCCTTGGAAACTGTTCTAGGATGCTAACTTTTCCTGCATCAATCCTTTTCAAAGCCAAGGAGATCCTAAAGTTGTGTCTCCCTGGAGATATCCTTGGATGCCAGTCAGTTCTTGCCCACACCTATCCACTCACCTCCTCAACCCCTAACACTCTAGCCACATTAGCTCTTTGGCTGTCATAACAACAGGACCTGCTCTGGTCTATAATCCCCTTGTGGCTGGGAATTTCTTACCTCTAGCTAATGCAGATCCATTCTGTCGCACTGTAAATTCAGTTCTTTCATTCATGTAAACAGAGCCTAGCTGGTGTACTTATTGTGGGTTGTGACAATACACATGAAACTCAACTGTTCATAGAGACCATGGCCAAGAAACAACGGTATCAGCCTATGCTCAAAATTGAGGAAGAAGGAGAATAATGATGGATGTCAGGCCACTTCTCTTTAAGACCACAAGAAACTGACCCACTGCCCTGCATTGGTGCCATGGCCAAGTAGCTCAAGGGTTAAGATGTGGTATTTTTTAGGGCAAGGCCATGGGATATGATCTCAGTGTAGACTGGTTGGTTAGCTTTGCTCTGTTCTGTTGGCCAGAGCCATACCCCAATTTAATACTATCTTTACATCTCAGAATCCTTGTCTTCTTTCAGGACTCAGCTCAGGTTCCGCTTCTTTCATGAAGTCTACCTTGACTTCTCCTATTTGTTTGTACTAGTTTATCTAGTATATTTTTATTTAGGTATAATTTGATTACTTCCAGTAGAATGTATACTTCTTGAGAGCAAGGATTGTTATATTTTTTCTTTTATCCCTAGGCCTAGAACAACACCTAGTACGTGTAAAACACTTAATACATGTTCGCTAAATTTAATTGAGTTGTATGCAGATACAATTGTGTGTCTTGGGTTATAAGACTGCAGAATTCTAGAAGAGACCAACAAATCTCTAGGTCATCCTTCTGCTGGAAGGAAAAAAAAAACAGCTGGGCATGGTAGTGCATTACTATAATCTCTGCTGCAGGGGAGGCTGAGCCTGGTGGATCACATGAGCTTGGGAGTTGTGAGCTGTCATCAGTTTGGGTGTCTGCAACAAGTTTGACACCAGTATATTGAGCCTTGGGAATACTGCTTCCTTAGGAGGTATAAAGGGCCCAGGTTGGAACTGGAGCAGGTCAAAGCTTTAGTTCCAGTCAGTAGTGGGATTGGGCTCCTGAGTGGCCACTGTAGTTCCAGCATAAGAAGGATAGAAAGACCTAGTGAAAGAAAGAAAGAAAGGAAGGAAGGAAGGGAAAGAAAGAAAGAAAGAAAGAAAGAAAGAAAGAAAGAAAGAAAGAAAGAAAGAAAGAGAAAGAAAGAAAGAGAAAGAAAGAAAGAAAGAAAGAAAGAAAGAAAGACAAAGAAAGAAAGAAAGAAAGAAAGAAAAAGAAAGAAAGGAAGAAGGGAGGAAAGAAGGAAAGAAAGAAAGAGAAAAGAAGAGAAAGAAAGAAAGAAAGAAAGAAAGAGGAAGAAAGAGAAAGAAAGAAAGGAAGGAAGGAAGGAAAGGAAAAAGGGAAAAAAAGAAACAATTCATGATACATGCCCTAACATGTGTAAATTGGACATAACTATTTTGTTATTATTAATGATGGTAGTTGAGTTTTCTCATCAACAATACAGAATGTTAGAGATGAAAAAGACCTTAGAGACCACCAAATCCAACGTCCTCACTTTACAGAAGAGAAAACTGAGACGCAGAGAGAAGTGAATTGTCCAAGGTCACAGAGTTAGCAGCAGAACCAGGACAAAAACGTAGGGCTTCTAATCCAATACCCTTTCCATATTTCACTGGGCTATCACACCACAAAGACAATATATATTTGCTCTCTAGAAAACTCAAATTAAAACGCATATCACCTGGAAAGGTTAGATGTTAAAATGTTACCTGGGAGTTTCCTCCCCAGCCTCTCCTGTAAGCACAGGCAGCATGGATGCTGCATGAGCTGGTTATTCACCAAGGAACAAGACCTGGAAGCAGGGCAGTCTCAGCGAGAAGAGATTCAGAGACGAGCCTTTAGTGCGCCAGTGATGATGATGATGACGACGATGATGATGATGGTGGTAAACTGGCATTTATACAGGTCTTTAAGGTTTCCAAAGTATATTTCAAATAGAAATTATCACATTTGAACCTCACAGAAGCCATGTGAAGTAGGTATATTAAATATCGAGTGACTCACCCATGGCCAGTAAAAAGAGACAAGATTTGAATCCAGGTTCTTCCTTACTTTGGGGGCAGCTAGGTGATGCAGTAGATAGAGTGTAGATAAAGTCAGGAAGACTCATCTTCAATAAATTCAAATCTGGTCTCAGACACTTACTAGTGTGACCCTGGACAAGTCACTTCACCCTGTTTGCCTCAGTTTCCCCATCTGTAAAAATGAGCTGGAGAAGGAAATGGCAAACCACTCCAGAGTCTTGGACAAGAAAACCCCAGATGGGGTCACAGGGAGTGGGACACAGTTGAAATACGACCAAACCACAAAATCTTCCTTCAGGCCAGCAGTCTTGTCATTGTCCTGTGTTACCTTTCCTAGACCATGGCAATGCACAGACTCTGGACAAGAAAGGCAGACCCAGGGTACTAATGGCAGTCTTCCCTGCATTTCTCTTTGGGAAAGGCATTGTGGAATGGTAGAAAGGGCACTGGAGATAGGGGTTTGGATTAGGAGACCTGGTTCTAGTGCTTTACTGGCTGTGTCGTTACGGACAGATCACTCAGCCTCTTGGAACCTCAGTTTCTTCATCTGTAAGATGGAGAAAAAAATGAAGCAGTGTGGTATAGTAGAAAGAGCACTGGATTTGGAATTGGGGCCTGGGTTCAAAACTTGCCTCTGCTACATCCCTGTGTAACTTTGGTCAAATAATTTCCCATTTCTTTGACTCAGTTTTCTCATTTGTAGAATGCTGTTGTTCAGTTGTTCTCAGTCTTTGTGACCCCATTTGGGATTTTCTTGGCAAAGATCCTGGTGTGGTTCACCATTTCCTTCTCCAGCTCATTTTGCAGATGAGGAAACTGAGGCAAACAGTGAAGTGACTTGTCCAGAGTCACACAGATAGTATCTGAGGCTAGATTTGAATTCAGATCTTCCTGACTCCAGGCCTGGCACTCTTATTGACTGTGCCGCCTAGCTGCCTATTTATAAAATGAGGACATTATATTAGATCATCTCTAAAGTCTAAAAAGTCTCCAAAGATCTCTAAAGTTCCAGTTCTAAATCCTATGATCTTATACCTCATAGAGTCATTGTGAGGACAGTGCTTTGTAAAGCTTAAAATACTCTAGAAAAAGGAGTCATTTTTCTCCTCATCCCCCACCACTAAATGGTGATATTCATGAGGGCCCTGAACAGGGTCCCTCCTAAACTATAGGAAAGCCCAGCTAGGCAGGTCCATTACAGGGTGAACAGTAGCAGCCACTCCCTGCTGGGTCCCCGTCTCTCCCTCCCCCTCTGGCACAGAGCCAGCGACCCAGGGCGGGCTATAAATCGGATTTATTGACCCAACCTGAAAGCTGCACCCACTCGGGCCGTGAGTAAGTCTTAAATTTCATCGGGTGATAAATACCGGGAGAGAATCAATTTGGTATGAAAGCTAATTAGCTGGCGAGCTGTGGCATCGATCTTAGCCTGATGCTTCTTGGAGGGGACTAGGACTCCATAGGGCTATGGAGAAAGGGGGAAGCCAGGGATGAATGGGTCAGTCATCTGGCCTTTTCCAGAGAGCAAGGAGGGAAGAAAAGGAAGGGCCTCAGGACAAATTCTGCATTCCTTAGCTGGATTTTCTTCCTCAGAGAGGGGAGGGATTAAAGGAAAGGCCTAGGTTATTGGGAGAGAGATTTTGAGGTTAAAGGAATGAAGTTGGATGGCCTCAGCATAATTTCATTTGTAGAAATAAGGAAATGGGATAAGCTCCATTGTTTCAATAGGAGAAATAGGCTTGCTTCTTCTTCTGTAGAGAAAGATGGATTAGATTGATTCTAATGCCCCATCCAGTTCTAAATCCTACAAAATAAGGGAGTAAGGAGTCTGGGGTTATTTTTTGGAGATATAAAGATGTGGAGCAGTCCTCATAAGTCCTTCTTGTAGTCAAGCTTTGGGGATGATGGAAAACCTGGAGATGTGCTAGTGCCTTCCATCCACTCCAGTGTCCCTACCCAGCATTTCTCTGAAGAGATGGGGTAGGGTGCTCCACAGAATAGTTGGGTGACACCAGGTTGATCCCTTCTCTACTAATTGGGGGCAGTAGGCCAACATGGGGAATTTAGCATGTTAGCATTAAAAGGTGATAAAGATATAGTGAGCTCAAAAATAAGATGTTAGTTGAGATTTGGATATAGGATCATAGGTCTCCTTTTAATATTCTTGTTCCTCAGAAAGATTCCTTTTCCTCCTTCTCCTCCTCTTCCTTCATTCAATTCAACTCAGCAAGCATTTTTCTGCACATATTATATACAAAGCCCTGGAAATATAAAGACAAAAATTTTAAATAGCCCCTGCCTTCATGTTGCTTATATTACAGTGGAAGATAAAACATGTGAATGTATAAATAAGTAAAAGATAATTTGAGGCAGGAGAGAGAGAGTGCTAACAACCAGGAGTTTCAAGGAAGGCTTTCCCAGGAGATGAGATATGAATTGAGCTCTGAAGGAAATGAGTGATTCTATGAGGTGAAAGTGAGGGTGGAATGCACCATAAATTTATAATAACAATGACTGATAAGATGTACTTATTAGGCACCTTACTTCAAGGACCCGTGATTTCATAGTTGTAGCCTCTCTCTCCACTGACGCATATCAGAACCCTTCTATGGTTTGTGAGTTAACATGAGGCAAGTGGAAAAAGCAGTCAATCTGAAGTTAGAAGACCTGGCTTCAAGTCTCAGCTCTGCCATTTACTGTCTTTGTGACTTCGGGCAAGTCACTTAACTTCTCTGAGCCTCAGTTTCCTCATCTATAAAATAAGGGGGCTGGACTAGATAACCTCTGAACTCTTACCATTCTAAATACGTACTAGAAGGCAATAAGTTCCTTCAATCACAACAATTCATTATCTAGTGGTCAGCCTTCTGGTGATAAGCTTCTCCACACTTAGCTCAGCTGCCCTTCAGATAATGGATACACAGATGGGACAAACATTAGGTTTACACTGAAGCTTTCCCAGTTTGGTAGGATCTGCTAGAGGTTGCAGTTCACTAATGTAGGCTTTATGCCCCTATAGTCATCATTTCCAGGCCACAGTGAGACAAAAGATGAAATAAGATATTTCCCATTTGTCTAGCTTAGCAAAGTATAACACTGTGAGGTTGTTAGTATAAGGATCATTATCTCCATTCTATATGTTGGGAAAATGTGACTTAAAGTAGTGAAGCCATGATCACATTGGCTACTGTCAGAACTGGGAATAGAATAGATTTTCCAAGTCCAAGTCCAGTGCTTTTTTCAATACACCATGCTGCCTTTATGTACATACCACACACACACACACACACACACACACACACACACACACAAACACACACAAACACACACATTTCCACTTATATAGCACTTGCAGGTTTGCCAATTGCTTGCCTTTCAACAATTATTCGATACTAATAATCCCTAGTGTTTGTATATCAGTTTAGGCTTTTTGAGTCTGACAGAGAAATCTAAACATATTTTCTAAAGTGAGAGTAAAGGGAGCTGACACTCAGACTGGAAGTATGCATTTCCTGGACCTGCCTTTGGGTCTCTTCATAGTGACAGCTTAAATGGTCACTCAGGACTACATGGGACTGGCCAGAACATGGCATGAGTCTACAGTAGCGGCAGGATGACCTGATCTGAACAGGACAGTTCACAGTGGTAACATCTCAATTCACAAGGGACCAGAAATAGGAAGTTTTTTCAGGGGGAAAAGTGTTCAGTTATCATAGCAGCTTGCATGATAGTCCAAGAATATAGGAAACAAAGGGAGGAGACAGATCTGGAGTCCAGAAAAATAGGTCAGGAGCATGGAAATGATGGGATCCAAGGAGCAAACAGGAAAACATGGTGTGAGGTCAGACAGGTTCAAGAAACCATGTGTTTAAACAGGCTTGATGTTGTACTAGGAGTTCATATACAATTTGATTCCAAATGGGGACGTACCAGGGTCGTTTTCTCATGTGGTACAAACTCTGCCCTTGTGTATTAGCTTCAAATGTATTAGCTTCTAGAACTGTGGACAGCTCCTAGGATGCTGGGTAGATCTCAGCACTGTGGACAGTTCCCAGAGGCTAGTGTTTCTTACATGGAAAATAGCTCTGTCTGAGCTTACTGACAGTGGAAAGAGGCTCCTAGGGGGACGTCTGCAGCCTCAGGGTACCTCACAGTCATCAGATGCCTGTTAGCATCAATCAGTCAACAAATATTTGGGCAGCACCTTCTTCATAGTATTATAAAGTAGAGAGAACACTGGTCTGGGACTTAGAAAACTATCCTCCACTCTGCCACCCATGTGACATCAAGCAATTCTCTTCCCCTCTCTGAGGCTCTGTTTTCTCTGTAAAATGAGGGGACTAGGTGATCTTGAAGGTCCCTTACAAGGGTGTCATTTTGTGTTTTAAGTTCTAAGGGCCTTTCCAACTCTTATATGCTGTGTTCTGTGTTATAAAGATCCTATCAGATCCAACATGCCAGCTCAATGTTCAAAAGACTGTCCCAACTCTGTCACCTTCTGTACTTAGGACCCTTTCAGCTCACAGAGTCTATATTCCTAGGGCCCTCCCAGCTTTGCCATTTTAGGTTCAATGTTCTTTTAAAGCTCTGATAGTCTCTGTTTTTTGCATCTCTCATTTCAAGCAATAGTATCATATGAATAGTGTAGACAATGAGAGCTCTGAGGAGAGAAAGAAGTAAATCCCATTGGATTTTAAATCCATTTTAGCCCCAGGCCTTGATCTTGGGGTTTGTGTATCGATTTTGTGTTAACATACATTGAGAATGGAGGATGAGAAAGAAACTCCTTCTCTTATGGACTCATGTCTCATTGGACTGATACCTGATGCATTGGTTCTGACCTATATCTAGTATTTCTTCAGCCTGTCACTCTGTGTTTCCCATCCCCCTTGTCTCCTCTTTCTTTAGGTGGTCAAGGTGGTTGGCAGCAACATCTCTCACAAGCTCCGCCTGTCCCGGGTGAAGCCCACAGATGAAGGGACCTACGAGTGCCGAGTGATTGATTTCAGTGATGGCAAGGCCCGGCACCACAAGGTCAAAGCCTACCTTCGGGTGGACCCTGGCGAGAACTCCGTCCTTCATCACCATGGTCACGGCCCCTCCCTCCACTTGCAGGACACCCCACTGTTGGGGGGGCAGCCTGCAGGTCCTGCCCCACCCCCACCACCCCCCAAGCCAGGCAAGGAGCTGAAGAAGCGGTCAGTAGACGCTGCCTGTGCTCTGTAGACTGACACTCCTTCATTCCCTTTACCCACCCACCCCACCCTGGTGGCTCGGAGAGAGTGGGAGGGTCACTCCTTCCCCAGTCCCTCTGCCTTTCTTTCTTCCTTTCCTTCCTCCCTCCACTGTACAGAGTGCATGAGGAGCAGGGTCTGGGCCGGAGGAGTGCCCTGGATCCAGATGCCACTGAATTGATGTTGGCCCAGCTGGGCCCTTGCGTGTCCCCCAGCAGTGGCTCTTGTTGCTCTCCCCATGCTCAGCATGTGAGCCCCTGTACCCTTCTTTCAGTCAACTTCCTCCTCTGTAAAATGAGGCAGTTGGACTACATGATCTCCAAGGTCCCTTTCTGCTCTAAACCCTATTCTCCTATGGCCATTGCTTTTTCAGGTTCTTCTAGGAGTGGAGAGGGGTGGGTGGGTGGTGTGAGACTGGGGCTTTGAAGGCTGGCAGGAAAAAGGCCATCAGAAATTGGGGGTAGGGTGGGGGGTGCTGTTCCTATGCCACAGGGTCTAATCTCTCCACACCTAGGGGTCCATGCAATGCCTCATCTCATTGCCAGCTTTGGTGAAGTCCTGTGTTTTGCTTTTCTTGTTGGGCCCAGCCCAAAACTCTAGCTCGCTCTTGCTTTGATCATTGCCCCCGGGCACACTCTACTCCCCTTACCATCCAGTTTCATTGCTGTGCCAGGATCTGGCCATGCTAAACAAGCAGCTAGTCCCACTACCCACACTTGTATATTGTAAATAGCAAATAGCCCAGATGAATGTTCTTTCCTTTGATGTGTATGTGTGTGTAGGGAGGTCAGGGGAGAGGGGGCAGCAGGAGAGGAAAGGTTGTCATGAGAAGCCTCCCTCTTCTCGGGACTAGAACATGTTTGAAGAGACCCAAAACTGGGAACCCCTGGCCCCAATAGAACTGCAGACCCCTCTGAAAGCCTGGCCCAGCAAGGAAGATCCCTGCTGCCTGGATGGGCCCAGGACTGAGGTAGGTGGGGAGGGGCTGTGAACAATCTTTATATCTTTATAGTTTGTATTTCTGTGGTTCCTTTTATCCCAAGCCTTCCAAATAAGCTATTGTTCCTTTCCCTGTTCTTGGAAGAACCTAGAATCAAACCCAGGAGCCCCCTTGTTTTTAGGGCTCACTTCTGGACCCTCCTGCCTTTGCCACCTTCCTCTCCCCTCCATGCAAAATTTTGCACCAGCAGGGGCCCCACCTTCCCAACCTCACTTCACTTCAACCTGAGGTTTCTCCCAGAAGGCCCCCCTCCCTCTTCCTGTCAACCTCACAAACTCCAGGGCCTGTTCTGATCCAATGCAGCTGAGTCCACCTCTCTGAGGGGATCCTCTGGGGCCCAGTGACAACTCTGCCCAAGGCCCCATCCCTTTCTCACACCCACACTTGCATCGTCTTGTCCTTTTTACCCCTCTCCCCCACAAGGATTTGTAAATATTTCTAATGGGCCAAACCCTCCACCCCCACTCCCCCCATATAAACACACACACACACACACACACACACACACACACACACACACGGTTCTGCCCTGGCCACTGCCTGACTAAGAGGGAGCGTAGTGAGAAGGGAGAGGGCAAAGGTTCCTTGGGTAGAGACCCCTCACAAGTCTTTTGCATCAATACAGAAGGGTGTGACCACAGGTTATAACACTGGGGGCTCAGCACCTGCTGGGCCTTCTTCATATCCACATGATCCAATCTGTGATTATCAGCCTTGCTGAAGTGAATAAAGCTGTTTAAATGAACTTCTGGGTGAGTGTCTTTCTGTGACAGGAATCAATCAATCATTCATTCAATCAGTCAGCAAGCATTTTAAATCGCCCACTAAGTGCCAGGCACTGGGAATACAAAGCCAAAAGGGAAAGAGAAAGGCGATACCCCTCATATTCTACCTTGCCACTGAGAGTTAAACTGGACTTCATTTACTCATTCAACAGGTTCTCTTTAAGGCCCACTAGGCTTTGGGGTTGACAAGAGAAGGAACAGTGTCTCCTCTTTGGAAACTCCTCGAGTCTGTATAGAGAAAAAGAACTAATTTTTTAAAAGAGACAATACAGTAGATTATACTACCAACACTTATTTAACACCTACTGTACACAGAGAATTGTGCTTAGTTCTACAGGAAATAGAAAATTTAGATAAGACAGGGTCCCTGCCCTCATGGAGCTCCCAAGAATAGACATTCACAGATAACTACTTTTCTATTATCTAAAATAAATTGTTCTAACTTGAACCACTGTTAGATAAATCATTCTTCTGTGATGTGTAGGATGAGCTAGGCTTTGGATGGGAGATGAGAAGTGGAGCATTAGTGTTGGGAACAAGTGGGACATTAGATTGGAAAATTAAGTTGGGACCAGGTCACAGAGGACCACGGACTTCTATTCTGCAGGCAGTGAAGAGTCACTGAATTTGGGATACTAGGACCTGGCTATGATAACTGTGTGATCTTAAACAAGTCACTTCACTCTACTGGCCACAGGTTTCTCATCTGTAAAATAAGGGGATTGGATTAGGGGGAAAGGGTCCCATTCAAGTCTAGAATCTATATTCCTTAGGGTCTTGAGCAAGGGGGAGATGTGGTAAGAGTTGTAGATCAGGAAGTATCTGTTGGACCTGTGCAGGGTAGATCGAGGAAGAGATGGGAAATCAGTTGGGGAAGTGTCATAATAGTCTGTGACGGGTGTTGATTGATAGCTTGGTGACTGGAAGCTTTGTGGGGCACTTGGGCAGAGAGATCGCTAAGAAGATAGAGGCAGCTCATGAGAAACTTTCAGTGGAGGCTGAAGGACCACTTCTCAAGATGCTTCACAGAAGAGTCCCTGTGATAAGGGCTGGACTAGATAGCCTCTGAGGGTCCCTCTCATGGACCTAACAACAAGACTTCTGAAAAGCCTTGTTCTAGCCAGATCTAGAAGGAGGAAGGAGCAGGGCACTCAGATGAACCCCAACCCCACTCACTTTTCCTTAGATTTGGAGTCAACGCATTTGGGATTGAATTCTGACTCTGCTGCTTTTTTCCTTTGTGACTTTGGGCAAATCATCTCTCCCTTCTGGAATCTAGTTTTCTTATCTGGAAAAAAGGGAAAAGGAAGGGGTTGAACTAGATAAACCTTATAATTTCTCTTCTCATGAGCCTATATATTCAACTTCTGGGGAAATGAAGGATGGAGGCTACCAGCCTGGGCCAGGACTGTAAGGGATTTTGAGTCTGCTAGCCTTCCTGGCCTTGGAGTGGTATCCCCTTCTGTCTCCTAGCTCAACTTAAACAGAGGTTGGATTTTCCAAAAAAAGACTTTAGCTGGAGCTATGGGAAAGAAGGGAAAATCAACAAACCCAGGGCCCCAAATTTCCAATTTACAGAGCCAAGGGACCCAACACTAAAATGTCCCCAATCTAGCCATGGCAGGGCAGGGGGTGGTTGGTTCCCGGGTTAACCAGTCTTGCTTCTGGATGACCCTAACACAACTGCCTCTTGTGCAAGAAGAAGGCCCTGCGATTGGCCAAACCCAACTCCTCCATTACCCACTTTAAAGCTGATGTCCTTCTGGCCTCTTCGCTGGCTCTTATCTAACTGGCAGGGCTGAGATGAACTGGATGTGTTTAGATTAGAGAATAGGAGATTCAAAAGGTGTATAGATAGGATCATTGGATTTTAGAGCCAGAAGGAACCTTAAAGATCACCTCATCCAGCCGACTTATCCTTAGTCACAAGCTATTAAATGACAGAGGTGGTATTCACACTACAGTCTCTTACTCCAAATCCACTAAGCTAGAGATGTCAACCACCCAGTCTGTAGGCCCACAACACTCAATTAGAACCAGATTAAAATGTAATTGGGAAATACTTAACAAAATAAATAAAAATACAATAAAACATAGATAACATTACGTTTTAAAACCATATCGATAGTTTTGACAGCCTGAAAGAGACCCTTACGTTCAGATTAGTGGCCCTAGTTCTACTTGAATTTGACACCACTGATTTGCACCACAGCACCATTCCCTGGCCCAGGGCCTTGCCTTCTGCCCGCTCCACCTCTCTTGGGAGCCTGGGACTGTGGGGGAGACACTATGGTGAGCCAGGGCCTGTGGTCCAAGGTTCTGCTACACGGGTTCCAGACATAACAGTGGTGGCAATTTGCCTCTAATATGGTAGAATGTAAGTTTCTTGAGGTCAAATGATGATCATTTGGGGCTTTGTCATCCCCAGTGCCTGGCAGAGCTCTTGGCCACATAATGAGCACTTCATAAATGTCTAGTGAATCGATGTGAAGGTTTATAAAACACTTTCCTCACAACTGCCTGGTAAGGCAGGTCATATAAGGATTATTCCCATTTGACAGTGGAAAAAACTGAGGTACAGAGAGGACTGGTTTGCCCCAAATCACCTGGCTAATAAGTGTCTCCCAGGTCTCTTCACACCAAGCCTAGAACAGTCTCTGCTCTACCCCATGTCCAGACTCTGTCAGATCCTTGTAAGAGTCATTAGCTTGTCCTCTAATCTCAATTTACTCATGAGAAGTCTGAGGTCCAGAACAGGGGAGGATTTACCCAAGGTCACACTGCTAATAAGTGACCTACCCCTTATCTTCTCTTCCTTCCCCTGCTCTTCTCCCTTCCTAGAAACAGCCAATCCATTTCTCAGGATTCATTTCCTCGGTTATAATTCTTCTTTACAACTGGACTGTTATGTAAATAAGCTCCATGTGAAGGTATATGTAGAACCTACGTTGGATTACGTGCTGTCTTGGGGGGGAGGGGGAGGAGAAGGAGGGGAGAAAATTTGGGACTCAAAAACTTAGAGAGCTGAGTGTTGTAAACTAAAAATATAAAGAAATTAAAAAAAAGAAATAGCCGATCCAAACCTTGGCTATTTCTACCTCTCTGCCTTTGTTTTAGAGGCGGTTGGTGGATAGAGCTCTGGACTTAAGTTAGAAAGACCTGAGTTCAGATCCGACGCCAGGACGAGGCACTAGCTGTGCGACTCTGGGCGAGTCACTCGCCCTCAGTTTCCTCCCATGTAAAGTGGAAATAATAAGGCCACCTGCCTCCCAGGGGTGTTGTGAGGAGCAAATGAAATAATATTTGTAAGGTGCCTAACACTGTGCCTGGCACATCGCAAGCACTTACCGAATGCTTGTTTCCTTCCTTCTTTTGCTCACAAGGTTGTGCCCTCCTCCTCCTCCTCTTCAGCCTATTTCCATCTTCCCTATCCACCCTTCAAGGCCTAAGTTATGCATCCACAGACTAGCTGTTTTTAATGCTTTAAGTGATGCCCATGGCTACCCAATGGCCTCTCCCGGCCTTCCCTTATTGTGAAGAGAAACAACGAAACAAATGACAGGCACGGTGTCTGACAGGATGGTCAGCGTTGGCACCCGTCCTCCTCCACGCGGCCTGCCATCTCCATGGGGAGAAGAAGGAAGAGTGTCTTATTCTATACGGTATGGACCCCAGAAACGTGACAGCGTATGATCTGATTTCTCTGTCTTTTATTTTATTTATATTACTATAGTCATCGTGATCATGGTTCTCTTGACTCTACTTTGACAGGCTGGACCATTTTGGAAACTAGAATAGGTCGTAAGGACCTGAGGATTCTGCTCCCAATCCTACTCTACAGTGAAATCAGCTGTATGGCCTTGGGAAGATCATTTCCCCTTTCTGAGCTTGTTTTGTCACCTCTAAAATGCAGTCAGTAATCCTTGACCTGCCTTCCTCACAGGGAAAGTTCTGAGGACAAAGGAGAGTGGCACAGTGAAAAGTTTATATGGGCTCCTTGATTTAGAGCTAGAAGAAACCTTAGGCAACACTGAGTCTAGTTTTCCTAGCCCCCTCCCAATTTTACAAATGAGGAAACTGAGGCACAGAAAATTTAATGACTTACCCAGGGTCACACAGTTAGTGAGGCTTTGAGGCAAGTCCTCCTGGCTCCAAATCAAATGCTCTATCCATTATGCTAGGAGTCCTGAGCATAAGAGCTGCTTTCTATACCCCATAGAGGCTTCATTTTTTTCACCTAATCTTCTTGACGGCCCCTCTAGTGTCTTGGCCAACCTGCCCTGGTGGAACAGATGCTCATCTCCCCAGCCTGAGGTCCCTCTCAAGGCCTTGGTACAGTACGACCTCATACAAGGGATGAAGCCTCTCACAGAGAGCCGACAGGGACAGGCTTCCAGCCACCTGCAGGCCCCACTGTATTCATTAGTGGAAAAAATAGCCTAGTGGGGTCCTTGGAGAGGCCTATGGGAGAGTCTCAGGGAGTTTGGGGTGGAAGAAGCCTGCTCTCTTGTCTCCTTCCTGCCTCCTCTCCCCTAAGTGAGCTGCGAGTGATGGGAGGCTAAGCAGAGCAGAGGGCTGAAAGCTCTCCCATCGTGTCCTTGGCTGTTTCTCCCTGCTCCATTCCCACCTTCCCATCCCGTCTCCTACCCAACTCACTCTGTTTCCCCTACTGTTTCCCTCCCTGGGGTTTTTCCCCTGCTCTAATATGGTTACCCAGGCAAGCTTTGTTTGGACAGTTCCAAGGCATCCTGGGAGTCAGGCTTAACTCATTGACTCATCCAACTTGCTAACTCTCCAGTCTCTGAAACAGTTGCTAAGCCTTTTGGATGCTACTTCCACAATACACCTCCCATCTGACCCTTCTTTCCACTCACAAGGCCACCATCCTAGCTCAGGCCCTCATGACCGTTCACCTGAAAGATTACGGCAGCCTCCTAATCTGACTCATCTTCCAGTCCCTCACTTGTCCAATCCTCCACACAGCTCCACACGGACTGATATAACTAAAGCACAGATCTGACCATGGCATTCCCCAGCTCAAGTTGCTTCTGAGGCCCCCTATTACCTTTAGGATAAAATATAAACTCATTAGTTTGGCACTTGAAGCCCTTTGTCATTTGGCCCCAGCCTACCTTTCCAAGCTTCCTTTACACTTCTCTCCTGCACATGCTTGGTGTTCCAGCCAAACTTCCCTACTTACTGTTTCATGAACTCATCACTCTACCTCATCCTCCAGGCTTTTTACATCATCTGTCACAACTGAACAGCATGCCCTTCTCACCTATACCTCTGAGAATCTCTAGCCTCCTGCAAGGCTCGGCTAACAGAGATGGGGAGTTTGGGTTTCATTTTGAAATGCTCTGTGGCCTTTGAATCTTTGGAAACCTTGGATCTTATTTGGATTCCCCTTACCCCTGTCTGGCATGTGAAAGAGTTTAAAGGGTAGAAGGTTGAAATCAGGGCTGTTTTCACTGTAACCTCTACATGGAGCTTCCAATTTAATCAACAGAGGTTCTGGGAATGATTCTGAAAGTCTGGCACCTTTCTGGTTATGGTGGTTATTGTGTGCATTTTCCACTAGCCTCATGACAAATAATTTTGTTAAGCAGCCTGAGTTTTTAATCTTCTGTCATCCTCAGGCCTCTTTTGCTTTTTTTGCATTATCGAAGTGATGCAGGGGTGAAGATTTGGTTAATTAGTAATCCATCCTTGCATGAGCTTTCCTTGAAAACATTCTGGATCTGGATGGACAAAAGGCTTCCTGAGCCCAAAGCTAAGACGTGTAGGAAGAAGGAAGTGGAGCGGGTGATTAGGGTTTCTGTTTTGATTAAGTATTGATTCTTGGAGAGGTCAAATCTAGAAACTAATCTGCCTCCAGTTTGATGGGGGCTATGGTCTCTGACCTTACAAATCCTATTGTGATGAAACTGACACATCCTATCCCAGGGAAGCTGATCCTCAGGCTAGGAGAAGGTGTCAAAAAATCTTTAAGGTTGCCTAAGTCTAATCCTTCATCTTACAGAGGATCAGAACCAAGGCTTAGAAAGAAGTGACTAACCCAAGGTGATGCAGCTAATAAGTAATAGGGACAGGATTTAAACCCAGGCACTCTGATTCCTCATTCAACACTCTTGAAAGGCGCAGCCCTAAAACTTCAGTGGCCAAGGATATTGCCGTTTTTTGCTTTAATTATGGAATGTTGGCCCTAGAGGATATTGTATTGAGGCAGTGAGGTGTTGCAGTGGCCAGGATGAGCTAGTTCAGATCTGGCCTCATGCCTTTGAGTGACCTCGGGCATGACTTAATCTCCATCTGCACAAGTTTCCTCGATGTAAAATGGAGGTTAATAAGGACACCTACCTCCCAGGCTTGTTACGAGGATTAAAAGAGATGATATTTGTAAAGCACTTGGCACATGGTAGGCACTGTAAGATGCTATTGTTGCTGTAGAAAGACCACTGGATTTTGTGTGATGTGTGATGTGTGTGCGTGTGCATGTGTGTGTATGAGAGAGAGAAGATGGAATAAGCATTGGACCATTCAGGACCTGAATTCAAATCCTTGCTCTGTAGTTTCCTCCTCTGTAAAATGAACTCTGGACTAGGGGATCTCCAAGGGTCCTTCTAGCTCACTCTCTGTGTGTATGTGTGTTTTAAATGAAATTCTCCATTTATTTTGTCCTTTTATAAAACTCAACGTTCATAATTGTGTGTATGGAAAAGGGTCTCACCTCTCTCTTTAAAAGATCGTTATTTCAAACCAGATCTCCTTAAGCCCTGAATTTGAAGACAGAAGGCCTTGGTTTGAATCCTGGCTCTGCCGTTTATTATCTGTGTGATTCTGGGAAAAATTACTTAGCTTCTCTGACCCTCAGTATCCTCTTTTGTAAAATGAGATGCTTGATCAAGATGACCTCTGAGGTCCCCTCCCACTCGAAATCGATGATCCTATGATTCTAAATGTCCTCCACTAATCACTGAAAAACATGATAAATATAAATGAAAATACAAGTTAGAAATGTGAATGAAAAGTATGATAAATACAAATAAATATGAATAAAAGCTCTTTGAAAACTATGAGGCACTAGAAAGGTGCAAGGTAAAATTGTTTTCCTTGGTCTTTGGACCATGGATTTCAAGAGCTGGGCTGAGACTAGAATTTTAAGATTACGGAATGTCAAAACTCTAAGCACTTTCGAACACTAAATGTCATAACTGGAGAGGACCTCATAACACGGTCTTCCTAATTCTAAGTCTGTTATGACAGTCTTGGGATCATGGAGCACAGTCCCAGGAAGGGACCTCAGAAGCCATCCCTGCTCCTCTCATTATACAGATTAGGAAATGGAGACTCAAATCATTAGCACAACTAATTATGAGCTGACTGTGATTGCATTTACCCATCCTGCCCCAGGTTCCTGATTGGAGAGAGTTCTCAATCTCTAGTGTATACCTAGACCTAGAAGGCTGCTCCACCGTCTTCATGGGATACCATCCCAAGTATACCTTTCTCCCAACTCATCTTCTCCCTTTCTACTTCCTGCTCTAGGGATAGTAATCAAATCAACACTATTACCCTTGGGAAGGACAGAGCAACCACTTGGCTCCACTCACCATTCCAGTGACTTCCTGGTCCAACCCCACCTCCCCATCTCTCACTTCCCTATATGTATAATTTTCTTTTTTAGAATATAAGCTCCTTAAGGGATTGTACTTGCATTCCCAGTGCTTAGCACAGAGCCTAGCCATTAAGTGCTTTAAAAATGGCTTTTCATTTATTTATTTGTTTGTCCCTCCCCCCAAATGGAGGTGAACAAAATCAAGAAATAGTTATGATGGGTTTACTGTGTGCAAGGTCTTGGGATAAATACCCTAAGGTCTTTGGACTAAATGTATTAATGGTATGTGGATAATGTATGTGTAATATATTATATTAAATGAAATAAATGTATTATGTAATAATAAGAAAAAAGTATTAATTAGAGCTGTTCCAAAATGGAAAGAGCGGGAATGGGTAGTGAGCTCCCCATCATTGGGTATCTACAAGCAGAGGCTGGGTGAGCAGTCTTCAAAGATTTTGCAGAGGGAATTCCTGTTGAAGTTGGGGAGTAGGTGAAGTGTGAGGTCCTTTCTAGCTCTGAGATTATGTGATTCAATTCAATTTGGAAAATTCATGTATTCCCTGAGGAAGACTCTGAAATTCATTTTGCTGGAGAAAAGCAATACAGCCCAGCACTAATTTGGGGGTCAGTAGAGGCTGAGTGGGTTGCTTTCCTCTGCCAGCTGGGGCTCATTGTGTGCTTCCCCATCAATGCTCCCTGCCCGTGTGAGCCACCCCCACACTCCAGCCCAGCCTCTACCAAAGGAACCAGCAAAGTCAGACTTTTCTATCAAGGGCATGAGCTCATTCAGGCTTGGCTGGCAGTTTGATGGATTGTTGTGCAGCTGCTGAGATATTGCCTCCCCAGACTGGGGAGTTAATGATGTGATCAGTGGAGGGGCACATGATGCTGGTGGGGCAGGAGGGACAACCCTCTGGATGCGCCCAGGGAGAGGACATTAGGAAGGGGCCTTGGCAGCAGATACTGGCAGTGGCAAAAGCATGGGATTTGGGAGTCATAGGACCGAGATTCGAATTCTAGATCTTCTACCTACTAGATGTGTGACCTTGGACAAGTCAATGTCCCCCCTCTCCATCTCACCTGTAAAATGAAGGAGCTGGACCAGGGAGTCTTAGAGGTTCCTTCAAGCTTTAAATCCAGGGCTCTAGGCAAGGGCATCAAATCTCACGCAGGCTGCATCTGAGCTAGGCTAGCTGAGAGCTTGACACTCCTGACTGCCATTCACACAGCAATTTGGGAGACAGAGAAAGTGAGAAAGGTTCAACCTAGTATTTAAGAAGGACTAAAAGGAACTGGGCCCTGCAGGAATATGCATGTTTGGTCATTTGCCGTCTAGCAGGACACAGTCAACCAATCATTCAGTCAACAAGCATTTATTAAACCCTTCCTATGTGGCAGGCCCTGGGCTAGTTGCTGGGGGTACAAAGAAAGGCATAAGACAGTCCCTGCCCTTAGAGAGCACCTTTCTCCCCAGGCAAGGAGACAATGAGAAAATATTTGTGAAGTGCTTTGTAAATGCTCGATTCTATTATCATTGCCTCCTTCCCCAAACCTTTCCTGATCCCCCCAGTTATTTGCATGCTGGCCCAACTGGAAATTTCTCTGTGTTAACTTGGTTTTTCCTTAGACTGTACATGTTGCATACTCCCAAAGGACTGTAACCTTCTTGAGGACAGGACTGTTTTTGTCATCCCCAGATTCTATATGGGAGATGCTTCATCAGCACTTACTGAATTGTGCTTGTGCCCAACGAGCTGACCTGCTTCTGGAGAAGAGAGACAGAATCTGGAGCTGAGAATAGAAAAGACAAATCAAAAGAATTCAGTCAAGAAAACTGAACAAGGGACCTCACCAGGGACATAGAAATGGGGGCATTTTATCTAGCCAGGCAGTGAGACTGTAAAGGAGACCAGTGGTCTGAATATCACCTCTATCATTTAGTATCTGGGTGACCTTGGGGAAGTCGTTGCCCTTCTCTGAGTCTCAGTTCCCTCATTTGAAAAATGAGAGAGAGAGAGGAGTTAGACAAGTTGGCCTCTGAGGTCACTTCCAGTTCTAGAGCTATAATCCTAGGAAGCAAGTGGGGCTGGGAGTGGGGGGGTGGGACAGTGCTGAGGGTCTGGGATGGAGAAGGGAAGAACAAGGAAGGGCCAAGAAAGAAGGCCTACTTCCTGAGCCTGGCCAGACCGTAAGGGAAGCAGGGGGACCAACTAGGGATGTTGTGATTGGGTAAAGTCCAGAACATGCATGGATCTTGGTCTACATGGGTGCACCTGGATCTGGGCCTTAGCCTGAGGGAATCAGGGTTAATCACAGAGGGATCTGTTAATAAGAAAGTCTGCTGCCTGCCTGAGCAGGATTCCAAGAAGGGAAGGGCAGCTTGTCTCAAAAAGAGCCCTGGATTTGGAGCCAGAGACCAGAATCTTGTAGACCATCCAAGTCCAACTGCTTCATTTTACAGGAGAGGAGACTGAGGCCCGGAGAGGTTAAAGTGATTTATGTGTCCAAGGTTATGAAGGCAGCAAAAAGCTGGACCAGGATTCAAAATCAAGTTTCCTGACTATGAATCTGGTCCTTGAGAGAGACTGGTTCTGATTTTGTAGGGACTTTGGGAAGCAAGGGTCTCTTTTTTTTCCCACCAGAGCAGTGGCTGCTGAGAGTGGGTCTCTGGAATTTTGAGAGCTAGGCTGTGAATCAACACTTCCCCACCTGACTTGAAATTCTAGAGGGCAAGGCTTGGGGCTGATTTCATCTTTGGATCCCCAGTGCCTGCTTAATAAAGGTTTGCTGAATTGAACTGAATTGAATGGCTCGAATGAAACCGTGCCTGGGATCCCAGATGACAGATGCTCACCTGGACCTGCGGCAAAGCTGGAGCCAAATGCCAAGTTCCCAATAGGTAGGCTCAGAAAAGTCATTAGCTTCTGTTTTGCTTCTTTGTCATTAAAAAAAGATGTTGGCAAATGGGAAGGGATGGAATGTGCTCTCTATCTTTTCTGTAGTGCTTGTGTTTTGTGGGAGAAAGGCTACCAGGCTTTTAAAATTGTGTTTTCAATTGTACGCTCCATCAGTAAGCATCTACTGGGGACCTACTATGTGCCAGAACCTGTGCTGAACAAAAGGGACACAAAGACAAAATGAAACAGCTCCTGCTATCAGAGAGTTTGCATTCATTTGGGGGAAGACATGTACACATATGAATAATTTGATAATTTGGCAGAAGGGAGGGTCTAGCCGCAAAGTCAGTCTCTCAGTTGGTAAACATTTATTAAGCACCTACTAGAGGCCAAGCACTGTGCTAAATGATGGAGACACAAAGACAGCGGAAGACAGTCCCTGCCCTCCAGGAGATCCCGATCTAATGGGAGAGACAACATGGAAACAGCTGTGTACAAACAACCTATATGTGGGACAAATGGGAAATAATCAGCAGGGGGAAGGCACTAACATGAAGAAGGACTGGGGAATGCCTCCTGTACAAGGTGGAGCTTTAGTTGGGGTTTGAAGGAAGCCAGGGAACCCAAGAGGCAGAGATGGGGAGGGAGGGCATCCCAGGCATGGGGGACAGCTGGAGAAAACACTTGGGGCTAAGAGATGGAGTGTCTGGTTTGAGTTGCCAAAAGACTGGATCAAAGCGTAGGTGGCGGTGGGTGTGGTATAAGGTATAAAAAAGTTGGGGCAGGGGTGGCAGAGAGAAGAGACAGGTTATGAAGGGCTTTGAATGCCAAAAAGGATTTTATCTCAAAAGTGGAAAAGGAGCCACTGGAGTACTGAGTAGGGGGAAGGCTAAACATGGTCAGAGCTCTGCTTTAGGAAGATCCATTTGACAGCAGAGTGGAGTGGAATGGAGTGGGGAAAGGCTTGTGGCCAGGAGACCCACTAGCAGACTACTACAATATCCCAGGCATGACATCATGAGGGCTTGAACCAGGTGGTGTCAGTGTCAGAGGAGAAAAGGGGGATGCATGTGAGATTTTATGAATGCAAAATCAAGAGGTATTGGCAACAGCTTGGATATGGGGAGTGAGAGAGAGAGTGAAGAGTTGAGAATGACACCTAAGGGTGAGTGACTTTGTCTCACAAAAGACAGGATGAGGGCTGAAGGACACCAAAGATTCTGTGAGGTAGAGGTGAGGAGAGAGTGCATTGCAGGCATGAGAGACACAGCCTGGGTAGAGTCACGGGGTAGGGGGGCAGGGAGGGAAATGGAGCATTGTGTGTGAGGAACAGAAAGAAAGCCATTTTACTGGATCAAAGAATATGTGAAGCCTAGAAAAGTAGGCTATGAAGCTAGCTTGTGAAGACAAGTTCAAGAAACATTTATTAAACCTTTACCGTGTAAAGAGTTCTGTAGTCTGTGCCAGGGGACATACAAAGTTGAGACAAGACACTGTTTCTGTCCTTATAGGGCTCATGGTCTAGGACCAAAAATAGAGAGACTGTAGTAATAGTGGGAAGCTCACTGGACTTGGAATCAGGACATCTGGCTTTTAGTCCAGGCCCTGACCCTTAACTAGCTGTCTGAACCTGGGTCAGTTACTTATTCCCCCTCCCAGTTTCTTTTTCTGCAAAAGGGGCCAATCAGAGTTTTACTCCTTACCTCACAGGGCTGCTTTGATGAAACCAGGACAATAACATCCTAGACTTAGAGCTGGAAGGGACCTTAGAAATCTTCTTGTACAACTTTCTCATTTTACAGATGATGAAACTGAGGCCCAGAAGGGGATATGAAGCTAGATGAGGGAGCGAGTCACACAGAAGTACTCTGTAATCCTTAAAAGAGGTCTGCATTTAACATTCTTTGCCTATAGGTGTAAGGTCTTATATAAAATAATCATAAGCACGTCGGAGAAGGACAAACCAAGTACTGTGAGTAATCGTGTATCTTCTGCCAATGTCTGTGTCCTGATGGCACCCATTTGGGGAGTGTCGAGTCTTCTGATAAAAAAGTTCTTCAGTTCTGACTTACGGGCAAACCATAATGGACTGAATCAGAAGATACAGCTTATTTAGCAATAACCATTCTTGCTCTTTGGCCTTATAAGAAATTGCCAGCTAGCAGAAGGAGCTCCCAGCAGAGCATCTGGCCTGGGCTGCTAATACAGATATAGGTTGCCATGCCCTGTGCCCACTTTACCAGGCCAACATATGGTATTACTCTAGGACAGTAATCCCAGGATCTGTGATTCCAGCGATCTGGATATTCTCTCCAGGGAAGAAGATCACAACCTGTCCCGGCTTCTCTTCCTGTACCGTTCTCATTTGTGTCTTCCCCAAAGTTTGCCACGGGGGATCTACCCTATGTGCTGGGGGCCCTCCTCCAGTTGCCTCGACATTGAAGATACCAAGGGAGCATTTGTGCATGGGCAACTGATGAACCAACGGAATCATTATTATGATTCATTTCAAGATAGGGAAACTCAAGAGGTTTGGTTTCATCACCTTCAGGCTAGAGACAATATATACGCTGCCAACCGCCTGGAGCTGTTTTCCATCAAGCTCTTTATAAACTGCATTTGCCTGAAGAAATGTGAGCCACTTGTTATTCTCTTTGGTCTCAATAGTACTCATATTATCTTCTGTGGAATAGAGAAGAGCACTGGGTTCATGGTGAAGGGGAAAACATGAGTCAGAGGACCTGGGTTCAAATTCTGGGTCAATCAGTCACTCCCTGTGTGATCATGGGCAAATCATTTAACATCTCTAGGCCTCAGTTTCCTCACTTGTAAAATGAGGGGGTAGGAAGAGATGACTTGTAAGGTCCTTTACAACTCTAAATCTATGAGCCTATGATCTTAATCTTGGTTCTGCTCCTTACTACTTAGAGGACCTAGGGTAACTCTCCTCTTTCTAGGACTCAGTTTCCTCTCCTGTAAAGTGAGAATAAAAACCAATCAAGAAACATTTATTAAGCACCCACTATGTGCTAGGCACTTGGGATACAAATATAGAAGTGGCTCCCCTTGTCTTCAAGTAGCTTACTTTCCATGAGGGTGGGGGGGGGGTTACTTTTGCCCATTAACATGTTCACAGATAAGTAATTATGGCATTTCGGCAAATTAATTATAAGATTATTAGGGGGTACTAACAAGCAGGGGAAATAAAAAAGGCTTTTTAAGGGAGGTAACACTTGAGTTTAGTCTTGAAAGGTGCTAAGGGTTCCAAGAGGCTAATACAGGGTGTCCTATGTGGCTCAGTAGATAGAGCACCAGGCCTGGAGTCAGGAGCACCTGAGTTCAAATGTGGCCTCAGGCACTTACTAGCTGTGTGACCCTGGGCAAGTCACTTAACCCTGTGTGCCTCAGTTTCCTCATTTGTAAAATGAGCTGGAGAAGGAAATAGCGAACCGCTCCAGTATCTTTGCCAAGGAAACCTCAAATGGGGTCATATAGGAACTACTGAAGGACAACAAAGTGTTGGTTTTAAGTTTTAAGCTAAGACTTTTTGGATATCCTGTTCATGTACCTATCTACTTCCCCAGAGTTGCTGCTAGGAAAGACCTCTCTGGCTATAAACATACATTTTAATTATTGCCCCCGCTACTACTTCTACCACGAATAATAATGACAGATTGGCAAAAGGAGTTCATTCACGGATTTGCTAACTGTTCTTCCCCGTTAGGCCATGGCTAATTTGATACAAGCCTCAAGCATCCCTGGTCTTGTTAACACACATGCTCATCAGACAGCAATTAGAAAACCAGAAATCAGCTGCCTTGAATCCCCTCCACCCCCCTCCCACACACAAGCAAAATTTCAGCCTTATTCCTTTCCCCTGAGATTGTCACCCACTGCCCCTTTTTGCTCCATTGGGGTCCTGACCCCCAGAGCCTGAGGCAGGTTTTGTTGGACAATTAGAGCACTGTATCTGCATGGAATCCTGGATGGGTGAGAGCTGGGAAGCCCCTCCTTCCCTCATGCACAATTCTATGTTTGGAGCTCCATCTACAGGAGCCCTGCAGAGATGAGGCCCAGGCCCAGCAGGGACACAGAGCTGGCTAGGGGCAGATTTTCCTGGCTCAGGGATCTGTCCTGGTGAGGTTGATATCAATGGACACATGTGGCCATGTACTTTAGTCAAAGCATAACCCTAGAAAAATTTCCCCACAATTCCTGATACAGGGAAATGGGAGCAGGATGGGGATGGGAAATGGCTGGATGTTAGGTAAGGCTGACCTGAGCTTCAGTCTCTTCTTCTACAAAATGAGGGGGTTGGAGTAAATAGTTTTTAATATCCTTTCCAAATGCTTTGTTCTTAGGTCCCTTTCAGCCCAAGAAATTCTTTATAAGATCAAAGATTTAGAGCCAGAAGTGACTCTTTTTTGTTGTGGTTCAGTCATTTTTCAGTCGTGTCCAACTCTTCCTGACCTCATTGGGGGTTTTCTTGGCAAAGATACTGTAGTGGTTTGCCATTTCCTTCTCCAGATCATTTTACAGATGAAGAAACTGAGGCAAACAAGGTTAAGTTGACTTGCTCAGGGTCACACAGCTAGTAAGTGTCTGAGGCCAGATTTGAGCTCAGGAAGATGAGTCTTCCTGACTCCAGGCCCAGAACTCCATCCACTGTGCCACCTAGCTGCCCTAATGGTAATAATAGCTAACATTTACCAGCATTTACTATGTGCCAGGAATTGTGCTGAGCATTTGACAATTATGATCTCACTGGATCCTCACAACCCCCTCCTCTTACAGATGAGAAACTGAGATCAAAAGATTAAGTTACATGCCCCAAAATCATATCAGTGGTAGGAGCTGAACCCAGGTCCTTTGACTCTGGAACCAGTGAATGCTCTTTCCACTGGCCTTCACTGCCCTTCTGCCTCTCTAGTCTGCCTGCCTTTCTCCTTGACTGGAATTTGTGCCGCCTTCTCCTCACCTATCCAAATCCTATTCCTCTTTCTAGGCCGGCCTCCATTCCACCTCTAAGAACCCTGCCCGGACTATTCTTAGTCTTGATTAACTCCCTTTTCTAAACTCCTACAGTACTCATTGTATACCACATAAACTAGCTCTTGATTATACCATGATTGGTCTTCCCTCTTTGTTTCTTATGTGTTGCTACAAGTTCCTTTAGGGGCAGGTAGGCAGTGCAGAAGGATAGAGTGCCAGGCCTGGAGTCAGGAAGACTTAAGTTCAAATCCAGCCTCAGATACTTACTAGCTGTGTGACCCTGGGCAAGTCACTTAATGCTGTTTGCCTTAGTTTCCTCTGGAGCTGGAGAAAGAAATGGCAAACCACTGGTATCTTTGCTAAGAAAACCCCAAATAGGGTCAGCAAGAGTCAGACATGGCTGAATGAAATAAATTCCTCTAGGGCAACACTTTTTTTCTTCCACTTCTCTTACATCTCCCCAACTCGCCCTGTCAGTGTCAAATGTATTACTTCAATTCTCTCAAATATAGGGTGTCCCAGAAGTCTTACAGCTAGAAAGGAGCTCAGAGTTCAACAACCTTCTAAAACTGCACCAAGACTTTGGGGACAGCCTGTACTCCCTCCCTCCCCATTCTCCCTCCCCTCTGCAATCTACTATTTTTATCAGCAGAGATGTCCCCTCTACCTATGAAGGTCACAGCACCTCCATGCTTTGGTAAACAGTTTCACGAGTTGCAGCGGACAAGAGAACCCCCTGGTCTAACCTACTTGTCTTATATACAGATGAGTACAGTGAGACAGGTGAGTAGTAGAACCAGGATTAATGGGTAGGTCCTCTGACACCTGAATCCAGTATTTTTCATTATGTCACACTATTTTCTCCTTCCACTGAGTTATTCTCCTCCCCAACCTCCCCCAGCTCCTGGACTTTTCCATCCTGCCCCAGAAACCTCTTCATCCTGCATGATCACATCTGTCCCAGAACTCACACTCCTTCAGTGCCCTCTGCCCCAGGGGCCCCTTCTTTCCTCTGGCTGGAAGGTGGAGACCTCTCCTCCTAGCACCTCCATTTAAGGAGGGAGCCCAGGCAAACTCTCTTCAATTCCCACCTGTCTGCTTCCCTCTGAGCTTCTCCATCATGCCCTCTCACTGGGACCTTCTTCCCTCCCACCTGTTTGTCTTCTCCCATTAGACTGTAAGATCCTTGAGAGCAAGGGCTGGTTTTTAAACCTTTCTTTGTACCCTCAATGCTTGGCACAGTGTCTGACACACAGCAGGTGCTTCACAAACGTATATTGACAGACTGATTTCTAGCCAAAGGTCACCCATGTATTAAATAGCACAATCAGGATTTAAACCCTGGTATTTTAATTCTGGTAGATTTAGTTGGGAAGTGTGTGTTCAGTCTTCAATCTACTTTATCAACTTGATTCTCCACTAGTCCCTTTCTCATACTCTGAGATTCAGCCAAACTGTATAACCTGCCCCTCCCAATCTAACTCTATCTTTCTCCCTCTCTCTGCATTTCCCTTTGTTCATTTCTTTCCCTACATCTAGATTGTAGGATCAAAGATTTAGATCTAGAAGGTACCTTAGAGGCCATCAAATCTACTTCCTCCTCCCTCTTTTTTTTCACACAAGGAAACTAAGGTCCAGAGAGGTTGTGATTTGACCAGGATCACATAACTAGTATGTATCTGAGGCAGGTGCTCAGGTCCTCCTAACTCTTAAGTCCTGAGCCCCGGCCACCAGGTTCACTCCCCTCAAACTCTGCTGTCCAAATGCCTCCTTTCTTCTGAGATCCAACTCCGATGTCTCTTCCTCCAGGAAGTCTTCCTGGAAGTTCCAAGCTGCAAGTGAGCCCTTCCTTCTTGAATCTCTCCTTCCTCTCTACTGACCTTTTCTATGTGCTAATGTCTTGCTTTGTATTAGTTATGTGTATCCATAACTTATTTTCACCTCCACCCCGCAATTAAATCATAAGGCACCTCCCAGGGAGAGCATCATTTTTCATCAGTGCTAAGTACAGGGCCTTGTACATATTTAAGTGTTTATTAAATTGAATCAGATAATGGATTTTTTGGGGTGGGGTGGGAGATGAGAGGAGGTGATTCACTCCTCAATGGGAAGATGTTTTACATTCGATTCTTATTGGGTCCCTCTTCCTTCCAAGAGTAAGCAGGGCTGAGTTTGGGTGCCTGTTTGGAGCTGAGAGCTCTCGCTGGCTGACACTCAGGCTGGGAAGGAGTCCTGTGTTTATACTGTAGCATCGTCTCTGGCTGAAGCTTAAAGCTTGGCTGAGATGAGACATGGTTACAAGCTGTTACAGCCGGATCAGGCAGCACACACAGGCTCGAGTGGGAATGAGGGGGCGGATTTTGCTCACTCTTTCTTCGCCAAATGCTGCCTAGTAGGAACAAGGCTGTTCTGTAAAAACCATTTCGGCTGAGTGACAGGCCATGTGAACAATGGGACTGCAGGAAGGGGTTCTGCTTTGGAAAGCCTGGGATGGCAAGGCTTTTGCCCTGTCAGTCATAAGCCGTGCACTCCAGATGGGAATCATTCACTTTGGGCTCCCTGAAATCACAGCCCTTCTCTCCTTAGAGGCATCATTTCTGAGTAGGCAGCTTAGCAGTCCTGTGTGTGAGGGGTTCTCAACTGTGACCTAGAGTTAGATTGTGCATTAAGAAGAGTCAATCCTGGGATTATAGGACTTATAGCCAGAAAGGACTGTAGAGACCATTTATCTAGTCTTACACTCTTCTTTGACAGACTAGGCAACTGAGGACAAGTGAGATAAAGGAGATGCCTGAAGTCTCAGAGACAGTAAAGAGCAGAGCCAGGTTTTGAACCCAGGTCCTCTGACTCCAGACCCAGGGCTCTGATTTGGATATGGCTGGTCACAGAGCCCAAATGATAGGTCAGAGGTCTTGTGGGAATTTCCAGAGGAATGTAGCCAGAAGCTCCTGCACTGGGAATGTCAGGGGCTTGTGTGAAGGATTTCTCTGAGTCTCCCAGCTGGCCAAAGATCAGACCTCCAGCTCTAGCCTTAAAGAACATGATGGCTCCTTTGACTTAGCATCAGTTTCCTCAGCAACAGAAAGGGGAAGCAAGTAGCGGAGGGGAAGAGGGAATAAGCATTTATTAAGCACCTATTATGTGTCAGGCACTGTGCTAAGCATTTTACAAATATTCTCACTTGATAAAATCCCTCTGTAAGCTAGATGCTATAATGATCCCTATTTTGCAGTTGAGGAAACTGAGGCAGACAGTGGTTAAGTAACTTACCCAGGGTCACACAGCTAACAAGTATCTGAGGTCACATTTGAACTCAGGTCTTCCTGACTCCAGACCCAGTGTTTTATCCACTGCACCACCTAGCTGTCTCGGTAGAGCTTTGGACTCAGTGGACTCAGTGAACAGTAAAGGTCAGGGACTTGAGCCAGCCTTCGGAGATAAGTAAAGGTCAGCAATATTGAGGGACCAAGGGGACAGTGTTCTCCAGGTGTATTCTGACAAGTGGACTGACTCCTCACAAGCCACAGGATCATAGAATGTTGCAGATGGGAGGAACCTTAGAGATCATCATTTGATCCCCCTCCCCAATTTTATAGATGAGGAAACTGAGCCCCACTCATCTAGTGTTGCACTACATGGTTCCTTCCAGCTCTCGATCTGATCCTATGATTGTTAACAGTAAGGAAGAATGTCCTTTACCTTTTACAGCACCAACACTGATTGTTGTACCTGACCAGAGGTTGGCTGCATCTCTGTGTAGTCCCAGGATGTAGCTCCTATGGATGGAAAGTTATTCTCTAAACATGCGAAGTAGAAGGAGGTAGCCATCTGTGAGTCTGACCAGTCTTGGCACCCTCTGCACCATATCTAAGATAGCCCTCCATCCTGACTGGCCACCTCTACTCTACCTGTTAGTCAATTGATCAATAAGTGTCTATAAGGTCCCTGCTATGTGCTGGGCGCCAGACACAGTACAATGAATGAAACAGTTCTTGCCCCCCAGGAGATTATATTCTGATGGGGGAGAAAGCAAGTACACATATAAGTATATAGGGAATAAAGAGAACAGTTCAAATAAATACAAAGTATAGTTATCCCTTCCACATGGTGGGGGTTAGAGGCATGGCACCCTCACGATCTGGAGAATCCATGTAAAAGTTTTTGGCCGTCCTTTCGTATCAGAGAAGGTCTGAATTATTACGGTATTAAAAGACAAAATATGTTGATATCATGCAATACTATACATATATTTTATGCATTTCTGAGTTTCTAAAATTTTTCTGTGTCATCTGCTGGCCTTTGTGTGTTGTCTGTGGCTTCCATAAAACTCCCCCAAAAGTCCCACTTAATTTCTTATGCTGACCCTTGATATTTCAAAACCACAATGGGAAAAGTCGTAATGTGGAAGGGATAACTAGTTTAGAAGGGAAGGGACAAGCAATCACAGTAAAGGCTTCATGGAGAAGGTGGTGCTTGGGCTACATATGGAAGCAGGAGAGGGATTCTAGGAGGTGCAGGTGAAAAGGAACTATATTGTAGGCATGGAGGACGGCCAATCCAAAGGCAGGAGATGGAGTGTCAGGTGTGAGGAAGACAAGGCCAATTTGGCTGGATTGCAGGGAGCAGGAAGGGAAGACATGTACAACAAGGCTGAATATAGGCTGAGGCCAAATGATGACACATCCATCCATCCATCCTTCCTTCCTTCTTTTCTTCCTTCCTTTTCTCCTTCCCTTGTTTTTCCTTCCTTCCTTCCATTCTTTCTTTTTTTCTTTTTTCTTTCTTTCTTTCTTTTTTCTTTTCTTTTCTTTTCTTTTCTTTCTTTCTCTCTTTCTTTCTTTCTTTCTTTCTTTCTTTCTTTCTTTCTTTCTTTCTTTCTTTCTCTCTCTTTCTTTCTTCCTCTCTCTCTCTCTCTCTCTCTCTCTCTCTCTCTCTCTCTCTCTCTCTCTCTCTCTCTCTCCCTCTCTCCCTCTCTCCCTTTCCCCTTTTCTTCCTTCCTCCCTCCCTCCCTTCCTTCCTCCCTCCCTTCCTTCCTTCCTTCCTTCCTTCCTTCCTTCCTTCCTTCCTTCCTTCCTTCCTTCCTTCCTTCCTTTCCCTCTTGCACAAAATGACTAATAGAAATGTTTTATATGATTGCACATGTATAACCTATATCACATTGCTTACCACACCAGGGAGGGGTGAGAGGAGGGAACTCAAAACTTAAAAAAAAAACCAACGAATGTTAAAAATTGCTTTTACATGTAATTGGGGGAAAATAATATGTTAGTTTAAGAAAGATCATTGGTAATTTTGGAAAAGATGGTTTCAGTTGAGCGATGAGGAGGAAAGTCAGACTGCAACGTGATGAGGATTGAGTGACAGAAGACGTGAAGGCAAATATAGATATTTTCCCCCTTTGGGGAAATTTCCCCCTTTGAGGAATTTGAGGAAAGGAGAAGAGATTTAGGATAATAGCTTGAGGGATTGGTAAACTCTAGTGCAGATTTTTTAAGGACGAGATAGACTTAGACATGTTTTAAAGGAGTAGGGAAAGAACCAGAAGATAGGTAGAGGCTGAATATTAGAAAGAAAGAAGGGATGATTGAGGGGGCAATCTACCAGATAAGATGGAAGGGATGAAATCAGGGGCATAAGGCTGGGCAAGGAGGATAACCTTATTATCAGAGACTGGGAGAGAGGATTACAGTGTGAGAAAGGCAACGTGGCATAGTAGATAGAATACTGGACTTGGAAGTCAGGAAGAGCTGGGCTCAAATCCTGTCTCTGATAGATGAGGAGCTGTAACAGGCAAATGAGCCTTAATTTTGTCATCCGTAAAATGAGGCGATTAGATGTCCTCTGAGGTCCCTTCCAGCCCTAAATCTGTGATTCTGTGATGTCAAGGAGTTTTGAGATGAAGAGAGGGAGCTTACAAAGAATAGCCTCAATTTTCTCAGTAACATTGCTGTTCATCCTTCATTTTCAAAGAGGACCAATGACATCAGGCAATGATGTCTTGACTTTCTTGTGAATTGTGAATAAGTGAGGCAGAATTGCCTGAAGCCATCAGCTTCATTCTTTTTCTGGAGTCACCAAAGTCCAGTGACAAGACAAAAGTCAAGGTGACTGGTGATGGCCTGGGAGGTAATGGATCGCCTTGGCGTCTTTGATGTCTACCAAGCTCTAAGTGCTCCAGAGCACCTGCTTCAGCTGCCTTCATGGCTGTTGGGACAAACTGTTCTCATCCACCCATTCCACCAGGGGGAAGTCTTCACATGCTTGGGGTAGACATCCCCCTGACTCCCTGACAGGTTCGAGACCTCTTGGTTTACCTTCAACCTGCTTTAGCCTATCTGCTGATCAGATTTTACTGGGGTGTGGCTGCTGTGCATGCTGCAGCTTCTCAGAGACATACATGATGGTTTTTGTCCTTCCTTCTTGAAGAAGACCAGTAGCATCATGACAGTGATATCTTGACTGGTGCGTGAATTGGATTTAAGTGAGGCAGAGTTGCACAAAGTCAAAAATCAGCCTCACTCTGTCCTCCAGAGTCATCAAAGTCCAATGGCAGGACAGCAGTCAGGGTGACTGGTGATGGCCTAGCAAAGCCACAGGTGAGAGTTGGGTGAAAGACTTTATAGTCAACTGCTCTCAACTGAGAAACATTAAGTGAGTACTATGTGCCCAGCACAGTGCTGAGTGCTGAAGACAGAAATACCAAAAACCCAATTCCTGTGATTTATATTTTACCAGAATACACACACACACATACACACACACACGTATATACATATATGTATGTATGTGTATATATGTGTGCATATATGTATGTGTATATATGTGTATATACATATGTATATGTACATATGCAAACATATATACTTATAAATTAATATATAATGTTATACATATATCAGTTAATAATATAAAATGTATATGAAATAAATACTAATTGGGGCCAGGGGATTAGCAGCTATCGAGATCAAGGAAGGCCTCTGGTGGCAAGGAGTGGCTAACCATAATAGTATCTTCTCCTGTCTCTAACAGATTTCCTGGTGCATACAGGCACCCAGGAATGCCAGCCTGGTCTGTTCAGTGGAGCTCAGGATGCTGCTTCTTCCTCAGAAGGTCCAAATTTACCGTGCATGGGAATGACCTTATATCAGCTGAATAACTTCAGTGGTTCAAAATTTCTTTTCTTTTCTGTTCCTGATTCCAAGTCCAGTGTTCTATATGCTGGGCCACCTAGCTGCAGGTGGATAGAGCACTGGGCCTGAAGTTGGGAAGACTCATCTTCCTGAGTTCAAATATGGCCTCAGACACTTACTAGCTGCGTGACCTGGGCAAGTCACTTAACCCTGTTTGCCTCAGTTTCCTCATTTGTAAAATGAGCTGGAGAAGAAATGGCAAACCACTCTGGTATCTTTGCCAAGAAAACCCCAAATGGGGTCATAAAGAGGCAGCCGAGACTGAAACAACTGAACGACAATCAAAACTGCCCCCCTCCCCCAATTATTAAGCATCTATTGTGTGCAAAACACTTTGATAGGCTTGGAGAAAATACAAATTTTAGGTAAGACACAGTCCCTGTCCTCATGAAACTTATAATCTAAAAGGAGAGATAAGAAGCCAAAAGAAAGAACTGTAATAGAAGGTACCACATGACAAGTGTATGCATTAGAGAGGATGCAGATTGTGTGCTTTGTGAGTTCTAAGGTTCTTACCAACTGCAGGGATCAGGGAAAGCTTCATGGTTCTTTCTCTATTATGGGAAGTCTTCCTCCTCCCTAATAAGTCAGAATATAGAGAAACTTCCTTAAGCCCTGGTTCTCCAGTAGGAGATCATTTTGCATTCCACACACACAGAGTTGGCAGCCACCTCTGGCAGGAAGACAAAGGTCACCAGGAGGCTTCCTTTGATTTCTACACTTCCCTATATTGAAAGGGTTGAGGATCCAGTACTTGGTGGCTCCTGCCAGGCGCTTCCACCATGCTGTCTGCAATGCCTGCTCTCCTTGTTTCTGTTTTCCTCAAATGGATCACCTGCTGTTTCCTGTTCACTGGCTTTTGGCGTCATCTGGACTGACCTTGGCTAAGTGACCCAGGAGTGGGTGATAAATAATCAGAGGTCTGCTGCTGGATTCTTTATTGCCCTAGAGGGGGATACCAGAGTGCTTCCTTGGAATTCTCTGCTATTGGGCCTGTCATGGAGAAAGTCAGAGCACAATCACAGGCTCTTTGACTTGTCAGGGACCTTACAACCCTTCGATCTCCTACCCCACCTCACCCCCACTTCCTTCCTAAACAGAGGAGGAAACTGAGGCAGTATGGCACCCAGGAAAGACTTTTAGGGCTCTGTATACATAAAGAGAGCTCTCAGGTCAGCCATCACTTCTTTGGACTCCATCATGCCCCCCCTGGAACTTCATCATCCTGTGAGATTGCATCAGCCTTGGTATTCCCACTTCATCAGTATGCTCAGGATCGCCCCTCTAGTCGGAGTACTGGAGGGCTGAGCAAAGAACTCCACAAACCTCCTTTTAATGAGGGCCCAGTCATTTCTCCATTTCCTATTTGGCTGTACACCTTTGGACTGGACTCCATCATGTGGGTACCTTCCCCTCCCCCACCCCATGCTCTTCAGCTTCCTTCTGTGTGCTGTCTTATAAGCACCTTGAGGGCTTCCCTCTCTCCCCCTCTCCCACCCCTCCCTCCCTCTCTGGTATTTGTATACCCTTAGCACAGTGCCTGGCACATAGTAGGTGCTTACTAAATGTTGATTGCCTGGCTGCCCTGCATTGGAGGATCCTGATTGGAGTCTGGCCTCTTCCACTTATTATCTGCATGACCTCGAACAGTCATTTCCCCTGTCTGGGCCTCTGCTTCCTACTGACTGCAAAGGTCCCTTCTGGCTCTAAAACTTAGGATGCTGTGAACTGAGGTCCAGAGGGGGAGTGAGGTGCCCAGGGTCACCCAACGAGCAGATTGGATTCAAATCATAGATGGTTGGCTTTAGAGCTGGAAGAGACCTTAATGGACATCTAGTCCAACCCCTTAATTTTACAGATGAGGAAACTGAAGACCAGAGGGGTTAAGGGCTTGCCAGGGTGACATACTATGTGTCTGAGGCAGGTTTTGAACACAGGTCTTACTGACGTGTCTCTTGACCAGTTCAGGGCTCTTTTCATCATGGCAGGCTCCCTACTGAGTGTCAGGGGCGAGAGAGTGAAGGGGTGCTCAAGATGAAGAAAATGACTTAGGAAGCAGAGATGCTGCTGAAGTCAGCCCACTGTTCTCCCAAGAAGCAAGTGTGTATTTCCTGAAATTCTTCTCTCTCCTTTCCTTCTACAAGAGACTTCAGATACTTAAGATGGTAGCATTTTAGAGCTAGGAGGGATGTCGGAGGTCATGTAGTATAACCCACCCATTTTACAGGTGAACAAATGGAGTCCTAGAGAGGGAAAAAAAAAAACTTGCCCAAGGTCATACATATAAGTAGCGGAACTGGAATTCAGGACCTGCACACAGGGGATGAAATTGGAAAATATGAGAGTTTAGATTGAAAGAAGCAGGTTGGGGCCCATCAACTGTTGTGCACAAAGAAAGCAAATTATCTGGGGGAGAGGAGGAAGAAACGGAGGGAGAGCGACTATCTCCCCTGAAGCTCATGAAAGGACAGAGTCCATCAGTGACTCTTTGACCCCTCTCCTGCTGAAGAATCAGCAAGCTATAGACATGACGCTATTGTGGCAGGAGGAGGCATTTCTTTTTTCATAAATGGTTTATGCTGAAAGCCTTGATGGAAGCAAGACACTGTTCTCTCTACGAGTCTGCTTTGTACTCTAGGTAAAACTGTCGGAAAAGGTAGAACAGCTCCTAATCTACGAGATGATTCCTGTGGGAAATCAAGCAGCTTTTCAGGCGTAATTTGAAAAGTCACTGCCTCCACACTCCAAACTTCTGCGGCAGGGGTGAGGGAATGGGGGCGGTGTGGGGTGGGGGAGAGAAAGAAGCCATTTATAAAGCAATCAGCCCTTTGACTGATTCCACCATCGTTCAGAATTATTAACTGAAATTTGGCCTTTATTCCTCCCTCCTGAGGGAAGGCAGCGCTGGCACTTTGCTTCCAATCAAGCCCGGCGCAGAGGACATAAGGGACACATGGCACATGAGAATGGCCCCTGCATTGTTTGGCGTAGGCGAGGATCTCAGCAGGAATTGTGGGCATCGGTCTTAAAGCTGCTCGGCACTAAGCAACAAGCCAAAGAAAGGATCATTAGTACCTTTAGCTTGATGTCCTGGAAGGATGATGGACTTGGAGTCACGAGAAACCTTGGTTTGAAGATTAGCCCCCATTTTCACTCCTTGTATATGATCTTGAGCAAGCTGCCTAATTTCTCTGAACCTCAGTCTCTTTATCTGTAAGACCAGGATAATAATATCCATACCAACTGCCTCACTGTTATAAAAAAGCAGTCTGTAAAAAAAGAAAAAAAAGATACTAAAAATGAGCTTTTTTTTTTTTTAACTCCCTTTAACAAGCACTGGGCTCTGCTATTTATTCTAGCTTTGTGAGGTCTGCATTTAGCACCTACTATGTGTAAGTCCCTCTACTAGCTGCTGGGGATAGGAAGAGAAACAAAACAATCCTTGCCCTCAAAAAACTTACATCATCCTGGGGGGAAACAGTGTGTATACCGATAAGTTGATATAGTATGTATACAAAGTCATTTTGGGGATGCGCTGGTGGGGGCATCAGGAGAGGCCTCATGTAAGAGGGGCCCTCGAGCTGAGTCTTGAAGGGAGATGGGGATTCCTGGTGGTGAAGGGGAGAAGGGAGAGTAATCCAGGTGTGAGGGACAGGCCATTTTTCTATTTCCAACTTCAAAGGGCACATTTTGAGGCCTCATGAAGTATATACCATGGGGTGGCCATATTGTACCAGGCAAGTTTGGCATGACAAAAAGGTTTTTACTAGTCTTGGGTCTTTGGGAAATAGTTTCATTAGTGGTCTTCCTTCACGATCAAAGGATCTTGGAGCCCTAGGGATCATCTAATTCAACCTATATCTGAAAATATGAACCTCCTCGATGACATACCCCCATCCTCCAATAACAAAGACCTCTAATATCAAGGAACCCCCTGCCCCCTTCCCGCCCCTGCAGCCTCCCAAGGCAGCTCATTCCACTTCTGGACAATTCTAGGTGTTAAGAAGTTTTTCCTTATTATCAAACTGAAATCTGATTATAGTTGATTCTAGTTTCTATCTATTGCTCTTAGGTGGCTAGGTGGTACAGTAGATAGGACTCTGGACTTGGGTTCACAAAGATGAGTTCAAATCCAGCTTCAGACACTTATAGCTGCACGACCCTGGACAAGTCAATTTCTTTCTGCCTCAGTTTCCTCATCTGTAGAACAGGGATGAAAGCCTACCTCCCTGGATTGTTGTGAGGATAAAATGATATTTGTAAAGGTGCTTTGCAAATCCCCAAGTGCTATTTAATTCTATTTATTGCATTACTATCATCTTAGATCTGTCTTATGTGGTCAAGCAGAACAAATCAAATTTCTCTTCCACAAAGCAGTTCTCCAGATACGTGAAGACACTATCACATCTACTGAGTCTTCAGTAAAATAAAGGATCCCGAGGATTCCAAATGTTCACCTGGTTGAACATTCCAAATCCCTTTCACTGACTGCATTACAACTCTTTTCACCATCTTGGTGGTTCTCTTCTGTACACTCTCCACTTTGCCCACATTCTTGACCCTTCAGTTCCTGCTATACCAGGTGGGTTCTCAAACATCACTCCCGTTGTGCAACCCCCTTGTTCAACAGATTTCAGTGGTTCCCAGATGCCAGGGGCAGATCTACCCTCTTCAACTGGACATGCAAGGTCCCTACCACTTGGCCCCATTTTAAGTCTCCATCATTACCTCCCACATGAAGCTCGTGCTTTGGCCGGGCCTGTCCTGTGACCTGACGCGCGCGTGCGCACACACACACACCACACACACACACACCACACTCATTCCCACCTTCACGCTTTTGCCCCAATCCTTCTAATCCTTCAGTGTTCAGCTGCAGTGTCTTCCCTGAAAACTCAGGTGTGTGTATTGACCTCTACCTGTTCTGACCTACAGCACTTACGAGTGATCCCCATTCATTTGGACACTTCATCATACGCTGGATGGTTCTGTTATAGAATTCCTCCACATGTGTATGCCTTGGAATCCTTGCTTTAGGACCTCAGGCGTCCCTTCCTTCCTAAAGCCTTTCTTGAGGCAGCTGGGTGCTGGACTAAATGGAGCACCAGGCCTGAAGTCAGAAAGACCCGCCTTTGAATCCTGCCTTAGACTCTTACCAGATATATGACCCTGGCCAAGTCACTCAGCCTGTTTCTTCATCTATAAAACGGAAATAGGAACACCTATCTTCCAGGGTTGTTGTGAGGCTCTGAAGCAGCCTATGTAAAGCACTTTCAACCCTTAAAGCTCTATGTAATTGCTAGTCATTATTCTCAGATTCTCCCAGGTCAAAGTGATCTTTTCTCAACTCCTCCCTCCATCCATTAGACTGTAAGTCCTCTGAGAACAGTCTGTGTCATATGCAACTTTTAAAAAAGTTTTTTTTTTTAATGGGGATTGGCACAGTGCCTTACACACAGAGGATTCCAAGGAAGTATTTGTTGAATTGAGATTACAGACACCATAAAGGCATCTCTGCCCCTTACTCCCACCCTGGTGCAGAGAGCTGGCTGTGCATATAGAAGTACCTAGAATAGGACTGTATAGGTAGGTCTTCTGGTTCATTTTAACATATTGCTGACACTTGTGTCATAGGAATACTTCAAATCTGCACCAAAGGAAATGATGGATTTGTGAAGCCTCAATTTACAAGAACAGATGAGTTAACTGGACAGGTTCGAAATTAAACCTGCATGAAAATAATAATCAGAGAAGCATTCTGATTAGATTTTAAAAAATCAACTGCAACAAATTGCTCCAGGGAATCACAAAACAACTTAGGCTATTTTAACTCTTTAAGACCAGGACTGCTTTTTGGTATTAATGATATGGCCAACTAGTTCTCCATTAGGCTTGTGGGACAGGTTATTCATTTGGGAGTTTACCCAGACTGAATGTTTAATCTGTGTTGGTTCCTTTTGCTTCCCAGGGAATATAGCTGGCTCCCTTCCCATACCCAGGTAGTCTGGGAATGAAAACAAATCTGAACCTCTGGCAAAGGAAAAGAGGAATGTCAACCTTGCTCTTCTCTACCCCACCCTCCATTTCTCCTATCAGCACAGAATGTTAGAGCCAGAACCCACCTTAAAGAATGCGGAGCTCCAATTTGTCCAGTGTTACAGTGAGCAGCAGAGTTGGGTCAGAATCTAAGCCTAGGCTAAGAATCCTAATACAGCACTTTAGAGTCAGAAGCCTCTTGGAAGATCTCTCATTTAACCAAGGCAACAATGGAAGCCCTGAGAGGTGATCTGACCAGTCACACCCTGAGGGGCAGAGTTGGGATAAGAGCTAGAGCTACAGTTGCTCAATCCAGTGCTTTTCCTATTACGGCAATCTGGAACAGACAGGGAAGCCAGATCCCTCTGAGGCAGAGGTTATGGAGCTCTGGATACGCTGCCATGGATGGCCAAAGTGCCATGGCAGAAAGCTCAGAAGACCTCTCCAGGATCACAGACTCCAGAGGATCTTCTTGCGATGACAAAATTCTCAGGGTAGAGATTTCTGTGGCCTTGAGGAAGACTCGTGCTCAAGTTTTAGGTGGCAGACAGGAGGCAGAGGGAAAGGAGTAAGAGAGAAGGGAAATTCATGGCAGGTAGACTGGAGCTTAGGCCAGGCTGATTCTGCAGATCTGACATGAAGTCAACAGCTCCCCTCTTCTACCTTCCCCAAACTACAGTGCTGGGGAAATTTGCACCCAGATTTTAAGTCTTAATTCCTTTTTTTTCAGCAGCATCCCTTAGACAAACTAGGGATAGGAAAGGGGTCATCCTAGCCCCATTACAACCATCTATACCTTGTTTGAATGTTCATCTGTGTCCCTATGTTACCAGATCCTGCTAATAAATTATATATCCATTAAGAGTTTTCTAAGTTTATAATTTTGAGGGTCAAGGTTGAAGGAAGGGAAGCTAGACACAGGAAATTTCCCCTGGTTTTACTTTTGCATGGGAACAAGTAGATCAGAGAAGGAATTAACAGAGAGGAATCAGCATCAGAGAGAGTGGGATAACGTGTTGTGGGGGTCTGTGAGTGCATCTGAGAAGCATTGCAAACACACCCCACACTTCGAAGGATCAGCATAATAGACAGGAGGGAGCTGCATGGTGGAGGAAAGCAGGACAAGGAGGATATACAAGGACAATGATGTAAATAAAACACAAGGTAGCTGAACTCATTTTAATTGCAATGGCTAATCCTGATTTAGAGGAACAGATGAAGGATACCCCCCTTTTCTCACAAGAGGTGGAGGACTATGGGTGCAGGATGTTACACATGTTGTCAGACATGGCTGCTTTCAGTTTTGCTTAACAATTTTTCCTTGTTATAAGAGAGGGCTCGATGAATGAAAAAAACAACCATTTATTAAGCACTTACTTGTGCCAAACAGTGTGTCAAGCGCTTGGGGATGCAAATGCAGACAATGAAGACAGTCTTTGCCCTTGTTTACATTCTAACATGGGAAGACAACTACCACCAGGGCCATAGTGGCCAGAGAGGAGTGTTTTTGTGGCACTAATCTGATTACTGTTTTCAGAGCCAGGTCTGAAAATAGGAGTGGTGCAAAGAAGGGCATGTGTGCACTGACAAGACATGAAGATGGCTGGGCAATCATAGGTGCTGGGTCTAGCTCCAGACTTGAATGCTAGGTTCTTAGGGCAGGAGCCTGGAGTGCTGGGTCAGAAGAAGGGGACTAGAACACAGAGCTATGGCTGCTGCTGGTGGTTTTTTTTTTTTCTAAAGAGGCAGGAATAAAATATTTTACAAAGTACCAATACCAAACACTCCTAACTTTTTTATGCTCTTCACTGTTAGGGATTATTTCTTCCTTTGTACCACCTCCCACTGTGGCGGACCATGTTCAGTCTTCTTTAGCCCACTTAACAAGGTGAAAAAGCATTATTTCCAGTGCTCCTGAAACATACCTAAATGTTTCTCTACTGTGTTTTTTTAAAGTCACTTGGTTAAAAAGCAGGCTTCAAAGTGTGAATGATTATCTTTATTGTGTATCTAAAGTGCTGAAAAACAAAACCAACAGGTTCAATGTCATTATTTAGGTGGAAAGAAGAAGAGATAATGCTTTTCACATATATGTAATGGAAAGTCAGTATACTCTGTCATGTTCACGGATTCAGTACTGAACAAAGCATTCAAGAACACAAAAATGCAGGAGGGAGAAAGCAGGTCATTTTGTCCTTGTCAGATGTTTAAAAAAACAAACATCTGAAGTGGGGCAGCCTGGCCTGCAATGTGGCTCAGCCCAATGACTAAGGTACGTATACCAAGGAGTTAAATTGTTAAGAGTTGCTTGACAATGTCATTTGAAAACACAAGGTGTAAAATATAAATAACAGTCAGCTATTTTGCTTCAATCCAATTTCTAAGCAGTTGCGTGATCGATCAATTTATAAGTCGATGGGCTGTCTCATCTCCCCCCTCCCCCAGTTCATGTTTCCTCTGAAGGCTGCCTCTGGGCTGCCAGTATCAGGGCCCAACGGCTCAGGGGCAGAAGAGATGGCTCTTACAACTGCTGGCTTCAGAAGAACACGTATCCCTTCATGCCCCCGGGGCCCCAAGAGAAAGTCAGTCAGCAGGTGGCACAGACGTGGCATCCTGGGAAGCAGGGATGCTTGGCCTCCCAGGGGAGAGACTCCCCAAAGGAAGACCCTCAGCCCTGCAGCTCAGCTAGCAGGAGGAGCACATTATCAGTGTATTCTGTCCGTGGCTTGGCCATCCCACTCAGGCTCACTGGGTGCAGGCTGGGGTGTGGGGGCTCATACGGAAGAGGGCAGTGAAGTTCATTCAGAATGAACCACGTCGTGTCTGGATCTACCTTCATCACGTGGAGGAACACGCTGTGGAGAGAGACACAATGGAGTGAAGGGGAGGGAAGAAGGAGAGGAAGGGGAGGGAGGGACGTTTGATTTTTGCCCAAGAGAGTATTTACTGGGCTACTCAAAAGGACTCTGATAACAATGTCAAATTGCTTCTGACAGCATAACAAATACACTGAAGTTCATTAAGCAGGGCCATTAAGATGGTTCCTAAGCCCAATGGAGATTCAGCTAAACAGTTTCATGTCTATTGGCAAAGAGGAAAAAAAGTCATTAGTCTAAGCAGAACAATATTGACATCAAACAAGCTCCTGGCAAATAATTGGTCTAGTCCTAGGGTGTAAAGCAGATTTCAAAAAGAAGAAAAATGACAAGGCACACACTTTATTATGGGCAAAGAAAAGGCAGCTGAACAGGGAACCCTTAAGAATAGGCCCAGTCAGCGACAATAAAAGCTTAAAAATAATGTCGTGCAACAAAATACATCTGATTCTATCAGAGAGAAGGCTGGAATGGCATTAACTCTTTCAGCTCACTGGGTCCATTTGGTAAATATTTCTTCTCAGAGGTTAGTTTCCTATTTATCTAGAATGTACAAGGTGACCCCCTCCTGGCTGAAGAACCCCTTCTCTAGAACATCAGAGACACGGCATCCCCAAATCCTTCTCAAGGTCATAAAGGGCTTCTTGGTAACCACTGGGTGGGATTCCTGGGGCTACAGTTGCAATGCAGTCAGCTGCGGTTGGACACATGGCAGCTGAGGATCTCCTCTGTCTGGACTGGGACAAGCCACCAAGGTCACTTTGATGAGACAACTGCCGGCTTCTGTCATTGACATTTCTGAAGTACGTCAGGTCTGGGGGTTCTTCCTGGGCTGCCCTTGTTTCCTCTGTCCCTTATTTCATGCTGCTTACTTCTACATCTAGCCAAAGTGGATGATCTGATGTTCACTGATCATGTCTTGCCCTCATACACTTTTGTTGAACTGCACCCTACCATCCCCCAAGGTTGGAACAAATTTTTCCCACTAGCTCCAGCTCAAAATCCTTCAACACTTGGCTCAGATGCCTTCTCCTCCGTGAGGCCTTCCTTGATTTCTCCGACTAGAAATTGTCTCTCCCTTTTGGAACTTTTCTGTCCCCTCCTAAGCAGTTAAGAATTTTCTGACATATTATTTGTAAACATGCATACTACCCAGATTACAACATACAGGGGTATGTGTAGCCCACTAAACCAGCACACTTGTACATGCATTTTGGTCAGGCACAGCAGACGGTCAATGAGCTGGGCTCAGAACCGAGTAAGAGACAGAGTGAACCAGATTGCATTTGGGAAACTGTACAGGCTTTGGAAGGATCCTAAGTTGCTCCCTGCTGCAAAACCCCTTCTCTCAACACCAGTCTTTTGCAAATGGAACTATTGGGCTACAAATCCTGGTCCACCACAATCTCAGAAAAATCCAACTTCCAGGTCAATCAAAGGGTGATAGAAAGACATATGGAAAATGTAAGTAAGCTGAGGCAAGTTACAGTGTTGATGTGTTTATGAGAAGGGACATAAAAGCTATCATCAAGGAAAAGTTGACCAGCAGAGGAGGTGGGCAGTCGTGTATTAAGAATGAGGAACAATCAAGTGATGGCTTAAATGCTGCACTAATATCTATGAAGTTAAAAGGATCAGAGAAAGTCTCCGGTGCAATGGGTAGGTCCTTTATGGAGGCTTTCTCTAAAGACATGGACAAGAATTGCACAGAGAAGGCGTGGATGACTTGACATCTCACAGATCATGGATTCAATGAAGTACTGAAGGACATGGGCACACTTCCTTCTCTCTTCTTCCCGCACCCCTGCCCAGATCATAACCTTCTTGAGGATTAGGACGAGGTCATTTTTTCATTCTTTTATCTCCAGTGCCTAGCACAGTGCTTTGTGCATAGTTAAGTATTCCATTCAACAAACACTTATTAAGTGTCCACTGTGTGCAGAGCCCTCTCTTCATTGCTATACAAAGTTTATATCAGACATGGTCCCTGACCTTACAGACTTCAATACAGGTCCTCTGAATGAATCAATGTTCCCTACCTTAATTGGGAATTACCAGCTATACCACAGCCAAACAAGTGGTGTAGTGGAAAAACTCTGAGGCTTCAGGCATTAACTACAGAGATGGACAACCACAGCCGAAGGTGTAATTGTAGAGTTAAGCTTTGTCTATTAATCATTCAACCAACACACATTTATTAAGTACCTATTATATACTAGGTACTGTGTTAGGTGCTGAAGATACAAATACAAGAAATTAAACAATTTCTACAGTCCAGAAGCTTATATACTGTAGGAATAAGATGTCATTTCCAGTGTAAGAGAAAAGTCTTACAGATACGATTCTCTTCAGTGAACTGGGCTCAGTCCTGAACCTCCTCCAGGGGTGGGAAATCTGTGGCCTTCTAGGTCTTTAGGTGAGGCCTTTTGACTGAGTTCAAGTTTTACAGAACAGATCCTTCTATTAAGGAGATTTGTTTTGCAATATTTGGATTCAGCCAAAGGACTGCACTTGAGGACCTAAAGGGCCACATGTGGCCTCAAGGCTGCAGGTTCCCTACCCTGGGTCCTGGGCCCACTCTGCTGGGCCTCCCAAGAAGGCTGCCTTCTCCTTAATTATGCTTTGTTTCTATACCCCTCCCTCCCCACCCCCACCGCTAGTCTTAGCTCCTCTGTTGGGGAGGCAAGTCCCTTTTGTTTGGATCTCTAGGATTGACTTGACCCTGGAGTGCTTTATTCTCCCAGGCCTCCAAACCCCAGATTTAATAGTGATCACCAGCCATCTCTTGTAACATCTCTTAGCCACTGATCTTCAGACCGTCTTTTTTACTCTCCTGTTCTTCAGGGGTCCTCCTTTCTCTCATTCTCCCTCTCAGGTTGTTCACTTTCTCTACTCCTTTCTCATACCCTCTCACCCCACAAGGCCTGGAGGGCTCAACCCTATCTGTTTAATCAACCTGCTAGGAGAGAGCTAAGCAATCTTCTAGCTAACGGATTCCCTATCATGGATGAACATTTACAGCATTTTCATTTACATAAACGAGGTATTAAGTGGAAGTCTCATCTATGGCATACCCAGGAAGAATATATACAATTGGGGCTTATCTTATTGCTCCTTATCCGAAAAGAAAAATTGCTACTTCTCCATAAAGTTTTCCCTGAACTCTAAGATGAGCAAACACTGTCTCTTTGGAGCCACATAGCATTGATTGATACCAGAGTTTTGCACCCTTCTGGGGCAGGTACCTGATGGTTTATTATTGTTATCGGGGTTTGTGGCCTCCCCAATAGACTCTAAGCTCCACGGGGACAGAGACTAATTATATCTCCCAGTGGCTGGTGCATGCTTGTTGGATTGAATATTAGATCAAACTTTATATTAGGCAAGGGGCTATTAAGTATAACACCACGCCATGTGATAACGGGGTTTGATATGCCAGTCTAACGTAGGTATGCCTTGCTTTACACAAAAGATCTATTTCTGAAAAGTTTTGTGCACCATTCAAAAAACAACAACTTTTTAAAAATGGCAGAGCTTGCTATTTAAAGAAACCCTGCAGTGGATCCTTTTGCAATGCAAATAACCTCTCTCTGAATTTAACTGTTTTGTCACTTCAGATGGTCACATCCTAGGCTTTCTTAAAACAGACACCACAAGTGAAAAGATTCAGAAACCCAAGGTTTGAATGCCGGCTTTGCCATTAACTGTATAACTTTAGGAGAGGCCTTGCACCTTTCTAAGGTAACCATTAAATGAAGTAGGTGTACTTACATGCTATTTTAGGAGACACAGTGGATAGAGTGCCGGGCTTGGCTCATCTTCCTCAGTTCAAATCTGGCCACTTAATACCTAGTTCATGTAAATGAAAATGCTGTGTGACCCTGGGCAAGTCACTTACCCATTTGCCTCAGTTCTTCATTTGTAAAATGAGCTGGAGAAGGGGCAAACCACTCTAGTATCTTTGCCAAGAAAATCCCGAATGGGGTCATGAAGAGGTGGACATGACCGAAAAACAACTCTCCCCACCCCATTATTCTGAGATGACTCAAATCTTGTTTTTAAAAATTTTCTCCCAAAGGTGTTAATTCCTTGCCACGAAGTTCATCTATTCTTTATGGTGTTTTTTGAGTAACAAACATTACACCTGCATTATAAGAAGGTCACCCTTCATCACTGGGTACACTGGGGCACTTCATGATTACCTTCTTGAACCAAATCCTTTTATTTTAATGGTTTCTGATGAAAATCTTTCTGAAGCATATCCATACCTGTGGGATTCCTGAACACGGTTTAGCACTCCCTTATCTTTTCTTTGAGGGAGAGGAGCGGCTAGATCTATGATTTCACTGGTGTACACTCTCTGGAGAGGAAATTCTCTCCACCAAAGCAGATGAGCAATTTCTAATGTGAAGAGTTTCCTGGGGCTGTGAGAAGTTAAGTGACTTACTCAGGGTCACACAGCCAGTGGGAGTTAGAGGTGGACCCTAAGCCAGGTCAATCTGATTGGAAGGCTGTCCCTCTAACCATTTCTGGACAATGTAGGCTCATTCCTGTGAACTGAGAAGACAGGGCTGGGGAGCACCTCGAACCCTCAGGACCTAATCCTGGCTATCGCCCCAGGTGGCTGGGGTTTTAGTTCCCAGGCCTGCTTTTGAGCTTTTCTGTTCATTCCTCACTTTCCAACTGTTGGCTGCTGCAACTCCTTGATGCTCACTACTGCCCCCTTTCTATTCTGTTGCTTCTAATTTGTCAGCTGAAAAATCAGATAATAAGCTTAGAGAACTGTTTGTAAAATACAAACAAATGGGAATGCCTTTGACAGAATTGCAGGGGGCAGCTCTGCAGCCCCTGCCCTCAATTTCCTAGTTATCTCTTATTTATGTTTATTTATCCCTTTCCAGAATGCAGTGTTCTCATCTCGGCATTTGGCATTGATATGGTGCTTTAAGGTTTCCAAAGTGCTGCATAAATATTATCTTGTTTCCTTCTCACAGTGACCAGGGGAATCAGGGGAATCATTATCTCTATTCTATAGGTGAGGAGGAAACTGAGGCAAACAGAGCTGAGGTGACTTGCCCAGGGTCACACAGCTAATGTCTGAGGTCAGGTTTGAATTCAGCTCCTCCTGATTCCAGCTCCAGTATGCTATCCTGCTGTCAGGGAAGAGCACGATCTCACAAGTACCTGCGTATGAGACTCATAGAAATGCCCCTTGCGGTATGACTGGAAAAACAGATCTGAAGAGGGAAGGAGGTGTGCCCAAGGTCACAAAATCCATCAGAGGTGGAGCCAGGTAGGCTAAAGCGCAGGTCTGACTCCCAGCCCACAGCCAGTTCCACTAGTCTTAACACAACTGTCCTCTCAGGAATCTCTGTATTTCAGGAGGACCACAGGGAGAGGGCAGTAACTAGTACCAAGGAATTAATCACACATAAAGTGCTGCATACCGTAATATCCTAAGATTTAGAGCTGGAAGGGTCCTTAGAGATTGTCTTAGAGCAAGTTCTCACTGAGGCCCAGAAAATAGAAATAACTTGCTAGTGAAGTAGCAGACTCAAGGAACAAACACAGGTCTTCTAATTATATATTCCGTGTTCTTTTCACAACATCAGATGAGAGATATTTGGGGGACAGAAGGGAGAAGGCCTTCTCAGAAGACTTCAGATCATATCATATGGGAAACTGTCTAAAAAACTAATCCTCAAGGCCAGCCCTGCTTAGAATGCTCTCCTCCACCTTCTTTAAATCCTGTGTTTTCTTCAAAGCCCAGTTTAAGAACCATCTGTTCTATGAAGCCCTCCCTGACTAATCCCACCTCACATACGCTGCCTACCTTCTCTGAATCTTGCAATATTTATAATCTGTACCAAGCCACAGTGTCTTGCAACATTTTTAATCTATCAAGTACATTCACCATTTTCTTCCACAAAGAGAGAGCTTCTGGGGGCTCACACCATCATTCGTACTTCTTTCTACTGAACCTTAAAGACTACGGACAATTTCAGCAGGCACCATTTGGCAATGAAGGAGGGCAGCATTCTAAGAACAGAGAGACTGTAAAATGGTACAGATGATGACAATTGATCCAATCTGGGTAAAACAAAGGCCACATGGAAAGGAATGCAAGAAGGGGATGAAGAAGGTGGGGTGGGGCTGGATTAGGAATGGCCTTGAAGGTCAGACTAGAGATTCTGAAATGTAGGCAGCAAGGAACAATGAAATGTCTACTGAATGAAGCCCTCAGGTGATCTTTTCTCAAAATGAAGGCAGTGTAAAAAGTACTTGGGCACCAGGAGGATGGGGTTCTGATGTCAGTTCTATGACATACTACATGGTCTGGGGTAAATCACTTCACTTTCCTTACCTTCAGTTTCCTTCTCATACTTAGTCTCTAAAGTCCTTTCCAACTCAGACAGTCTGCATTCTAAGGTCATTTCCAGCTAGGCATTTTGTGTTCTATGTCCCCTCTACCTCTGACAATGTCTATTGCAAGGTCCTCCCCAATTCTGATGTTCTTCACTTTAAGGCCCTGTCCAGCCTGGACATTCTGTAACATACATATGCCGATGAAGCAATGGAAAGAGAAGGGGCTGCTCTGAGGATGTCTTGGCCTGTTTTGTGCTTAAACGATTTAAGCTTTCTTTGCTTGGGATAATCCCATGTTTATAACCTTGGCAGTGGTTGCTGGAAAAGTGATTAGGATATTCTAATTCATCGTTTCCACTTCATCGCAGAAAGAAGGCGGCCCGCGTGGGAGACAATTTTTGTTTAAAAACAAAAATATCTTTGATAATTAGAGTGGCAAGGGAAATGAGGAAACACGCACCCAAAATGGGAAACAGATTTCTATTTACACGTGATGCGCTTGACTGTTTTCCCTAGTGCCAAAGATTCTGAGAATGCAAATGGTTTCATCTGATTCTGTTTCCTTAAAGAAGTGGCACAATTTCTCAGGCTGGAGCACAGAGTACTCCCAGCTGCAATGAACATTTTTATTTGGCCAACAGCGACTTGTGCTTGCACCGGATGAGTGCCAAACTGGTCCTGGTCCCAGTTTAGTCAAAGCTTTTTCCTGCATGAAGCTGATCAAATCTAATCCAATCCAACAAGCATTTATTAAGCTTCGACTATGTGCAAAACAAGGTGCTAGGGATACAAAGACAAAACAAAAAAACAGTCCCTGCCTTCAAGAAAAGGGGATAAGATATGTACAGACAGATGATGGTGTGAGGAGGGAGGGAGCACTCCCTTCCTCCACAGGGACCAGGAAAGGTTTTCTGTAGGTGGTATATGAAGTTGGGGGTTCTCTCCCCGCCAAAAACAACAACAAAAACCAATAAAAACCACACCAACCCTCACCAAACTAAACAACTTGCTCCTTCATTCTATTTTTTAAATTAATAAAAATCTTTTTTCTTCTTCCCCTCCCCCATCAAAAACCCAAACAAAACCATTGTAACAAATATATATATTCAAGCAAAATAAATTCCCCTTCTGGCCATGTCTCAAAATATGTCTCATTCTGAATCATTCATCTCTGTCAATAGGTGCGTAGAACGGGCAACTAGGGATTCCAAGAGGTGTAAGTGAGGTGGAAGACAACATTTTGAGCTCAAAGAAAGACAAGGAGGCTGGTTTATCTGAAGCATAGGATGTGTAAAGGAGAGTAATGAGCAATAAGCCTGAAAAGTTAGGATGGAGTCAGACTGTGAAGGCCTTTAAATGTCACGATGAGGAGTTTGTAATTCTAGCCCACAGGTAAAACAGGGAGCCACCGAAGGCACCTGAGGAGGGGAGCGGCATGGTCAGACTTATGCATTGTGCCCACTGCTGTGGAGGCTGGATTAGAGAGGAAAGAGTCTGGAAGCCAGGAGGATGACTAGGAGGCTGCTATGAAAGTACTAGGGAGAAATGAGTAGGGACTGAATTGGGGTAGTAGCCCTGTGAGCAGAGAGAAAGGGACAAATTAGGTATTATGTGCAGGTGTAACTTCTAGTTCAGGGGTAGGGAACCTGCAGCCTTGAGGCCACAGGTGCCCCACCTCTAGTTCCTTATTGTTTCTTGAGTCCCTTCTACCACATTTGTTGGGGTGACACTCCCCAGCTAGAATGGTGACCATCTTCCTCTCTGACCTCACATCTGGCTTTGATCTCCACCCTGCTACGCACTTAACTTTGATTATCTGTCTGTGGGTCATATCCTCCTATGAGCCTTCAAGCTCCCCAAAGACAAGGATTATGTCTTATTTAGCCTTTGTTCTCCCTTAGCATCTTCAATAGTATTCTGTATCCTCTAGCTGCTTTAGAAATGGCTGCTGGATAACAGAGTGGAAAAGCAAAGGTAGAAATACATCCACGCATGCTGCCCTCAAAACCCCCTGCACCTCAAGTCAAAGGTTAGCACAGATAACTGTGGCCTGCCGAGCAAGGGCAATGCCAGTGGTCAATCCAATAGCCAAGTGCTAGATAAAATGATTCTTTAACCTTGCCTTGTACGAAAGTGTTCCAGGCAAGCAAAACAGTGACCTAGATTCTAATTTCACTCTGGTGACTGGCTGTGTGGCCTTGGTCACACCACTTAATTTGGCTAAGTGTCCCTTCTCTCCTCTTTCAGAAGAATTAATCCCTGTCCTGTCTGCTTCACAGGATGGTCAGGAGCACAGTGCTTTACACATAACAGGAACTTACAATCAAAGTCTGTTGTATTGTGTCTTGGGATAATGCAAGTAAAGGGATAGTGACTTGGCCTGTGATCTCACTGGTCTGGGGATCACCCACATAAGGAAATTCCTTCTACCAATGCAGGATGGCACTGTCTCTGCAACTTGGGAGTCTCAGAGTGCTGCCTAGAACACTAAGAGACTACCTGACTTGCCCACTGTCACAAAACCAATGTATAAATCAGAAGCAGGACTGGATCCTGGGTCTCTCCAACTTCAAGGCCAGTTCCCTATCCATAGGCTACAAGAGGTACTCTGTAAAATATAAAGTACTGTCCTTTTTCTGCTTAAAAAAAAGAAGCCTGCATGGATATGGAAGCTACATATCTGTGTGTATACACACACATCATGGAGCACATACATACATATGCATAGACATATACACATATACATACATATGTACATACATATGTATGAGGTCCATGGCATGCCATTTTCTTTTGCTTTTCAGGCACATGGAGATAAAGGGAGGGAGGACAAAGAATATTTTATACCTCCCTCTACCTCCACAAGCCTGAAAGGCAAAAGAGATGGGATGGACTTAGTTCACTGTGACAAGCTGGGACCCCTGACTGTAAATGATGTCAAAGTAAAAACATATAGAGTGATCCCAAAAGTCTTAAGGCAGTCTTAAGCTTTAATAGCTATCATACAAGGAACAACCTGTATACTCTCTGTACTGACTGTAATTAATATTAAGAATATGGGCTACATTTTTTCCCCACCAAAAGCTGGGTTACATAAATTCAGAGTTCAGCTTATAATTAATTTTTCAGTGTCTACTTACAAATACCTTTTGCTTTAAAAGTGATTTCATTTTTTGGTGTACAGTCTATATTCAGAATAATATGGTGTCTACAGGAGCCATATTATACTTGGTTCTCACTGGCTCCAAACCAAAGGAATCAATCTTTGTGAAAGAATGTCCCTAGGCAAATAGGAGACCAGCTTCCAAAGCTAAAGTTCTCCTTTTCTTACAACTATGTTTTATTTGATCTCTTTGACCAGAAACCTCTCCTCCCTTCGTTCCGCTCCCTATCTGCTGTACTCTCTGGGCCTTTGTCTCAAGTACATTAAATAAAAGAAAGGGGATGTCCCCACAAAGGGTAAGTGGCCTGATGGTAGTATCAGAAAGCTAGAGAGGGCCAATAAGCAGCTGCTTACCGAGGTGCACGTAGGAAAGCCTGAATAAAGAAGGTACAAAAATAAGTGAAGGAAGAACTGGAAGGGCTGGATCAGGGGAAGAGCAGGGACAGCGGGCTCTCCTTCTTTCCTCACAGTCCTACTGCTCCTCCTCAGTCTCTCCAACTTTAACCAGGAAGAGACGATTCCTAGTGATGAGATACCATAATGCTCTGCTGAGGCCTGCTTTATCACCAAATGCCTGTTGGTATATTCTGGGTAAAGAGAAGCCCATTCTATGTAACTGTAAGCCAGAAGACAAAGAAGAAAAACCTGCTTTGAAGTAATCAGGTTAACAGCCTGGAAAATGTTCCAAATACATCTTTAGAAACAGAGCAGAAATGGCTTGTTGAACATTCCAAATGGCCAGTCCCACTTTTTTTCTAGCACAAAAAGAAACACTTTCAGAAATATATATATACTATTTAACTCCTAAACAAAATTTTTTCTCCTTCCCCCCAAGCCCAAATGGGTGGCTTGAGGGAACACAGTTATCAAGATTATCTGGTCCCTGGAGTATCAGGAAGCACTCAGCCATGTCTTGTGCTGCGTCATGTCCTGAGGCGAGTGATTATCTCTCAATAACCTGTAGGGCCATGTAGCTTAAATGATAACTTGACTTTAAAAAATTTAGAACTCGCTGTTAGGCAGTTTCTAAGCAACCTCTGTTTCCATGGCAAAGAATCCTGGTGTTTATACTGATTTTTCACTTAAAATGCGGTTTTATTGAATTTCACTTCACGCAGGCGGCCATTTCAGCACCCTTCAGCCCGGCGTGGCAATTGACGGGCATCAGTAAGTGCCCAATAAACTCCAATGGTCAAAGCAACTGGAGCAGCTAATTCCATTATAATCAACCTTGATGGTCCCCAAAAGACTAAGTCTCCTTCCCAAGCAGTTTAAGTGAACAAGCAAGTTTTTCTTTGCATGGAATAGAGGGTGTTTCTTTTATCTGTGGGTGCCTCCTCATGTCTTGGTGAGGCAAACCCAATGAGAAGCTAATTGCCTCATGAATGAATAAGAGAAAAATTCCCATGAGTTTCAAGTCCTCTGTCTAGACAACATCTGTTCAAAGAAGGCTCTAGAAAAATGTCAGCCAATTGTGGCTTGGCAAAGCTAAATCAAAAGTAACTGAAACGCTTGGCTTCCAGCCTTTTAGGGTGACAGGCTATTCTCTCTATATTAGTTATTTACTTCAGAGATTCAACACACCCTGTCTCTTTCTAGAATCGTAAAATGCTCTTCTGAGTTGTCTAGGTGACACCAACAGCTAAACGTATGCCACTATGGTATTAAAATCATAAGCCTGTGAGAGCTGGAAGGGATCTTTGAGATCATCTAGTCCAAGGACTGCAGTCCAACCCCCTCATTTTACAGAGGAAACTAAGGTCCAAGAGAGGAAGGGTCCAAGGTCACAGAGTAAATTTCACAGACAGGTAGAATTTTTAGTGCTAGAAGGGACCTTACAGATCTAAGTCCAATAAAGCTACCCACCCACTTTCAGTTAGCTCAGCAGCCACAGGGAAAAGGCACAAGCTGCTGATTTTAACCTAAACAACTTCAAGAGTTGCCTATCGGGCTTTATTTTATGTAAAGTAGATACAGAAACAAAAATTATTCTAGCCTCTTTGTTACTCACATTCCAAAGGAATCACTTCATGCTCCTCCTTTTCTTTGCTGTTCCTCTGCATGCACAGAAGGTAAAAATGAGGCAGTGTGTTTCCTTCCAAACAAATGGATGCTTGAGGTGTCAGTGTGTCCTATGCAGCAAACAGTGGTGTGCTACATACTCAGTTTCTATACTCGGTAATTTACTTTAATGAGCTGCGCTTCGTTGGTTAACCAGTATTTAAAGCCTGTCCTCATTCACTATTCAATTGAGCTATCTTCCCCTGCATGAGGACATTTTTTTCTCGGTTTCTAAAAATGGTGAAAATGGAGGATGATGAGATGAAGCAAAGATTCATCCTTCAAATATACTACCAATTACTTTCGTATCTATGCTTACTTGTTTAAAAAATATATGAGATGAGGAAAATCTATTTCCCTTCTCTTGCTGCTCCAAAGACTACAGCTTCCACTATTGCATACTGGGTACCAGACTAAGCTGGGATCATCAAATTCATTTCAACCTCCAAGGTTTTCAACAGAGACAAACCACAGACCCCACAAAAGTGATTAAATTGCTACCCTGTAGCATGCCAGAGCTTTTGATGGATAACTGGAACCTCACTTTGTACAGTCAGCAGAGCCACTAGGCTCAATCTACCACTACCTTCACCACCCTTCCTTCTTCCCTCCCTCCTCTGCTGGCCCCCTCTCCCCAATACAGACCAACTCGGCTACTCTATCGGCTAATGAAACTTTTGATCCTGACAGGTCATCAATCACATGACATAGCAGAGAATGCTAGTAAAAGGACTTGTAGCAACAGATTTGGGAAGCCTGTAGTCATTGCTTTTAGATTTGAAACCTGGTTACCCACTTTTTTTTAAATCATCATTAGCACAGCAGATGTCTCCTATCTCTGATGCTGAGACCATGTTCAAATTTGCCACAGTGAACAGTTCAGATATGAGTGTTTTCAGAACGGGCCTTGAAAAAAAAAAGTAATTAATGTCTAGTGAATAAGATATAAAAGGAAAGCTAACCCTTTAGGTTTGGAGTTATCAACTATTAATCAAATGTTAAAGGGGCTAATGTTGGGGAACTGGGGGAAAGGAAAGGAAGTTCCCATTTCCATGTGGACTATAATCCCAGGTAGAAAATGGGAACAAATTACAGTAAAACAGACCAACCCCGCCACGCTGGTTTCCAGTTTGAAAGCACGAACTGCTTAATTTCAAGCTCAATTAAATGATTAACTCCCTCCATGACTCCTACTGTCTCTGGACATAACAGAACTCTGTGTGTATGTATAACCGGGAAAAGTTGTAACTACAGGTATGAAATGAACATTCTTCAAGGGAGGCAGCTATACTAGATGTGTGGTCTTTAGGTGTTTGAAGGCGCCTGCCTGGTGTTTGATGGATTATGATGTTACTTTAGTGTCCTACTGCTAGAAGGAAGGAGATCAGGAGAAAAGTCAGCATACCACAGAACCTAGATCCAAGGCTCCAAACACAATAGGAAGAGTGGTAATATGAATGAATGAGACACTGATACACTATGGAGTTGAAACCTACTGTTCAGAATACAGTAGATGGAAGGAAGCTCACAACAAGAATCATAGATAAGCAACTAAATCCCTAAGCTGTGTGACCACAAGTGAAAGAGGGCTTTTTTAAAGAGGCTAAGAGGGGGATCATCTGGGATCCATATATTCTGCAGCCATTCTAAGCTCCTGCTCTGGGTTCCTCAGACTCATCTTTTAAAGCAACGGTTCTCAGTCTTAGGTTACGACTTACACTAGGGTTGTTAAGAGCCTACAGAAGGACAAAGGTTTGCACCTGACTGTCCCAGACCAGCATGAACAAGGGCAGGAATCAGAAAGGCTTTCCTGGTGGGCCAGGGAGGACCAGCTCTTCCTGAAGCTGCAACTAAACTGACAAGAATAGTAGTGGCACCTTAGCCTCAGACACAGCAGCCCATCACCACCAGCCCCACAGAAAGGGCTGCTCCCATCATCTTTGCTCTCTCCCTCCTTGCCTCTGAGGAACTGTTGGACAGAAAATAAAAGGGCTGGGATACCTGGCACTCAAGTCCTACAAATTAAAGGACTATTTCTGTATTATGCTAATCATTGCTACATTTGAATTTCTTTTGCACAAACAGATACTAATTTTATTTCCCCTTTTAGGGTTGAAATGCTTCACTGGTATCTAACTTATGGTCACAATGAGAAAAGGTTGGGGGCTACTGTTTTAAAGCATGCTAACAGCTCAGTTTAAAAAGTGTTATTTTAACCCAGTTCACTTCCCTGTCTTCATCTGCATATTGGCCTAAGGGTACAGTGTGGAATTAAAGGAAATTTAGGACTTGCTTTTTTTCTACCCAATTCTTCTCACCCTCTACCTCTCATGTGCCCTGTAGGAAAAGCTTGTCTGCCAGAAAGGGAAAGAACTGTGGAGGCACACTGCATGCTGGGAGATGTCTCAAAGGCCTGGAAAACCACATGGGGATTCAAATCAGATAAGTTTAGCTCTATAATCTGCGGCAGTGGGCTTGGATGCTATGACCTGTTATTTTCAATCTAATGCTTACCCTGGGGATCCCAGCTTATTTATGGAGCCATAGCATGCCAGGCCCTTCTTTCCCCCCAACCCCCAAGTCATTCTCTTATTTGCTTACAGTTGAAATGATTTAGCTAGATAAACTTTTATGAGCTTCAACTGTCTTTTCTCTCCAGTTAACAGTGACACCTGGTGGCGAAACGAGGCATTATAAGTCATTCCTTCTCCCATTCCTGGATCCCACTCCCTCCCCCCAGCACCAAGATTTATATCTAATCCTCACCTAGCACATTCAGTGGATATAAGCACTAAACTGGAATGGCAGCCTCATTCTTATCATTTACAGTTTCACTTATATCAACTAAGCCCTGATCAATTTCCATTTCCCGAGTTTACAGCTTGGATGTAAAAGATTGCCAGGGAGGTTATGTTTAATAAGACAAATTAAAAAAAAAAAAAGCAAACAGTGGCCTGGCCATTCTTTAGAGTTCTAAAAGCAAAACACGAGAAAAGAAAAACATCAGAGAATGTGACTGCAGGCTGGCTAAGTCTTGAAGGCTTCCCTCGACCTTTGGCCAATCTCTATGGCCCAGACCCGGGATCAGAAAACTATAGCCTGCTGGGAACTTTATTTAAAAATTTAAAAATACTCTTAGCTTGAGGGCCCTAGGCCTTACAAAAATAGGCAGCCAGGGGCTAGATCTGGCCCTTGGGCTGTAGTCCCCTGGCACAGAGGAAAAATACAAATTCTTTAGCCTGAACCATTATTTAAGGCTGCCTACAATCTGATTCTACTTTTCAGGCCTTATTTCATATTACTCCCCTTTACACACTCTATGTTCAAGCCAAATGAGATTAGCTTCTTCCTTCACATCTTGCTATCTCCCAATTCCAGGCAGTCACAAAAGACATCCTCTATTCCTGGAAAGCATTCTTCTAACTTCTGCCTGCTGAAATCTTTTACCTCTAAAGACCCAACTGAAGGGCCACTTTCTTCACAAAGCCCTTTCTGACCAGCCCAGACTAAGATGTCCTCACCCACCCACAGGCCTTCACATGGACTTTTCTTTGCCCCTACCTCATTTTACTCTTTGTGTACCTATTTCTTCTATACCTCTGCTCCCCCAGGAGTCTCTAAGTGAGCTCCTAAAAGGCAGAGAAGGTGTCATCTTTCCATCTCCAAGGCCCAGAACAGTATCTTGAACACAGGGCAAGGTTTTACTAAACGTTTGTCGAGTTTAAATCTGACAGAATTAGGGAGCACACGGCATCTAGAATGCTGAGTGTTTTAATACTCCAGGACAATATCAAACAGCAGGGTATATCCTGTAATTGGTCATCTTTGTTCATCTGCCATTTACACAGCACAGACAGTAACAAGCACCTTGTCAGAGGCAGTTCCTGATTATCTCAGGCCCTTTTCCTGACTCAGGTGACTCATTAATTCCCAAATCAACATGGCAGTCCAGATTCTGATACGGTGCAACAATGCAATTTCTCTGAATTCAAAATTATTTCACATCATCAGAAGTCTGAAAGAAAAGCAATCAACCTTGTGCTCCCAACTGCTTTCCAGTACCTCAAAAGCAGGTTCATCTGACTCAACTCTAAATGGAATCCTTGCTGATTAAACAAGGACCAGAATAACACCACCAGAGAATATATTTACGATGCTCTCTAGGGAGGCAGGCATGGCAGGACTGTAATCTACATTTTACAAATGAGGAAACTGAGGTTCAGGGCGATTAAATCACTTGTGGTGGGTCATGCAGCTCTACGCGGTAGAACCAAGACTCAGACCCTGGTCTCTGCTCAGTCCCTGCACTGTCCTGCCAGCCCTAGGCCAAGTGGCTGGAATACATTTTTACATTTGTTTCACTCTTGTTTTCAACATGCCTTGAATACTAACTCAAGAATGCAGCAAACTCAAGTCAGAGTTTAATTGCTTTCCAGTGTCAAAAAAGGAAACTGGAAATGAAATAATGAAATGTAGAAATCAACTTGTCTGATGGGTCTAAGTGTGTGTGCTGGGGTGGAGGGGAAGGAGAATTGGGGGGTGGGGGAAACTGTGACTCTTACATGTGAAAAGCAGGCAAAATACCATACTAGGAATCATTCATTAAGATCTTAATTTATGCTTCAAATTAGAGCACAATTAGTTTCAGGGTCTCTATCTATGGGAGGCTTCCTTTCATTCTTAGGGAGATCCCTACCAAGTGAGGATGTCTGAAGAAAAGTGAGTTTTTTAGAGAGTTACCATTCTTGGGAAGCCAAGATTGATTCTAGGCCTAGGGAATGTGACAGGAAAAGGGACTGGGGGGGAGGGGGGAGGGGAGAAATGGATGGATCTGGGAAAACAAGACAGAAAAATCACCAAGCAGAATATATCAATTACAAAAGATAGTTCTTCCAGCTGGTATCCTATCACACCCCAATCAGAAACAGGCTCCTGGTCCCCCTGGGTACCTAGCTGGCTCTTGCCTTTGCTACTATGAATGTTGCCAAGAAGAAACAGTAAGAGGAGCATTTTTTCACTGCTTTTTCACAGAACTTTGAACTGTGCGCTTTGTGTTAGGACGGAATGGAAATGCAGGGTCAGATGTGCCCCACAGAGGAAGAGGTCAGGCAGACCTGGATTTTCCAAGGCCCTAGTATCCAGCCAAGTGAAGGAAGTTCTGGGGCGAAAGCTACCACTGACTTTGAAAACAAACCTGTAAAAGTGGGCATTTCAGGTGGGCTGTGAGTCCAGATAATTGCTCTGATCATAATTTTACCTCATGAAAAAAATGGAATACTGGAGTAACAAGACATTTCTCCCTCCTAAGCCAAGAGTCAGGATGGAAAAATATATCAGAGCATGTGTCATGTTCATGGAAACTGGAATCGCTGATGAATTTGTGGTTTAGGCAACATTTGAACTAGATAACCTCCACAGCCTAATCTCTCCCTCCCAACTCTGGGACAATCTCTCTCTCCCAATTCTCTGGTTTAGTGACGGAAACACTAGAAGGGACCTGAGAACTGATCTAGCTTAGCACTTTTGTCAGAATGTGAGCTCTCAGGAAGGAATAGTTTACCTGTCAGATCTACGGAGAAAGAAAGAATAATTTTGATTACATTAAATTAAAAAGGTTTTGCACAAAGGCAATGCAACCAAGATTAGAAGGGAAGCAGAAAGCTGGGAAACAATTTTTACAGTCAGTGTTTCTGCTAAAGGCCTCATTTCTAAAATATAGAGAGAACTAAGTCAAATCTGTAAGAATACAAGTCATTCCCCAATTGATAAATGGTCAAAGGATATGAACAGGCAATTTTCAGATGAAGAAATCAAAGCTATCCATAGTCATATGAAAAAATGCTCTAAATCACTACTGATTAGAGAAATGCAAACTAAAACAATTCTGAGGTACCACCTCACACATATCAGACTGGCTAATGAGACAAAAAAAGAAAATGATAAATGTTGGAGAAGATGTGGGAAAACTGGAACACTAATGCATTACTGGTGGAGTTGTCAACCGATCCAACCATTCTGGAGAGCAATTTGGAACTATGCCCAAAGGGCTATAAAACTGTGCGTATCCTTTGATCTGGCAATACCACTACTAGGTCTGTACCGCAAAGAGATCATAAAAGAGGGAAAAGGACCCATATGTACAAAAATATTTATAGCTGCTCTTTTTGTGGTGGCAAAGAATTGGAGATTGAAGGGATGCCCATCAATGGGGGATCAGGTGAACCAGTTGTGGTATATGAATATAATGGAACACTACTGTTCTATAAAAAATGATGACCAGGCAGATTTCAGAAAAACATGGAAAAACTTATATGAATTGATGCTGAGTGAAGTGAGCAGAACCACAGCACCGTACACAGTAACAGTAACATTATGCGAAGATCAACTCTGGTAAGACTTATAGCTCTTCTCAGCAATGTGATGATCTAAGACAATTCCAAAGGACTCATGATGGAAAATGCTCCCCACATCCAGACAAAGAGCTATGGAGTTTGAGTGCAGAGCGAAGCAGACCATTCTTTTTTTTGTGGTTTTTCCCTTTGGTTCTGATTCTTCTTTTACAACATGACTAACGTGGGTACACATTCAATCCGACTGTACCAAGTATAGCCTCTATCAGACTGCATGCTGTTTTGGGGAGGGGGCATGTGGGAAGGCGGGGAGGGGGAAAAATTTGGAACTCAAAATCTTATAAAAGTGAATGTTGAAAACTAAAAATAAATAAAACAAACAAAAAAAAAGAATGTGAGCTCTCAGACAGTTGGGATTGTTTCTTTGTATCTGTATCCCTAGCACTTAGCACAGTGCCTGACACACAGTAATGCTTAACAAATGCTTGTTGATTTACTTTACAGAAATGCCAATGAAGCCCCGGAGTGGTTTGTCTAGGGCCACATCTAGTTACTGGCAAAGACAACAGAATTCTGGTCTTTTGATTTCTAGTACAGTACTCTTTCTAAAATATTGTAGATTTTTGTCACTGTTATTGGACTGAGTAGGCAGGGTAGCTTGGACTTGGACTCAGAAAATTGGGGTTTGAATCCTGATTTGATCATTCCCCAACTGTGTTGTCTTGGGTAAGTCTCTCAGCCTCAGTTTCCTCAACTATAAAATGGAGAGGCTGGACTAGATGGTTTACAGTGTTCCTTTTAGCTCTAAAATCTTTTGTCTCCTTTGAAAAGGTTACCTACAGAGAGAAATGTCACTAGGAAAAAACCACAACCCTACAAATAACAGAGTTAAACAAATGTACCTTAACTTGGCAAGAAGGGAGAGAAGGGAGAAATTATTTTAACTCTGTTTGTCATTACTGAGACATCAATAATTTAGCACAAACAGGAAGATATGTATGTGTAGGCATATGTTGGAGTGGTGTTACCTCCTGGCAGCCTCTTGTAATTTCATGGGCTGTTTAGCACTCAGGTAAATCAAGCAGGCATCTGCCACTTTATTCAGGTCACCCCCACCTGCCAAGAGAAAACAAAGCAGGCATTGGCCTTCAGGATTCATTCAGGACAAGTAGTAACCAAGTGCTGTCTGATGCAATAGGAACAGTGAGAAGAGATGCCCTCTATTCCTTCCTCTTTCCCCAGAGTAATTGAAAAATGAGGCCAAAGCAAGCAACTGAAGGTTAGTCAAATGAAGGGAGATGGTGAAGAGCTGAGCTGAGCTATGCAGAGCAGGGCTAGGATGGGGCTGAGGCAGTGTCAATTTTTTTTATGAGTGGAACGGTTAATTGGGTGGGTACATACCCAGGTCCAGTTTCTTGCAAAGTGAACCCAGACCCTGTAACACAGCGAGCTGCAATTTGAAGGCGACTGTATGGGAGTAGACAGGTCCAGCCCTAGCGCTGACAGGAGCCTGGGTGACCAAGGAGCCGGCCAGCTTCGGCAAGATGTCTTTGGAGAACCGATTCCGAAGGAAATCACCACATTTGTTCCCCAAGGTGCATAAGACCTATAAAAAAGACCCCCCAAGTCCCATCCAAACCCTAGTGTTTACTGAAGGATATGTTCAATATTGTTCAGAAATGTTTCCTAGGAAGATAACCAAAGGGTACTTAGTAATTCAATTTGATCCATCTCTTTACTGTTACCTCCTGGCCCACGTTCTATACTTCTAACAGCTATGAATCCGGAGGGCTCAGCTCCCAGGGCATGGCTGTTTATATCTCTAAGTACACATTACACAGAGAATAATTCAAAGACCTAGTTGATTCATTCCTCTGTTTCCATACTACTTACTTCTTGTGGCTAATAATTTTGGTCTGGCTTTGTGACTCCACTGGTCTGGGGAACTTTCAATAAAGAAAATCCTTCTACCACTGTAGATCAGAAACGGTTCTTCCAACTTCAGTCTTAGAGAATGGCTTGAGTTACTGAGAGGTTAAGTGCCTTGGCTCGGGTCACACTGCCAATGAGTGTCAGAGGTGAATCTTGAATCCAGATCCACTGACTCAGAAGCCAGCTTTCTACCCACTGTGCTGCACTGCCTCACATTATGAAAGCTGGGATTCGAACCCAGATTCTCTCCTGACATCAAGTCCACATACTGCCCCATCTAGAACGAAACTTTGAAGCAATTCAAATTTATTGGTTCTTGATAATATCCCTTGGCAGGATATTACTTTCAGAAACAAGGATTAAAACACTGAGGTACAGTGAGGTGGGTCACTTCCCCAAATTAATTAGCTACATCAAGGACAGAGCAAAAGATGGTCAGAGTCAGCTTTGCTAACGCTCAATCCACTGTTCATTCTCTTCAAATATCTTGACAAAGGAACTCTAAGCATGGGGGGGAGGAGAGGGAGGGAGAGAGAGAGAAGAGAGGACAGGAAAAGAGACAGAGGGGAGAGGAAAAGAGAGAGAGGAGAGAGAGAGAGAAAGGAGAGGAAGAGAAAGAGAGAGAGGAAGAGAGAGAAAGGAGAGGAAGAGAAAGACAGAGAGGAAGAGAGAGAGAGAGGGAGAGGAGAGAGAGAGAAAGGAGAGGAAGAGAAAGAGAGAGAGGAAGAGAGAGAGGAGAGAGAGAGAGAGGGAGAGAGAGAGAGGAGAGGAAAAGAGAGAGAGAGAGGGAGAGAGAGAGAGGAGAGGAAGGAAGAGAGAGAGAGGAAGAGAGAGAAAGGAGAGGAAGAGAGAGAAAGGAGAGGAAGAGAAAGACAGAGAGGAAGAGAGAGAGAGGAGAGGAAGGAGAGAGAGAGAGAGAGGGAGAGAGAGAGAGGAGAGGAAGGAAGAGAGAGAGAGGAAGAGAGAGAAAGGAGAGGACCTAGAGAGGAAAGAGGGAGAGAAGAGAAAGACCGAGAGGCATAGGAGAGAGAAGGAGAGGAAGAAGAGAGAGAGAGAGGAAGAGAGAGAGAGGAGAGGAAGGAAGAGAGAGAGAAGAAGAGAGAGAAAGGAGAGGAAGAGAGAGAGAGGAGAGGAAGGAAGAGAGAGAGAGAGGAAGAGAGAGAGAGGGGAGAGAGAGGGAGAGGAAAAGAGAGAGAGAGGACGAGAGAGGAAGAAGGAGGAGGAAGAGAGAGAAAGGAGAGGAAGAGAGAGAAAGGAGAGGAAGAGAGAGAGGAAGAGAGAGAGAGAGGGAGAGGAGCAGAGAGAGAAAGGAGAGGAAGGAGAAGAGAGAGAGGAAGAGAGAGAGAGAGAGAGGGAGAGAGAGAGGAAGAGAGAGAGGAGAGAGAGAGAAAGGAGAGGAAGAGAAAGAGAGAGAGGAGAGGAAGGAAGAGAGAGAGAAGAAGAGAGAGAAAGGAGAGGAAGAGAGAGAGAGGAGAGGAAGAGAAAGACAGAGAGGAAGAGAGAGAGAGGAGAGGAAGGAAGAGAGAGAGAGAGGAAGAGAGAGAGAGGAGAGGAAGGAAGAGAGAGAGAAGAAGAGAGAGAAAGGAGAGGAAGAGAGAGAGAGGAGAGGAAGGAAGAGAGAGAGAGAGGAAGAGAGAGAGAGGAGGAGAGAGAGGGAGAGGAAAAGAGAGAGAGAGGAGAGAGAGAGAAAGGAGAGGAAGAGAAAGAGAGAGAGGAAGAGAGAGAGGAAGGAAGAGAGAGGAGAGGAAGGAAGAGAGAGAGAGAGGAAGAGAGAGAGGGGGAGGGGAGAGAAAGAGAGAGAGAGGAGGGAGGGAGAGAGAGAAGGAAGGAGGGAGGGACTTGGACTCAGGACGCCTGGGTTTGAGCCTTACTTTCATGTGAACAAGTTGTGACCTTGGGCAAATCCCTTCTCCTCTGTGCCTCAGTTCTTTTGTCCATCAAACAGAGAGGATAATTTCTGCCTCCCTGCCTCACAGGACTGTTGGGCAGGAAGCCCAGTGTGCTGCACCAATGTGAGCTTTAATCATTATTATTGCTCTCCCCTTCATTACGTGCAGTTTCTTTGCACGTCTCTTTTTAACCTCTCTAGCAGAAAACACACACACACACACACACACACACACACACACACACACACATGCATTGCTCTAGTGAAGGACTGAAAACAAATGATATGATAAATTTTCTTTAAGCTCTCCTGATTAATAATGAGCACACAGAATGGCTACTTGGGACAGATCTAGGCACATATTTGAGGTACCTCAACAGGGTAGCACAAAATGTCACAGGTGTACCAGTGTCATTAACATATTTGGGGGAAGGGGGATGAAGCAGTATCAGATACGGAACACAAATCACACAGTTCTGTTTTCCTGAAAGGTAGTGCAGTATAATGGTTAGAGCACTGGCCTGGTAGCCAGGAAGCGTCTCACCACGGATGCACGCTGGCTCTATGACCCTGGGTAAGTCATGTAACCTCACAGTGTTCTGAGCAACTTTCTGACACTACTGAAGAGAAGGTGCCAACCTGCTCCAATGAAGGAGTTTTCTCCTCCAGGAGTTCACTAAACCAATGCAATCATAGATCCAGACCTCTATTCCCTAGCCTAACCTGTTTTTCTGTCCTGTCCTCCTTTGCCATGATTGCTCTTGACAATATGGATACTTTTCATAAAGGAAAATCATCTATGAATAATAGCCACTCAGCAATACTATATATATTCCATTCTGAAGTTTTAGCTTTCAGAATCAGAGTAAATTAAAAAAACTACATTTATATTTTGGCTTAGTAAGTAGATGCTACAGACACACTAAAAACAATGTTAAAATGCTTCTGCTAGGCAGCCGCTGGTGTAGTGGAGGGAGTGCTAGGCCTAGGGTCAGGAGATCAGGAGTTCAAACACGACCTTGGACACTTACTAGCTGTGTGACCTGGGCAAGTCACTTAATGTATGTTGGCTTCAGGTTCCTCAACTATAAAACCATGATAATAAGAGTGCCTACCTCTCAGGGTTGTTCTGAGGATCAAGGGAGACAATGATTGTAAAGTGCTTAGTATAGTGCCTGGAGAATAGGAAGCACTTAATAAATGTCTGCAGCCTCCCTTCCTTCTGCTTCAAGAGCGAAGAAATCCAGGAAGTTCCCCAAAGAATAATAATACCACCTTATACTTCTCTATATATTTAACTTCTGAAGGTGCTTTCACACATATCTTGTTTGTTCCAACAATCACCCTGTGAGACAGTGAGGTCAGGAGGTATTATCCTCACTTGACATCTGAGGAAAAAAAAGCCTAGGCAGGTTAAGTGACTTGTTTCAGTTCACATGCTGAGTGAATGGCCTTTTCTCTTCCAGGCTGATGCTCTTTCCACTGGACCAGAGACGTCAAACACGAGGCCCTTGGACTGCATGTGGCCCCCAACACTTCCTGGTGTGGTCTGAACCAGATGACATGTGATTGGAATAAAATAAAAAAGTACAACAGAACAGAGATAACACTAATATATGGTTTTCTAAGTCAGCATGCAGCCTACAGGGATCCTTATGTATGGTTTGATGGCCCTTGTTTCGTTTTGAATTTGACACCAGTCGAACAGACCATGCTGCTCTAGATACAAGAGGCTTAACTAACTCTCCATCACTCAATAATGCCTCAAAGCTAGTGTTGGGGAGGTCAATACCATACCTTAAAGGCTCTGAGAACAGCCAGTGGGTCATCATTAATAAGTCGGTGCACAAGTGGCAGCCAGGCCCGATGCACCATGGGAAGTAGCTGGTTCTCATGGGACTGAAGAACAGTCACACACAGTTCTAACACATCCAGAACCTAAGCAAATAAAGATGAGAATGAGTTAAAGAATAGTGAAGGGTCTGAAAATGGAGACTGATGGAAACAAAATTTAATCTTAATGATTCTGAAAGGGCTGGGGTAAGGGGAAGGTGGAGGGCTGAGAAGGTAGTCATGGTGGCAGTGGGACCTCAGATTCTTCTCTTTTTTCAGTGCATGAGAGAACACATTATACTACTTTTCAGCCTGAAGTCCAGATTTAAGATAAAATTAGAGTTGTGGCCAACGGCCACCACAGACATGTTTTCATTCACATCTAGTCAATTCTGTCATTGTATCTGCTACACAAGGAGTTGCTGTGCACTGGCAAAGGGAGATTGAGAGACAAGTCAGAGTAATGGGTACAACGGCAAGGGGAAAAAGGTACAGCTGTTCTAAGTGTACTCATTTTAAACCCTCTTCATGATGGTGAGTATGGGGGCTGGGAGAGAGAACACAGCAACTATTAGAGTCTCTCATAAGAAGGAAAAGGAAAACACAGATAAGCAAGGACTGCTGGCAGGCATAAAAGAATGACCACTTTTAAAAACTTAAGAATGCTAGCAGAACCAAAGCTTGCATCTTGCGCTAAAATTAAATTTCAGAAAAATAAATGTTTTTTGAAATCTATCGCTTTCTATCCTTCTCACTTTCTCCAATTGGTTCTTTGAACTTCGTACAACTTTGTTGCTTCTTGATTCAGCGAGGACCAGCTCTCCTCTGGTAACTGAGCTGGCATGAACAAACATAATACCATCATCTCACATAAATTCCTCCAGGGCCTTCTCTTGGCCTCCATACATGGACCTGAAGATACGGGAGGCTGCTCTCTGATCAGAGCAGTCATTCCAACAAATCCAACCCTCTTTACATCTTGCAGTCTATAAATACAGAGTAGGCAAGGCACACTGACCTTCAGGCGAGTCTTCAGATCTTTATCAGACAGCAAGTGAATGCACCTCTCCATCACATCCTTAGCTATCTGGGTCTGCACTGGCAGTGAGGCTTCCACATCTGGAGAGACATCACTCATCTCTGCCTCAGGAGGGAGTAGCTGCTTCTCTGGAAAATAGGGCACAATTGGCAGCTGTGGAGAGATTTGTATAAACAACCAGGGCAGAGGCTCTCTGAAACCAAATTCAAGACTACTTTCCAAGGCAGTGAGTGGTCTTTTCCCCACTCCTAGCCCCCAATGACCATTACTTAAACAGTGAAGTTCAAAACTGATTAAAATCTTTCTTTAATATTTCTGAACATGTTTCCTCTGTTGTTAAAACAGGTAAGTCTAACAGGGCCCACATATGTCCCTTGTGACTGCCATGACAAACTGGAGACTAGAATGAATAATGATGATGATGGTGATGATATCTGACATTTATGCAATGCTTTACAATGTGCAAAGTGCTTTATATACTTTAATTCATTTGAGGTTCAGGAAAACTTTGTATTCCATTTTATAGATGAAGAAATTGAAATGTTGAGCGATTAAGTGATTTTTCCATAGTAGCACACAGAATAAATGTCAGAGACAGAATCTGAACTGAAGTTTTCCTGACTCCAAGTTTAGCCCTCTATAACTGCATAGTTTATATTCTATGAAACCCTTTAAAATGGTAAAGTATTTTGTATATATGGTTTTATTTGATCTTCTAGGATTTAAAAGGTAGAGCAGAAAAGACGTTAGGAATCATCTAGTCTAATTCTCTTATTTTACAGATCAGGAAAACTGAAGGTTTCCCAAGAGGTTCAGCAATTTGCTCAAGGTAACCTGGGTAGTATATACCAGAGCTAAGATTTGAACCCAGGTCCTCTGACTTCAAAATAAGCTTTAAAACAGTAATATGAGACAGGTAGTATGGATATCATTTCTATTTGACAGATGAGAAAACAGAGCCTCAGAGAATTTAAGTGACATGCCCAAAGTCCCATAGCTAGCAACAACAGGGCCTATACAATAAGCTAGGTCTGATTCCTAATCTGGGGCTCTGCCTGCTATACCAGAGAAATGTGTCTATACACAATTTAGATTTCTCACAAAAAGATACTTTAAATACTACACAGGTATGTGGTATAAACAAACCACCCCCACTCTGGCTGGATGCACATGATCAACCTTTTGTACAATGAATGCCAAAGTGTGTGACGAATGAGAACTGTGAGGATGGCAAGTTTTTCCCAAGAAGGATTCGCTGTTTAAATTCACCTATCAAAACAGCTTGATGGAAGGCTCTTGGTTTTTCTTCCTGGAAGGCTTTATTTATATGGCCTGTTTCTATCCAACATCTTTTCATTTCAATTGATCTATATCAATTGATTCATAACAATGGATTGCCTAAAAAGGTAGCTATTTTGGCAAGGTAGGGCAAATCATGACTGTGAGATATCAAGCCATCTTTCCCACTAAAAATGTTGCCAGTGGGGGTGGGAGGTATTCAGGAAAAGGGTAAGGAGGATGGAGGCTAGCCCAAGTAACAAATCTGAGAAGAAATAACCTAATAGATTTCCAATAAGGAAGCTTTGCCTTTGGAGGAAACCATGATTGAACTCTGAATAAATCACTATTTCGGTCCCAAATACTATTTGCAATGCTTTCCTGCTATTCAGAAAGAATTTGTTGTAGTTAGCTTTAATGAGTTACTATTTCCTGTTATCCATTAGATTTGATTCACCTAAGAGTTCCAGTATAGAGACTGCCAGAACATATTTTGCCTAGTTCCCACAGAACAAAGTAATTTGAGATTCAGTTTGATTTTAAATGATGCTGAGACCATCAAGCTCATTAATTTTTTGCATTTTAAACTTGAAGTTCTTTTAATTTATTAATCCTTCAGTGTGTGAAGATCTGGACCGAGGTCAGGGGGAGGGGAGCATGCAGGGCAGGAGTGGACAACAGTAAAAACAGGCTAGTGTCAAGCCACCTTGAATTCCCTTTCCCTTTGTGTTTTGAAATACTAACAGGAGGTTTCTTTTTTAAAAATTACCTTCGTTATCAGAATCGGAGACATTTCCATCTGCCACATCCTTATTTCTGAGGTAGTCCAACAAAAACTGTTCTATTTCTTCAGCAGAGGTGTTAAATGCAAATCCTTTCCCAAAAGTTGCTGAGCCTTGGTTTAAATCACATTTTTCCTTCCTGAAATTCTGCTCCTGGAGCTGTTTGTCATCTTTGGCCTGTGGGAACCACTGGGCTGAAAAGAAAGTATCATTGTGATATTTAGCAGAAACATCCACCAAAAAAGGTACGTAAGAGGTGTACTCAGGCCCTCAACACAGTACGCTTGCTTCACTACTGAAGAAATAGTGGGCAGGATAGATTATCTAGAGACAGACAAATATTCAAGGATTTGTTCTTATCAAATGCTTCCCCCGCCCCCACCCCAGACAGCTTACATTTCAGTAGAATATAAATTCCTTAAGAGGCTATTTAGTTTTTCTCTATCACCTAGTGACTAGCACACTGCCTAGCACACATGAAGTGCTTAATAAATGCTTCAAATGAATTGGTTATATACTTTTCTGAGACTCTCCCCTTTTTAACTCTTTTTCAATTGGTCTTTCCAATCACGGCATCTAGAGCTAAGACAGGCTTTGACAATCACTTAACCTGTAAAAACTTCATTTATTATTACTATGTACTCGCCTTCATTTTTTATTGATACATCAAGGAGAAAACCTCAGTGAAGTATTAAAAACTGAGGCTTCAATTTCTTCATTTGGAAACTGAGGGCGCTGAAGTAGATGACCTCTGAGGTCCATTCCAACTCTAAAATTCTATGTTCCTAATCTTTAAGGCCTACTTATATCCCTTTTTAATAAAGGGGGGAGGGAGAATTCACCAGGCCCAGGTTAGACCAGGCACAACATTAATTTTAGTCCATCCTTGACCCTAAACACATACACACATGGAGGCCAGACAGGGTATAACAATGAAGCACCAGTTCATTCTAACCAAACTCACAAGAGACTTGACTTCTTAATGAGAATATACTTTGCTTGTTTACATTGGTAAACGTAAATTCTATCTGGCAAGATAAACTGGTCATCTGTACAGAGCACTCCCTTCTAGTAGCTAAGCACATTCAGGAATACTACTTATTCAATAGTCAAAAGGCTTCTTGGTGAACACAGGCTGTTGCATATTCTTAAAGAGATATTTCCATCAAACTAGAGCAGTTTAATAAATTGCCCTTCTTCACTAAGGGATAGCTCTGCTGAAAGTACTGGTGCCATCTACAATCTTCTTGAAATACTGTTGATGTCTCTCTCTATAAGAATAATTGCTATTTCCTCTTTGTGTTTGGGGATATGGATCATCTCCCTAGTAGACTAGGAGCTCTATGAGGGCTGAGACAGTACTACATTTAGTCTTTGTAAAAATGGATGACATTATAGGCAGCACTTCAAGGTTGGACAAAGTGTCTTCTTTGCACAAATCTCATTTGATCTTCACAACAGCTCTGTGATGTGGTGTATTATCATGCTCAGCGGAGGAAACCAAAGCCCAGAAATGTTAAAGACTTGCTCAGTCACAGAGCGAACAAGTGGCATACCAGGGACTCAAATCCAGGTCCTCTGACCCCAAACACTGCTGTTTCCACTCTACCCTGCCACCTCTGTGCACAACGGTCTACAAACAGTAGATATTTAATACATTTTGTTGAAGTTGAAATAATCATAAAACATACTAGTCCCAATCTGCTGATCTGTTGATCTTGACACTTTGTCAGCAGTACCTCATTATTCCTCTTAATTCAAAACAGTTGTGGTCTGAGCAGCTTAAACTTTTGCTTGGGATCTTGCTGCTCCCTCTCCCCACCCCAATGTTATTTGCTTTTCCTAGTTGTTTCAGCCTCAGTCTTAACTTCTACTAATAATATTTCTTATGTTGGTTTTAAAACCTCAAAGCTTTTATTACAAAAAAAAAAGGCTTAGTCTTCCTATTTCAGAGGCACAACCAAAGACTCAGAGTTTAAAACCAGGGGTCTAATTCCAGTTCTGCTATGGAGAAACTTTAAGATTTGGGAAAAGTCAGTTACCATCACTGAGCCTCAGTAAAATGAGAGAGTTGGAATACATTATCTCTAAGGTTTTGTCAGAGACACATGACTGGAATAGACAATGCGGCAACAGACACTCGGACACCTGACAGAGAAGCAGAAACACAGGTTTTAGGCATGGTGTGATTGATGTTGGAAGCTACCGCTAATGTGAATAGCAAAAAGTCATGGCCAATCTTCATTGGGTAATGACCTCTCTCTTTTGAAACAGCATAATCTATTAAGATCAGCTAGACTAACAAAGGGCTAAAAATTTGATTAGGGTCTGGTTTCTGACCTGAATGTCATTAAGACACAGGAGTTGAGAGCTTTTGTTGGTGCAATCTCATGCAAGGCTAGGGCCTGGGGGAGAAATGGTGGTATAGCAGAAAGTGCTCTGGAGACCAGGGCTTGGACACTGGCTCTTGTCACCTACCAGTTATTTCACTAAGGCCAAGACACTTCAGGGCAGCTAGGTGGTGAAATGGATGGAGCGCTGGGCCTGGAGTCAGGAAGACTCATCTTCCTGAGTTCAAATCTGGCCTCAGACACTTACCAGCTGCATGATTCTGGGCAAGTCACTGAACCCAGTTTGCCTTAGTTTCCTCATTTGTAAAGTGAGTTGGAGAAGGAAATGGCAAACCATTTCAGGATCTTTGCCAAGAGTCCTAAAGAGTAGAACATGACTGAACAACAACACACTCACTCCCTCTCTGTGGGCCTGGTTTCCTTCTCGGCAAAAAGGATTGGACTAGAGAATTTCTAGAGTCCTTTCCATCTCTAATAGCATATGAACGTGCCTGGGAATGTTATTTCTAATTACCGAGGGTGAGAGACTGAAAAGTCTTCCCTGGGGACTGCCCTGCCGGGGTGTGTGTGTATGTATGAATGATGTGACACCAGGTTCTCTGTGATCTTATTTATCTATGGGAAGTGAGAAGAAACAAAGGAACTGGAATGAGCTGCTCACATCGTTTGAGGAGGTAGCCGAGGATGAACTATGGTCCGAGATGATGCTCTTTAAGCTTGTATCTGATGTACCTTTCTGGGATGGTGTAGATGGAACTAGCACTACAATGAGTCAGGACTGGTTCAAACTCTAGCTCTGTTGCTGAGTAAACTGTAGGTCTTTTGCCAAATCACTGAATTTCTCCGGGCCTTGGTTTCTTTATCTGTAAAATGAGGGGATTGGATTGGATGGTTCCTAAGGTTTCTTTCAACTCCAAATCTAGGACCTATGATGAACCTTGCCTTATCACCACTGCTCAACACCTGGGAATCCAGGAACAGGACTCACAGGTACCTTTAGGTTCTAACATTTTCAGGTCTTTGTTTCTAATGGTTAAAATGAGATTTCTGAATTATCCATAATACAGTATTCAATTATCCATGCTATTCCTATTACATCATTAGCACTGACACAGTCAATTTTCCGTTATCATTAAATAAAACAGCTAGTATTTATACAGTACTTTTAAGGTTTGCAAAGAACATTTTATATATGTCAATTCATTTGATCATTAGAAATCCAAAATAACATAACATAAATATGGCTTAACATGGTCTATTATTTTACAGATTTTGGTATATTTCTATTCAAATTATGTCCCTTAAATCATAAGTACAAACAGTAAATGCCTGGTAAAATGTGGCTAGGCTATCATAAAGGTATAGGGCTAGTTCCCTGAATTATGTACCAGAAAAGGTTTCCACTCTACCTAAGGCTGCCAACACTGTGTGTAGAACACTGAGGAAAGAGGCGGCCCTCTCATCATGAAACTGGTCCAGGCTGAACAGTACATCTTGAATCACATCTTCCACCAAAGGAAGCAAGCTAGCATCTGAGTTCTGGAACATAATTTCCAAGACTATTGGGGTATGAGAGGACAGTGCCATCTGATGAAGATTTAAGGAAATCTCATTCACTAAATAGTCAGCATTATGATTGATCAGGTCCTGGGGAGAGTCATAGGCACAGGCATGACAAATGTCAATCATGGTGCCGGTAGCCACCTGACTAATAAGTAGAGTTTTGTCTCCAACTTTTTCAAGCACTGGGTAGAGAGCTGACATTAAAAGCAAACGAAATTCTATTCCTAGCGCATGCGCAAAGCAGCCGATCCCTTCTAACTGGATGCATATTTGCCAGATGTTGCTATTCATAGAACAGACAGTGGGACTGAGCTCTGAAGATGATGGAAGTGGTGCAAGATGGCAGGTGTGAACACCAGATGTGATGGCCTGAAGGTCTGAATGCTTCATTGTTAACTCCTCTCTGTTTCCCTCAGCTTCGTTAGAGGTGACCAAATACCAGTTTCTCTGACTTATGTATTCCTCAAGAATGGATGTTATAATCTCCTTCAGTTCTTCTGCACTTGCTCTGCTATTAGTTTCACAAAGAACATCTACCTCTATCCCAGCAGCACCTGTAATTAGTTCATTAAGGATCATGGCGGCTTGCTTTCTGTAAATAACAGACTCATTGTACAGTTCTGTGAAGTGATCCACAAGCAGATAGAGATCCCCATAATAACCAAGCATCCGACATATCTGCCTCAATAGCAGGAAAATCCGCTCATCTGTGAAGAACCGAAAGTATTTCCTCTGGCTTTTGCTCTTGGATAAGGGTGGCTCTGACAATGAACTCGAGGATTCGGCCAATCTGTCAGGGCCCCAGCGTCGCTCTTCGACAATTTTCACATCAGCCACATCTAGCTCAAGCACTTGTATGAGTGCTTTGGACAGGCGATGAAGGTGGGCCACAGAGTGGAGAACAAAGTTAACTTTGGGGCCCAAGAGTTTCAGGTAACCAAGTAACAAGAGGAGAGTAGAATATTTGCCTTGATCATCCTGTGAACTCATCAGGCGGGGAAGGGCTGTTGCAAGAGAGTGCAGATTTTCTGACAGGATGTCAGTGAGTGCCCTGCTCTCAACAACTATCCTTTGATCTGCAAAATTCTTCAGAACGTTATTGCATCTGCTTTGGACATCAGGATTCTCATCATTTACCAAACCCACCAAAACCTTCAAAAGGTGGCTGACAGATTTCAACAAGGATTGTCTACACTTCAAAAGAAGATCCTGGACAAGTTCTATCAACTCCATCCTTGCCTTCCAGTGTGGATGAACTGAAACAATTTCGACTATTTTTTCAATAAGGACAGCTAACTTATCCCCAGTATTTTTAACCCAATTTGCATCTCTATGGACCATAAGTTCAGCTACCCTGTGTTCAACTGAAGGCTTCTCTTCATCTTTTGGAATTCTTGCTAATTGTTCATCAGCCATAATGAAGCCAACTGTCTTGTAAAAGACCTTTAAGGCAGATATGATGATCACATGACCTTGTTTAAAGTCTCCAGTGATAATCCTGGTCAATGTAGTTGATATCCCAGGCAAAAAAGAAGCTAACAAATCCCCAAGTTGTTTTGTCTCAAGGTCATCTAACAACTTGGGATGGTCCCGGCAGTCACACTGTAGGAGAAGAACTTGTAAACACTTTAAGGCAGAAGTTTTAATTTGCTTTGATTTTTCCTGTTCCACTAGAGTTAACAATAAAGATATAGCAAATCCTAAGTGGGGAAGAGTGTAAGGTTGATACAAGCTGAGGATTATGTCCCCGTAGGCAGAATGCATTAATGTATGGAGTCCTTGGACCACAGCCAATTTTAATTCTTCTGAAACAGGTGCTGGTTGCTGGGAATTGGGAGAAGACAAGCAAAGGCAGAGCTCTGAAAAAAGTTCTTGAAGGAGATCCTGTTTCTTTATACATGTTGTAGAAAGGATAAATGTGATGCATTCTACTACGCTTTGGACCAGGCTCTCTCTTTTGGTGCCTGGAGTCTTGAGGGTGAATCTCAAGGGAAAGAGGACATATTCTTGAAGGTCTTGAAGAGCAGAATCACTTACAACATGCAGTTTTGACTGAAGGCGTTCCACATTCTCCAATGTCTGTGTCTTTGTGAGCTGAACACAAACTGGGCGCAAAATGCCAAATGCTTCCTGGGGCGAATCAAAAACCGCCATCATTCAGAAGTCCTCTTCTTGAGAAAACTTCCTGTAGTCCAAAACAAGGAAATTCTTCTGAGTGAAACAAATCTAAATCCCCCTGTCTAAAAGGTTAAAAGAGGTGACTATGAAGTGATGGAATTGGATTTTAAATAAAATATGCTAGGACTTAAAAAGTTACAGTTGAGTGGGATCTCTCAAAAGTCATCTAGGCCAACCCCAACCCAAAGCATGAATATGTCTAAAATACTCCTAACAAGGAATCCAGTTCCCACTGAAGACCTCCAGTGACTGGGAACACCTTATCTCCTGAACCAGCAGCTCCATTTATAGACAGGGTCTTACTGTGAAGAAGCTATTCCCTATATTGAGCTGAAAGCTGTTTCCCTGTAACTTCTTATGTCCTCCTACAGCCAAATGGACCCCAGCCTAAGGTGTCTTCCACATGACAGCCCTTCTGAAACTTGAAGACAGCCATCTTGTCTCCCCAATTCCACTCTTCCTAATATCCCTCAGATTCAAACAAGGGTCCAATTTCCAATTTAACTCAGCAAACAACTGCTAAGTACTCACTATATGCAAGACCCTGTAAGCCACACTGGGGATATGAGGATGAGACACAACATAATCTTTGGCTTCAAGAAACTTACAGTTCAATGTGGGGGTCCTGGAGGGAGGAGTAAAACACATGTAAGTTCTACAAAAAGCAAAACAAAAATAAGTACAAAGAACAGATCAAGACAAAGTGCTATGAGAGACACGAGTAAGCTGAAATCACTTTCAGATGGCAGAAATGGGAAAGGAAGGGGGAAAAATCAGGAGAAGCCGTGCCTGAGCTGAGCCTTCAAGAAAGAGAAGAATTTCAACTGATGGAGACATGGAAAATTTCAGGCATAGAGTGACATACACAGGCATGCTGGTGCAAATGCACAGAGGTGGGAGAGAGTAGGATTAGATCAAGAAAAAACTAGTAGTCCAGCTGGATGAGAATATACAATGCATGTAGGAGAGGTATATGAAATAAGGACAGAGGGGCAGGATGGAACCAGACTCTAAGCTAAGGGCAGCTCTACCTCCTGGGGGAGACCTTTCCGGCCATCTCCTACTCTCAATTCCAGACACCATCATGGATTTGCTTGTGCATTTGTTGTGTTTATACTACTTCTGTTAACTCCCAGATTTCTTCTTTGCATTCTAAATGTCTAGCACATATTAGGGGTTTAATAAATACCTGTTGATTGATAGATTGACTCTGTTGGCAATAAGAAACCACAGAAAATTTCTGAGTAAGAGAGCGATGTAAATGGACGTGTGTCTTAGGGAGATTACTTTGTTAGTATTGGGAGGAATGAAGGCTGCAAGCAGGGAGAGCAGTCAGAGGCTGTTATGATACTGTCGATAAGGTATAATAAGGGCCCAAATTCAGTTCAGTTCAACAAGCATGGATGAAGCATCTACTGTGGGTCCAATCTAGTGTTGGGGCACTAGAGATGCAAAGACAAAAATAGTTCCTGACCTCAAGGAGCTTAAACATGTACACAGAGAAGTCAATAAAGAATATCTGCAAATTAACTACAAAGCGATTTTTGAGGAGGAACACTAATCACTGAGGGGGAATCAGTAAAAGTATGCCTAGTGCAACCAGTTGAGTTGAGCGTTGATGCAAGCTAGGAATTTGGGGGGGTATCAGAGAAGGAGTGCATGCATTCCAGGAGTGGGGGGCTCTTCTCTCTCCCTTCCATTCCTTATATTCATGCAGCTGCCAAGTTTTATTTTTGCCTTCATGTATCTTTCATCGATTTCTTTTCTCCACTCATGTAGGCACCACACTAGTTCAGGTTCTTGTCACCTCTCACCTATGTCTATATTTTTCTACTCAGAGCCCTTCCTTCAACTTCTCCCCTCTCCAATCCATCCTATACACAAATCTGACCTCTGAGGATGACTATAGGGTTCTGAAATTGGGTGACTGGAAGGGTAGTACTACAGAAATAGGGAAATTAGGAAGAAAGGTGGATTTTGGACATAATGAGTTTCATATGCCTGTGGAATATCTAGATGGAGATATCTAGCAGGCAGCTAGCAAAGTGGGGCTGGTACTGAAGAAAGGTGAGGGCTGGATATACAGATCTGGGAGATATCTCAAAGAGATGACAACTGAACTAACTGGAAGTTAGGAGATCACTGAGAAAGTGTAGAGAAGAGGGCAAAGAACAGAGCTCTGGGACATATCCAGGTATAGCCTGGGTAGGATATTTAGGATGATCCCAAAGAGGAGATTGAGAAGGAATGGTCCAACAGGTAATAGGAGAATCAGGAGAGAGCAGTGTCAAGAAAATCCAGGAAGAAAAAAGAATTCAGGAAGAGAGGAGTGGTCAACACTGGTAGTGTAAGTAGAAAGGAGGAGATGGATGCTAGAGATGTTGCCTCCAAAGCAGTCAACTTGGGGAGGATGTACCATACCCCGACACTGTCGCCATTGCTCAAAGCATTTCTGGACCTCCTCCTTTGGAAGGGCCTTTCACAAACAGAAGAAAAGCAGTCTTTATAGTAACTAGGCTCATACCTTTCTTTTGACTAGAATGGAACAATTCAATTGATCAAGAAACAATACACAAGCATTTAAGTGACTACTGTGGGTAGAGTGCTGTGTTAGGGGCAGGGAACCCGCTGTCCAGTAAGACAGTAACACAGATAAAATAATACACATGATACACAACATTACACTCAAGTACTTTACAGAGTTATAAAACCATGTGACGGAATGTGAGGTTCAAGGAAGAAGGTTCCCAGGTGATCATGGAAAGCTTTCTGCAAAGGTGACATATGAACTTGTACTTTAAAGGACAGATAAGAATTCCGCAGACGAGGAAGGCAAGGGAAGGCATCGAGGTGTCAAACTTGTGGCCCATAGGGCTTCATGGGCCTGTAAAACTCCCAGCACAGGTGAACCACATTAAAATGTAACTGGGAAATGTTTAACAAAATAAATAAAAATACAATACAACATAATGTTAATTTGTGGTTCTAGGTCAATATGCAGCCCACAGGGATTCATTTCTACTTGAGTTTGACACTGCTGCTCTAAACAAAGGAACATTCATTTGCCATACATAGGTTCAAATTAGTTTTGGCTAGTGCCATGGGTCAAATCCCTCTTTTAAAAAGTGTTTTTTTCCTAGCATCAAGAATATTCAAAAGGCTGTACTTCAGGTTTGTGTGTTTAACTCCATTCAGAAAAATGTAAACAAAACTAATAGGCAGAACAGGTTTACAGAGCTCCACTTACCACATGCAAAATACATTCACATCGCTAGTGTATCATTTGTGGTTAGAATTATTTGGTCATTGGGAGGCTGTAAATTGGGATTCTTGGATTCCTTACTGATCTGGCTCCAAATATTCACTGGAACTGAGATGACAACTATAAAAGGGTCCTGAGAAGGCTAATGCTTATGAGAATGACTGCTGATGGCTTAAGTAGGTGGTAAACGGTCTGAGTTAGGGTTCTGGTCTCAGCAGCAGCACGAAGGCCAGGCAGTCTCCCAGCTGTGACAGGTCCTCTGTCAGGGTCACAACAATAAACCTTAAGTCTGTATTCAAAGGAACAAAGCAATTCTTGCCTGAAAATATCTGCTGAAACTTAACCCAGTGCACCCTGGTCATAAGCTCTCCAGGAAGCTAACAAGGAGGGGTGAGACTGCAATGAGAGATCACAGTAAGAGAATACACTTTTCTATCTCGTCATCATCTCTTTCCTCTTCCCTGTAGCACAGCAGAGATAGAGTGAGGCCCTGGACCCTGATCTACATCACCCTCAGAGGCATATTTTATAATATATAGAGCTGCAAAATGAGTTTCATTGAGATGATGGTAGACCATAGAATCTGATAGGATTTAGAAGGGGTCTTGAATATTTTACACAGTAGAAACTGAGGCCCAGAGAGGGAAAGTAAGATGATCTAGGATACACAGCGAATTAGAGGCAGAGCAAGGACCTGAACCCAGGATTCCTATTTTCTACTTCAGTCCCCTCAGACTACAGAACACTACTTACATCTTAAGAGTCTGTGGTTATTTTTTCTACTTTGATCTTGTGTCACATATTGTTTTTCCCCTTAAGAGGTCTCCTTTTAGAGATCTAGTCTGATACATTTCATATTGACTTAGTTTCCAAATGTCTGTGGCAAAATGTGGAACTTTATTACATGGCCTTGGTTGCTAAATGTTTCCTGTGTAAGTTTCATCTTCACCTGATCATTTTCTCATCACTGGGGTCTTTGTGGAGCTGAACAGAAATTTTGGACAATCATTTAAACTTTATAAACTGTGAATAGAGGCTATTTAAAAACCTTTGGAACTGGTTTTCTTCCAACTAGTCTGAATTAGTTTGCATTTATTTATTTTGTGAGAGTGTAAACCTCACACTATCTGCATTCGCTTTCACTTATGTAGTTTTGTAGTTATTATGTAGTTAATTAGTCAAGACAGAATTAAAAGGGAACTATCTCACAGGGGAGGGGGAATGGCCTCAGGAAGTAGCAGATCTCCCCTCACTGTAGGTTTTTCAGTAAAAGGTGGATGGTTACTTTTCAGGGATTTCTATTCACATACAAGTTTGACTACATGACCTCAATCAAAGGTCTCCTCTAACCTGGAGATTCTTTTTTTTTTTGGAGGGGGGAAGGAAGGGCAATTGGGGTTAAGTGACTTGCCCAAGGTCACACAGCTAGTAAGTGTGTCAAGTGTCTGAGGCTAGATTTGAACTCAGGTCCTCCTGACTCCAGGGGCAGTGCTCTACTTACTGTGCCACCTAGCTGCCCCCAACTCGGACATTCTTTAGGGAGTGTAATTTGAATTAATCTGATGAGTGAGAAAATATAGTAGATTTAGAGTCAGGAGAAGTAGATTTTAATATATCTGCTGCAAAAATCACATAATTTTTCGAGTTGCAAAGCACCTTAGAGATTTAACTAGTCATGTAGTATTCAGCAAGTCTCTTAACTTGCCTGGGCCTCAGTTTCCCCATCTGTAAAATGGGGCTGGGCAAGGCTTGACAAATATTTGTTAAAAGATACTATTTTAAATAAGCTCCATTCAGAAGAGTCTACCCAATTAGGTGTGACAAGGTCTAGTACACAAAACAATTAACACGACTTTGTGTAACAAAATGATTCAAGATACCATACAGATAATAAGACAGTACCATTTTAGTACAAATAAAGGCTGTACCATATAAATGAGACCCCCTTGAAAAGGAAAAAAAAAACACACTGAAAACTGGTTATATAAAATTATTATACTGAAGACAAATACTGCAAAAGGTTTTTAAAATACTTTTTTCATTTCAAAAAGATGTTATTGTTTTTCATAATTGCTGCTTTCTTCACCTTTGTCATTTTGTTGTTCTTTTCCTGATGCTTCCACAATATCTTATTTTTACCACTATATACTACTACTAATAGTACAGTTACAGATCATAAAGAATATTGCTCTGGGACTTAAGGCTCACTGAATCCATTCCAGGATTCTGTACTGTACTTCCATTTATAATCAATTCGTGGGGATCTTGGCCTAGAGGATTCTCCCCAGTTTCTGGACTGGGCTCCATGGATACGTTTTAGGGGGTCTGTGAACTTGGATGGGAAAAAACATTACGTCTTTATCTAACTGGTTTTCACTGTAACCTTATGTATTTTATTTTTATGCCCTAAAAAACTCCTTAGGTTTTACCAGACCGATGAAATAATCCATAACACAAAAAAGTTTAAGAAACCCTGGTCTTAACCTTCAAAGAACTCCTGACATAGGCCGTGAGTCCCAATCTTCCCTGACCCGGAATTCAAAATTCTGCCACAGCCAAACCCTTGATTATCTGTTCCACTCTTCCTCCTACCATCACCTCTGTATCTTGGTGAAAATTTCTAGCACTTGCTTCGTTTTCTTCTTCTATTTAGTTTCTACACTCTTCAGATCATGAGAGTGTGGTTTCTTAGGGTTATTTATCATGGCAAGAGAATATGTGAATTAAAAAATAATACAGCAGGGCAAAGCAATTAATTAGAAGTAACCATAAAAACTACGGGGGGGTGGGGGTGGGGGGGGGTGGAGCCAAGATGGTGGCTGGAAAGCAGGGACTTGCCTAAAGCTCTCCTGAAGGACCTTCCAAACACCTATAAAAATGGCTCTGAACAAATTCTAGAACTGCAGAACCCACAAAATAGCAAAGGGAAGTAGGACTCCAGCCCAGGACAGCCTGGATGGTTGCTGGGTAAGGTCTATCACACCGTGCTGGGAATGGAGCGGAACAGAACCCAGTGTGGGCTGCGCTTGGACCAACCAGACAGGGAGCTGGACGGAAAAGGCCCTAGAACCCTGAATCAGTGAGCTGTAGCAGCTACCAGACTTCGCAACCCACAATCACCAAAGACAACAGAGAAAGTTAGTGAGAAAAAATGCAGGACAGAGTGAAAGGAGTTCGCAGTCAGCCACCACCCTGGGGGAAGCAGAGGTGGTGCAGCTCTGAGGCTGCTTACAGAGTTACAGCTGCAGTTGCTTCTAGCCCCAGGCCCACCTGGTGGGAGGAATTAAGTGGCAGATCAGAGCAGGAGTGCAGAGCCTCTTTAGATCTCAGTCTCGGTCCAGGCTGGCAGTTTTTGGGGGAGGAGAAGTGCTGGTGTGGCACAGCTTGCTGTGTAGAAATAGGTCTGAAAATAACAGTGCAGCCCCACAAGCTTGGGACAAAGTAGTCTCTACAAGCAGTCATACCCCGAAGGAAAACTCAAGGGTCAAGTAAGTTGGATGGGAAGATGGCCAGGCAGCAAAAATGGACTCAGATTCAGCCTCAGATTTTGGAATCTTTCTTTGGTGACAAAGAAAACCAAAACATACAGCCAGAAGAAGTCAACAAAGTCCAAGGGCCTACATCAAAAGCCTCTGAGAAAAACATGAACTGGTCTCAGGCCATGGAAGAGCTCAAAAAGGATTTGGAAAAGCAAGTTAGAGAAGTAGAGGAAAAATTGGGAAGAGAAATGAGAGGGATGTGAGAAAACCATGAAAAACAAGTCAATGACCTGCTAAAGGAGACCCAAAAAAATACTGAAGAAAATAACACCTTAAAAAATAGACTAACTCAAATGGCAAAAGAGCTCCAAAAAGCCAATGAGGAGAAGAATGCCTTGAAAGGCAGAATTAACCAAATGGAAAAGGAGGTCCAAAAGACCACTGAAGAAAATACTACCTTAAAAATTAGATGGGAGCAAGTGGAAGCTAGTGACTTGACGAGAAATCAAGATATTATAAAACAGAACCAAAAGAATGAAAAAAATGGAAGACAATGTGAAATATCTCATTGGAAAAACCACTGACCTGGAAAATAGACCCAGGAGAGATAATTTAAAAATTACTGGACTACCTGAAAGCCATAATCAAAAAAATAGCCTAGATATCGTCTTTCAAGAAATTATCTAGGAGAACTGCCCTGATATTCTACAGCCAGAGGGTAAAATAGAAATTGAAAGAACAGATCACCTTCTCAAATAGATCCCAAAAAGAAAACTCCTAGAAATATTGTTGCCAAATTTCAGAGCTCCCAGATCAAGGAGAAAATACTTCAAGCAGCCAGAAAGAAACAATTTGAGTATTGTGGAAACACAATCAGGATAACCCAGGATCTAGCAGCTTCTACATTAAGGGATTGAAGGGCTTGGAATGATATTCCGGAGGTCAATGGAGCTAGGATTAAAACCAAGAATCACCTACCCAGCAAAACTGAATATAATGCTCCCAAGGCAAAATATGGATTTTCAACAAAATAGAGGACTTTCAAGCTTTCTCAGTGAAAAGACCAGAACTGAATAGAAAATCTGACTTTCAAACACAAGAATCAAGAGAAACAAGAAAGAGAAATCATAAGGGACTTACTAAAGTTGAACTGTTTTGTTTACATTCCTACATGGAAAGATGATATGTATAATTCATGAGGCCTCAGTATTAGTGTAGCTGAAGGGAATATACATATATATATAGACAGAGGGCACAGGGTGAGTTGAATATGACGGGATGATATCTAAAAAAATAAAATCAAATTAAGGGATGAGAGAGGAATATATTGAGAGAGGGAGAAAGAGAGAGATAGAATAGGGTAAATTATCTCGCATGAAAGTGGCAAGAAAAAGCAGTTCTGTAGGAAGGGAAGAGGGGGCAGGTGAGGGGGAATGAGTGAATCTTGCTCTCATCGGATTTGACCTGAGGAGGGAATACCATACACACTCAATTGGGTATCTTACCCCACAGGAAAGAAGGAGGAAGAAGATAAAAAAGGGGGGGATAATAGAAGGGAGGGCAGATAGGAGGAGGAGGTAATCAAAAGCAAACACTTTTGCAAAGGGACAGGGTCAAGGGAGAAAATTAAATAAAGGAGGATAGGATAGGAAGGAGCAAAATATAGCTAGTCTTTCACAACATGAGTACTGTGGAAGGGTTTTGCATAATGATATACATGTGGCCTATGTTGAATTGCTTGCCTTCTTAGGGAGGGTGGGTGGGGAGGGAAGAGGGGAGAGAATATGGAACTCAAAGTTTTAAAAGCAGATGTTCAAAAAAATAAGTTTTTGCATGCAATTAGGAAATAAGATATACAGGCAATGGGGCATAGAAATCCATCTTGCCCTACAAGAAATTAAGGGAAAAGGGGATGGGGGGAGTGGCTTGACAGAAGGGAGGGCTAACTGGGGGAACAGGGCAATCAGAATATATGCCATCTTGGAGTGGGGGGGAGGGTAGAAATGAGGAGAAAATTTGTAATTCAAACTCTTGTGGAAATCAATGCTGAAAACTAAAAATATTGAATATATAAATAATAGTTAAAAAAAAACCAAAAACAAAACTACCTAGACTCAGACTAGTACTTAACTTCTAAAGTATTCTGTTGAACTGCAATTTCCCAAGCCTAACTTCACAGGCCACATTCCCTCTGGGAGGAAGTATGTAGTTCCTCTCACCCTTGCCCTCAAGGAATTTCCATTTTATTAGGAATATACAACAGCTACTATGAAAATGTTATTTACCTTTCCAGAGCACCTCCAGGGCAAACTTAGGACTTATTTCAAAGATCCACTGGATTGAACTCATTTCCCCTCAGGAATTCCGCCCCCCCCCCACCTGCCAAATAAGTTTTGGTGTACTAGAAAGAGTACTTGTCTTGGGATTAAGACCTGGGCTTCAACACTTAGAATCATAAATGTAGAGCTGAAAGGAACCTCAGAAAGACTGAGTTTAGAGCTCTCTGAAGTTGAGAGAACTGAGACACAGAAAGGTTAAGTGAATTGCTCAGGGTCTCACAGCTTATAAATGTCTGGGTCAGGCTTTGAGCCCAAATCTTCTTAAATCCAAGCCTGGTGCCCTTTCCATTACACCATGCTGTTTCCTATAATCTTTGTGATCCTGGACAAATCATTTGAGCACTCAGTGCCCCAATGGAAATAATATTTGCATGACCAACTTTATAAGGATGTTGTGAGGAAAGTATTTTATGAAATTTAAAGTGCTACAGAAATGGAAGTTATTATTAACACTACTTCTTAATGCACTGCCCATAATACTTAGCTTCCCTCAACCAAGCGAGTAGAGCGCTTAATTCTGGAAATACCATGTTCATCTCATTTCAAAAATCAGAATTCAACCTGTCCCACAGGTCACCCCCAAATTCACAAGACAAACCCTTTCCACACTCAGTTTCCACAGAGACCAGGTTGGGAAGAGGTACAACCTATGAATCCAGACCAGCGAAGCAGGTATTAAAGGACTGATTCTATAGTTTTATAGAACTCTGGCCCTCTCCTCAGCACTGTGGCATTCTGCCTGCTCCCACTGTTGTGCCTCCCACTGCCAAAGCTTAAAACTATAGCCTGGCATTTATGGCTCTGTACAACTTGGCCCCGACCTCCCTTTCCAACTCTAGTGAAGGAGGGCCACCAGCTATTACCCAGACTCAGTGCTCAACTCCCACCTCAACGCATTCATGCCAAGTCATCCCTCAAGCCTGGAAGGCCCTCTTTCTGAACTTTTCTCAGTGTATTTGCCCTTCTTCAAGACTCAACTCAAGACTCAATACCTCTGGGATGCCTTTCTACAGTTGTTACTGCTCTTTGACTGCAGTATACTTATTTTTGTATATCCTGGGTATTTCCTCCAAAAGCAATGGAAGTTCCTTGGGGGCAGCGGTTTTCCCCTCCCTGCCACCTCACCCCAGAGCCTCTTTTTAGTGGGTACTTAATAAATGTTTGTTAAATTGAACTGTCCAAGTATTATCATTATCTTCTTTATTATAGTTAGCACCCCTATGTTCATTTGTAAACTTGAGGGCAGAGACTGTGACTCCTTTCCACTTTCATCATTCCAACACTGGGCTTAAGGACTTGCTTATATTAAATATTGTGGCTTTCCCAGAGATCTCAGTACCTACCTCACCATCCTCCTCTTGACCCAACATTCCTCAGCCCTCACTGTTGAGGACTTTAACATACACACTGATGTTGGTCCCGAGATACCCTAGCCTCCCAATTTATTACTTTCTCAACTCCTACGACCTACAACTTTGCTCAGGAATCCATGTCTTAGATCTCACTATTCCCAGAACTGCCACCTCCATGATCTCAAATTCCCCTCTTACCATAATCTCCCTACTTGATCTCTCCCTCTGCTACACTCCTTCCAACCTATTCTTTAAAAAGGTTTCCTTTTTGTTATTATGAAACTTGAGAAAAACACCAACAAACATGATGTTTCCTTATACAAAAAAAATAGGACTGCCTATGAAATTATGCCTCTCCATTATGGAGTACTTGGGGGTACATTTTAAATTTAGCATGGTAGTCTCAGTCCTGCCCTGCTTGTCTGTGCCTACTTTTGGGCTTCCTTCTGCTCTCTTCTGTTTACCTATTTAGTTTTTTAATGATATACGGATGTTTTTCCCCTCCTTCATTTCTCAGTATCACCATCATCTCCTTCTCTCCCCCCAACTTATTTTTCATCCACAACATGACTGTTTGTCCCTCCACAACTCATTTGCATGACCAACTTTGTAACGATGTTGTGAGGAAAGCATTTTGTAAAATTTAAAGTTCTACCGAAATGAAGGCTACTATTGATACCACTTCTAAATGTACTGCTCATAATGCTACCAGTCACTTGGCTGCCTCTTCTCCTTCCCTCAACCAAGGGAATCAATTACACCTGCTCCGGTCTCACTTTCTTTGCTTACAACAGTGCCTGGCACATAGAGGGTGCTTAATAAATGCTTGCTGACTGATAGTCCTGACCAACCCTTAACTGTTCTCTACCCTGGAAATTCTTGCTCTTTTGTCTATGTAACTTTACCCTGCCCAGGTCTTCCCAGGGACCAAAAAGCCTTCACCTGACCCTACCATCTATCCCCTCAAGCTATCATTTCTCCTTCCTTTCACTGCCAAGTTCCTGTAGGTAGAAAGCTATTTCCATTGCCTGTGTTCTTACTCCCTGCTCCCCAACCACTCGAATTGGTCTTCTGACCCAACCTTTCAAATGAAACCGCTCTCTCCAAGGTTACCAATGATCTCAACTATTAAATTCAATATCCTTTTGTAAGTGTTCATCCTCCTTGACCGCCCTGTAGTTTCTGACCCTGATGAATACCCTTTCTTTCTGAACACTCTCTTCTCTCCCTTGGCTCCCAACATCCTGCTTTTTCCAACTTCTCCTCCTGTCCTGACTACTTTTCAGTATCCTTCATCTATCTCTCTCCCCCAAGCATGGGCATTCCTTCAAGACTCTGTCCTGGACCCAATTCTATTCTCTCTCTATACCTTCTCCCTTAATGATCTTAGTGGCTACTATGGGTTCTGTTATCTTTCTGTAGATAGCCCCCAAATCTATAACGCCAATACTAATCTTTCTCCTGAATTTCAGTACTCCATAGCTAACTGGGTATCTCTAACTTAATGCCCCATTTTAAATGCAACATGTCCAAAACAGAACTCATTATCTTTGCCCACTAAACTTTCCTCTCCTCCAAACTTTCCAATTTCTACTGAGGGCATTTCCATCTAGTTACGTGCTCCGGAGTCATCCCCTCTCACCTATGTCCATTCAGTTCCAAAGTCTTATTGAATACATCTTCATATCTCTTGCCTCCACTCCATTCTCTCTTTCTCCAATTACTTGACCTCTACCCTAGGCCTTCTACCTTTAGGCCTTCATTACATGTGGCCTAGACTATTCCAGTCTCCTCCCCCTTCAATTCATCTTTCACACAGCTATCAACATAATCACATCTAGCTATCCTGCTCTCAGGATAAAGTACAAATTTGTCGGCCTGGCTCCAATGCACCCTTGAAGTCTTATTCATATTACCCTCCTTCACGCCCAGCTTAACTGAACTTGACATTCCCAGTCCTGCCTTAATATATTGGCATAAGATATCCACCCCTGAATATGGCATCTCCCCATTTCTGCTTCACAGAGTTTTAATTTTATTTCAGTGCCACTACCTACTTGAGTTCTTCTCTGATGGTGGTATGCTGGTATTTTTTCCTTGCTCTCTCCTCAAATTACCTTATATTTACACCTGTATATGTTATAATTCTATCCCCCAATCCTTGAGGTCAATTGCTCTTCCATTTGTGTCTTTTTATCCCCTTCACCTTGTCCATAACAGGCAGTTAGTGAATGTTGTTGACTTCAGCCAATCAACCAGCATTTATCAAATGCTCTCTATGTACTAAGAACTGGAGATACAAAGAAAAGGGGAAAAAAAACTGTTTAAATGGGAAGTAATCCCAAAGGGAAGGCACTAGTAACATGGAGGGGGGAGAGAAAATGGGGACCAGAAGAGGCCAAAAGAAGGTAGAGCTGGGTCTTGAAGGAATTGAGGAGGTGAGGGGAAAGCATTCTAGGGATGGGGCTAGCCAACAGAAAAGAAAAAAAGTCTGAAGATGGTGTGACCTGGGAGAGGAATAGTAACAATGTCAGTGTCTAGTATCAGAGAGTACTGGAGGAGAGTAAAGAGTAAGAAGATTAGAAAGGCAAGAAGGAGCCAAATTGTGAAGGGCTTTAAAAGTCAAAAAGAGGGTGTTTGATCTTGGAAATAACAGGAAGCCCCTAGACTTTAGAGAGGGGACATGATCAGGAGTACCCTTTAGGGCGACTGCTTTGGCAGCTGAGTAGAGGACAGAATGGAGTGAGGAGAAATTTGAGGCAGGAAGACCAACCAGAAGGCTATTGCAATAGTCCTGGCATGAGGTGATGGCAGCCTTCTCCAAGGTATTAGCTGTGTGAATAGAGGGAAGGGGGCATACAGGAGAGATATTATGAAGGTAGAAATGAGACTCGGCAATAGACTAGATATGTGGAAGGAATGTGAGAAAGGAGTTGAGGATGACAGAGGCTGTGAGCCTAGGTCACTGGGAGAAAAGAGGTTGGGGTTTGGGGAGGTAATGAGTTCTGTTTTAGACATAATGAGTTTGGGATGTCTATAGACCATCCAGCTCAAGATGCTGAAGAGGGGATTAGTGATGCAAGGTGAGTTCAGAAAAGGCTCTGCACTTAAGAATCATCTACATAGACAAGAGCTGATGAGATCACCAAGTGAGATAGTATATTGCGAGAAGAGGCTCCAGAAGAGTATTGGAAGACACTAAAAATTAGGTGGCACGATCTCTACGAACAAGCAATAAAGTAGGCTGAAAAGGAGAGGTAAGGCAGGTGAGAAGATCAGGAGAGAAAACCTAGAGGAAAGAAAGTATCCAAGAGAAGAGAGTAATCAATAATGTTAAAAATTGCAGAGAGGTTAAGAAGGATGGGAACCGAGAAAAGGCCACTAGAATCGGCCATTAAGATCATCACTGATGATCTTTGGAGAGACTTAAATTGAGCACAGCCACATTCATGGCCCAAGTTATGTGCAAGAAACAAGGCCATGTAAAATGTAAGCATTGATATATGTTTGTTAAACTGAAATGGCTCACAAAGGTCTTTGGCACCAAAAACATCAGTAATTTGGTGAGCATCCCATCAGTGCCAGGGGATGAGCACAAATGACAGCTCTTTCATCTATATAACAAAATAATTTAAAAGGAGAAAAGGTATTGAGAAATAGATCAGATAAATTTGATCTGAAAATTAAATTAAAGCACTCTGGTGGGATGGTGGAGCTAGAAGATCTGTAGCACTCTAAATCAGAGCCACAGGAGAAAACTTCATGGAAAAGGTAAGATTTGAGATGGATGCCAAAGTCTGGAGAGTTAGAAAGGAGAGAACTTAGATATTCAAAGATCACAGGATTTAGGGCTAGAAAGGTCCTTAGAAATCATAAAGATCCAACTTCTTAATTTTATAGATGAGGAAAAAAAGAAGACCAAAGAGATTAAATGAAAAGGTTAACATAAGCTGCAGAGCAGCTAGGTGGCACAGTGGCTAGAGTGCTGGGCCTGGAGTCAGGAAGACTCTTCTTGAGTTCAAATCTGGCCTCAGACACTCACAAGCTGTGTGACCATGGGCAAATCACTGAACCCAGTTTGCCCCAGTTTCTTCATCTGTAAAATGAGCTGGAGAAGGAAATGGCAAATCACTCCAGCATCTTTGCCAAGAAAACCCCAAGTGGGGTCATAAAGAGTAGGACTCAACAAAAAAAAAGGACGAAACAAATAATATAAGTGGCAAAGCTGGGATTCAAAACCACAATCCTCTGACTCTTAACCCAGTATCCCTCCCAACAAAAACTCTCTAGACCTGTAGTGCTGCTGTGGGAGTGTTACCATGTGAACAAAGGTGTAGAAATGGGAATGACCATGGTCTATGTAGGGAGACTAGCTTGGCTGACAGAGGCTGGGGAAGGCTTAAGTGGTTAGTGCTGAGTGGTTAGTTAGTGGAGGGGGGTGCAAACAAGTGTGCTACCTGGGAAAGAGGGCTGTATTTAGAGTAAAACAGACTCCTGGGCTCTTTATCATTTCAGTTGTGTGACTCAGGGTGAGTTGCTTTCCTTTTCTGGGCCTCAGTTTCTCTTTTTGTAAACTGCCTTCCCCAAAGGGATGTTTGGAGGATCAAACAAAAAAAAAATAAGGCTGCTCTGAGTAAAGTGTTTTGTAAACTAAGAATTACTATATAATTTTCAGTTACAATGACAGTGAAGATTATTTGGGGTGGCAGAGAAGGTATATGAATGAGGATAATACATTTCAATTACAGAGTTCTGGACTTGGAGTAGGAAAGACCTGAGTTCAAATCCAGCCCCAGACACTTACTGGCTGTATGACCCTGGGCAAGTCATTTAACCTCAACCTCTTCCCTCAGCCTCTAGTTTCCTTACTAGAAAATGGGGATGGTAATAATAGCACCTACCTCGCAGGGGTGTGGTGAGGATCAAATAAGATACTTGTAAAGCGCTTGGCAAACCTATCTGCAAAACGATTATTACTGAGATTTACTTTCCTTACAGAAGCACTGGATAAGCACTGTTACTTCCCATTTTAAACATCTGACTTGGAAGTAAAATCCTCGAGGGCAGGAAGGTTTGGTCTTTTGCCTCCTTTGTATCCCAGTACTAAGTACAGAACTGGACACACAGTAGGCGCTTAATAAATGTTTACTATCGGTCTTTTCCTGCCCTAGAGTAGCACCCTCGGCTACTTAAAGGCAGAAGTAGCCCCGGGGGCAGGGGAGCCAAAGCAGTCGTCGGATCTAAAACCATCAACGGCCAGGTTCACCTTCTCTAAAGAGAAATAATAACCCAATTAAAGGTTCCAAACCAAGGATTACCTTCCCTCAGGCTAGTCAGTGAGTACGGATCAGGTCGGACTCGCAGCCCTTTACTCGAGTAAACTGAGGCTAAGGCTAGCGCGGGGTCCTTCAAGTGCGGAAGCTGGGGGCTGGAATCCGGGTCTCGGGACTCCCAGAGCAGAGGGTCGGCAGGAGAATAAACATCTCTGTGCTAGGCCTCACCTGACCAGCCCTCTAACCTCCTTATCTTCAGTTCACTCCTTCCCTCCGCTCCGCACACTTTCCCTTACCTGTTTCTCTTCTACCCTTTCCACCACTCGCGCTCCTTCCCGGAAGTGACGTTGACGCCGGCGCGCAGAAGCACGAGAAAGGTCCCGGGACGCGGGGAAAAAGGGACCAACTTAGACTCAGTGAGCTCGCGCGCCTTTAGAGCGGTACCCGCCCCTTCCGGGAACGCCGCCGGGGGGCCCGGCCTAACCTTCCCCCCACCCCGCTCCTTCTCTACCTCCTCTTTTGGGCTGCCTTCTGGGAAGATAGATGAAAGTCTATCGAAGGTAAAGCTCTGCAGCCGTCCGCCCGCCTCCGCCCCGCTTCCCTCCCGCTTCCGCGCCGGCCCTTGCCCTTTGCCCTCCCTTGCGGCGGGGTGAGAGGTCAGGTGGCCATCTTGTGGCGGCGGCGGAGGCGGCTGTTACCGAGGAGACTCGGCCGCCCCTCGGGCCTTTGCCCCTCAGGCTCTCGGCCCGGCTTGACGAGTCAGTCTGCCGCTCGGTCTCGGACTGGTCCTCGTCCCGGGCCTCGTGTCCATCGGCTGCCGCCTCCCGCTCCACCCCGCCCGGAAGCCCGCCAGTCCTCCCTCCCCCCACCATGTCCTCTTTCTCGGAGTCCGCGCTCGAGAAGAAACTCTCCGAGCTGAGTAACTCCCAGCAGAGCGTCCAGACCTTGTCCCTGTGGCTGATCCACCACCGCAAGCATGCGGGGCCCATCGTCTCAGTGTGGCACCGCGAGCTCCGCAAAGGTGCGTATCCCGCCGGGGCTCCCCGGCCCTCCGCTCCCCGGCTCCCGTGCACCCCTCTCCGTGTGCTTCCGTTCCGCCCACTGCCTCCCCTACCGCCGTCCGAACCCATTTATTAAGCGTCCGTTGTGTGTCAGGCGCTATACTTACCCCGCCCCCCATCCCCCACGAGCACTTCTGTCTACCCAGCTCCCCAATACTTCCTGCGCTTCTTCCCTGACCCCTGCCTCCGCTACCTCCGTCTGAGCTGGAAGCAGGCATTTATCAGTCACCCGCGATGTGTCAGGCACTGTGTGGGGGGGTGTGTGTCAAACTTTCAGCGCCCCCCCATCCAGTTTCCTCTTCCCCCATGTGCCGCTCTCCATGTGCTTCTGTTCCCCCCCCCCCCCTTCCTCAACCTCTGTCTGACTTGTCAGTCGAACGCTTATTAAGCCACAGGTCCGAGCCTGCCACTGTCCTAGTGCTGGAGATTCCGAGAAGGGCGAAATAGTCCTCATACTACTTCTGCCCCTCAGCCCCACACACCCTCCACTGTCTCTGCCAGGGCGGGCAATAAGCATTTATTGAACACCTTTTCCGTACCAGGTGCTGCAACCCTAAATGCCCCTCCACTTCTGTCTGTCCAGGTCTCCAGTCATCCATGCATCCCTCTCTCTATGTGTTTGTGTCGGGCCCCCAGCTCTCCACCACCTGTCCGGCCTCCAGTCTCACACACTTTACACAGCCATTGTCTGAATAGCTCCCAGCCCTCCATGAACCCCTCCTTGTCTGTCTGACCAGCCACCAAACCACCAGGTTCCCCTACCCATCTCTCTCCAGGCCTCCACCAATCCCAGCCTTCCTTGAGCTTTCTGAGTAGCTCCCAACTCTCCATGCACACCCCTTATGACTTTTTAGGTTCCAGCCCTCCTCCATTGAATGTCCCTCCAACTCTTCACCACTGCCTGTGTCATTCACCACTTCACACACTCCTCCCCACCTGAGTCCTCAACCCTTCACACAGGCACTCCTTCCCACAACTTCTTCCATACCATTTTTGACTTCAAGTATACCTCTTACTGCATGTTTTTCCTTTGGGCAGATCATCGAGTTCCCATTCCTTTGTGATTGCTGAGGGGGCTCAAATGCTTCATTGGGGAGGGAGGAATCTCATTCTGATCTGCCTTTTTACTTCTTTCTCCACTCTTTGAATATCCAGCATCTTTTTATTGGGTTGATGAAGGAGCCTGCAGGCATGTGTTCTCATTGAGGTACTACTGGAAGTAGCTAAAATTAGGTCTTTGGTGCCAGAGACTTTTTTTGGTTGTAGTTGAGCTAGTTCACATCAGCAAAAATTTTAAAGCTACTACTACATGTAAGGTACTGTGCCTTCCCCAAAACTTGAACCATCAGTAGGGGCTCTGTGATCGGTTTTGATGCTGCTTCTCTGTGTTTTTCTCCACCCTTTATCAGCTAGAAGTGTATATTTCAGAGGTCTCCAAATTCAATATTATTTCCTTGTAAAATATTCTGAAGTACTTAAAATTACTTGGCCAAAATGACTGCTTTTTCATTGCCAGAAATATTTCTATTTACCTAGTGCATACTCCTATTTTTCTCTTTCAGCCTTATTTTTTTTCTTTAGATTATGGAGTTATTTCTGTGTTGTAGTTTGTTTAAAATGCTCTTGAAGAAACAACTTCTTTAAAAAGTAAATATCATATTGCCTACAAAGTGGGTTGTCGTTCTCAGGACCTCAAAAGAAAGTCACCAAGTTTCTGTCTGTGTCCAACAACCAGCTGATTGGAAGAGTGGGGTTGAAGGGTGGAAGAGAGAGGAAGGGAAGGGGAAGATAGCTTAAATGATCAATTTTTGCCTTCTGAAGAGAGCATTAATTTTTAAGGTCACAATGGATGATAGCTTTGTAGTGAGTTGTTCATGTATCTGGGACTTTAAAAAAAATTACTGTTCCAGTAATTCCCAAGGTCTATATTTTCTTCTGATATGACTTATCTTTATACACATGATTCCTCTCTAGGGGCGTAGAATGTTGCTTGAGGAAGGGAAGAGAGTTTCATCTTAAGCACATCATAATAGTTTGGCTAGAAGGATGATGAAAATAATTGTCGTCATTAGCAGTGAAACTCTTTGATTTCTTATCTGTAGTCCTGTTATGTAACTCATAATTTCAAATGCTGGAAAAATTTCGATTCATAGAGTCATAGGTTAGAACTTGAAGGGAACTCAGTGTTCACTTGCTCATAATAACCTCTCTGGACATCCTTCGCAAAATTAGGGTAAATGACTTGCACAGATTGCAAAGGCAGTGTGTAGCAGAACTGAGATTTAAATCCAGATCTTATTCCAAATACAACATCCTTTCCACTTTGCCATGGTGCTATTCTACAGTGTCCGTATTGTTTTCTTGCTATTTGGATTCTGGGTTAATATGTAAACCTTTATTTAAGGAGAATTGGCTGTCTTGTTATTTTATTTTTTAATTCATTATTGATTAATATCAATGCAGACTTGGCATTATGGATTTCTCCAGCTTCCCAAAACAGGTGTATGAAAAGAAATACCTTCTATGGTATTTATACCTTTGTCACAGTAATGGAATACAGGAGTAATTATTGAATCCACTTTTGGTTTTGACCAATTATTAAAATTGTGAAAGCACCTTTTATATCTTATTTGTTGATCTGACTTATTACTAGATCATTTTGGAATCGAGAGCATATATATTTATATGAACATTTGGGGGAAATGTTTAAACTATTGTTTTAAAAAAAACCCAAATTTAAACTTCAGTTATTTTCAATAGCTACATTTGAATCTGTATCTTATAACTACTGAGTGATGCATGCTATGTGCCTTTCAAAAGGGGAAGAAAAATGGAGTAAAGACTAGTTTGTAAGGTGGGTAAAGGTTGAAATGTAATACACTTGAATTCAAGTACTTTGGCATTGAAGAAAACTTGGTGTGTTCAAATATCTGATTATACTTTTATTTATTCCTTTTAAAAGAAAACCTTCACCAAAAACTGGTGATGCAACTTTATGGTTGAGAAGTTATGTGCATGGAAGCCAGGAAATTCAGTAATGTTCCCCAAAGCAACTGTAATTCAGACATACTGCATGAAGTTTTTATGGTTTAATATATGACACCATATAGAGTAATAGGAAATACTGCATCTACTATGTATAAAAAAAAAGAATTACGGGTTTTGTGGGAGCCATAATTTTTATTTTTTCTGACTTCATGTGTGTAAATTTTAAGAAATCTAGTAACATAGCATTCATATATTTTTTCACTTGAAATAAAGAGTACATCTCTTAGAGGTTTCTCTGTTGGATTACAGAATCAGCTACCTTGGACTGATGACTAAAAATGTTTAGGAAAAAAATGTAGCTGGTTCATGGATAATAAAAAGTGGTTTTGAAATAAGAACAGGTTCTGATTTAGTTTCTTTCTGCCAGGAATATACAGTAATTAACAACAACAGTTAGAAATGTTCATCCTTGCAGTATATTCACAGAATTAAAAGTTTTGTTTTGCTATGTGCTATCAAATTTTGAATTCTTAACCTTTCAGGCTTTTTCTTAAGATGGTATTTTTAATTTTGTGCATTTGACAGAGAGACTAATTTATTTCACAGAGAATTTGAAAGTTATTTCCTTTTATGCTAGTTTTAGGACAGCTATGGTAAAAATATTAAGGTCTTGGGGCAGCTAGGTGGCGCAGTGAGTAGAGCACTGGCCCAGGAGTCAGGAAGACCTGAGTTCAAATGTGGCTTCAGACACTTAACACACTTACTAGCTGTGTGACCTTGGGCAAGTCACTTAACCCCAATTGCCCTGCCTCCCTCCCTCCAAAAAACAGCAACAACCCCCCCCCAAATATTAAGGTCTCAAGGGCATTTTTTGCTATATTCTATGAAGTTTGTTAAATACACAGTCCTTGACCTCTAAAAGATATGTTTGTATTCTCTTATATAGTAAGTAGACTTTGGCAAGAAACTGACCATGAAATGAGAAATACCATAGTTAGAATGTAAATTAAAGTATTTTCTTTTCTTCTTTCAGCGAAATCAAATAGAAAGCTTACGTTTTTATACTTAGCAAATGATGTCATCCAAAACAGTAAGAGGAAGGGGCCTGAATTCACTAGGGAATTTGAATCTGTCCTCGTGGATGCTTTTTCTCATGTTGCCAGGTACGTTGTCTCCATTTTTCTTTAATTCTTTTCTTACTTTGTATGAAATCCCTACCACTTGAAAATTAAGTACTTTTCTTAGGATATTTGTTGGTATAGAGGCCAAATTAATTGTCTTCCCTCAAACTAAATCCTTAAGAGTTCTCACAACTATGTAAACATTTTGACACGTTATGAGAGTTCAACTCATAACACATAAGGATACCCTTACTAAGGATACTCTTTCTTCCCCCCAATTATGTAACAACTTATCCTAATACTTTTCTCAGAGTCATATGTTACTTGGGTTTTATTGAGTTATACTTTTAGCCTGTGATCAATAATATGGTAAATAGCATATTTAGTTTAAATTTTCTTAAAGTCAGTCAACAAACTTCCTGTCTCTTAAAAGATAAGAACCTAAAGCGATAGTCCTTTGATTTATGTCAGTCTTTATATCAAGAGGAGTTTTGGGTGATGGTGCACTAATAAAAAGAAATAAGTCGTATCTCCATTTTTGCCTACTTGCTCTGTTTCCAGGAAACAAAGTTTTGTGTCTGTTTTTCTTTCAACTAAAGATAGTACTTGTTTCCATAACAGCAGAAGCAATAATTACTAATGTGCAAAGTCTATATTGGATCTAGTGTTGCCCTGCTAAACCTTTCCTATTTGTTCTTGCTGAAGAGCTACCATAGCATGTTCCGTGCAGTGATGTAAATGACAGCCTGAATGATTTTAAATGTGATAAAAAAAAAATTTGTCACAAGAAACTGACAAGCATTTATTAAGTTCTTACTATATACCAGGCAGTTTGCCAAGCATGGAGTCACAAAGAAAGAAAAAATAATTCCTAACCTTTTGGAGTTTATATTCTGATGGGGAACAGTATATTAAAAACACCTACATATAAGATACATATAGAATAGATGAAAAGTAAGCTTACAGAGAGAAGGTTCCAGCAGCTGGGGGCAGGGAATGAGACAGACCTGCAGATAGTAGTTTTTGAACTGTATTTTGAAGAAAGCCTGGGAGTCTTAAGAGACAGACTTGAGAAAGAGCATTCTAGGTAGGGAATGGGAGATAGAGTATCATGTAGGAACAGCAGATAGGCTGATATTCCTAGACCTCCGAGTGCATGGAAGATAGTAAAACAAAAAGACTGGAAAAGAGGTAGAAAGGGTCCAGGCTGTGAAGAGCTTTAAATATCAACAAAGGACTTTATATTTGATTCTGGAGATAAAAATACCACAGGATACTCTGGATCTAGAAATAATTTGATGGAATCTATAAATGTTAGTGTGTTGTTGTGGAATATATGGGGAACCAGGAAATTTGGAACTGAATGAAGAAAATTTTCATAATGAGAAATTGACACATATATTAAGCGTTTTGATACGTACTTTCATATCTAAGATTTTAGAAGAAGAAACATTATCAATATTTTCTTGTGGCTTGGAACATATTTAGGAAACATCACTGTATATCTTTTAATTAAGCTATAGATTGTTTTCCATAGAGAGAAGCAGGAGAAAAGAGAATCTGTCCATTCTTCAGTGAATCATTACTTGACATTAAAAAAAACCAAAATCCACTCCCCTTTGCCAGAAGAATAAAATCAGAAAAAAGGAATGACATATAATTTTTTAAAAAACAAAAAAAGAAATAGAAAAATATTGAGTATATTATCAAAATATTTTTCACTCTTTTCCATAGGAAAGCTAAGTTATAAAATGATGACATTAAAATAAATTGAGGCTCTTTTTGGCTTTTTTATGATTTAAAAACTGGGTCTTTCCAATATAAATTCATTCTTGAACAGACTGCTGGAATATAATACTTGGAATGGTATAGGAGGCCTTAAAATAAGGAGGATTGCTTTAGAAATTGCTTGTGCCCCATCTTCAAAACCTACATAATATACCTTAGAAAGTAGAGGCAATCCTTAGAGCATTTGCCTATAAGAACTGATCAGGATGACCACGATTAGAAAATGGAGAGTAACTTTTTAGAGAGAAATTTTAGGAATTAAGATTTTTATCTACTTAACTCTTATGACTAGAAATTCCATTCAGAAATGCAAACATTTATCACCTACTGTGGGCTGGACGCTGTGCTAGATGTTAGGGATACAAAGGCAAAAACTAACCAGCCTTACCTTCTAAAAGGGGGCAGATGTAACACACAAACAGATAAATGACTGCAAAATAATTTGAGGAGGGAAAGAGCACTAACAGTGGGCAAGAAGAGTAAGGTTAGAAAAGTGACCTGGAACGTATCAAAAAATAATTTTATAGTCCTCAGAAAGGCCATAGGGACTAGATTAAAGTTGTCCAGAAGCTTTGTGGGAAAGTGAATCTTATCAGTATATCTTACTCCCCCTTTCTATCTACCTTTCTTTCAAAAACTACCTTTGTATTCAATGCTCTTATCAGTTTCCCTGTTAGATCCTCTTTCCAGTGTTATTAAAAATTTGAAGAATGTGGCTTCTTTTGTAACTTAATAGTTGATTTGGACATGCCCATAATCAAGTTTAGATTGTGATAAAAAGGTCACCTAGTTGGAAGAGTTGCACCTCTTTAATTGTATGGGTGACCATACCTATTTTCTTTTTATAGTTTTACAGTGATGGTTTTATGCTGAACAGAGAGAGTTGATTCTTTTAATTCAGTTGGTATTCCACATTTGATTATCATTTAAAATACCAGCAATGACAATTACCAAACCAGAGTCAGAGTTAATAATCTGTGGCATGGCCATGTTTAAAATTGTAGTTAGGTCCTTATATCTGAAAGACTAAAAGACATATTTGTTCTATACAAAATACTTCATTAGTTTTCACATAACTGTTGTAAGTATTATTTTGCATTTAGAGTTAGATAAGTAGCTTTTATTTTTATCAGCATTTATCATTACTTATCTGTATTGTGAGATTCTCTTATCTGTAAAGTGAGAAATTTTACTGGATAATCTCTTGAAGTTCCCTTCTAGTTCTACCATATAAATATTTATTAAATATGCAAAGTTCTGGGAATACAAAAAGACCTAAAGAATGGGTTCTGTATTCCTGTAGTTGCAGGGGGTGGGAGGTGGAGAGTATGAAAGAGCAGATGGAGAACAAACTATATATGTAAAAAGATAAATAGAAAAATAGAATGTCAGAGGTGGAAGAACATTTAGTCCATTTTCCTCATTTTACAGATGAGGAAACTGAGACCCAGATGGGAAGTGGCTTATCCGAGTTTACAAAGATAGGACTCCAGCCCAGGTATTCCTTAAGATTAAGTTCAAGTGCTACTTCCCATAAGAGGCTTTTTCTGATTCCCTCAAATTTTAGGGCCTCACCTTGCCCCCAGTCACTGTGTATTTTTTGTGTATCTCTTGTATTATCTGTGAGCATGTTGTTTTCTCCTTGTAGAATTTAAGCTCATTGGATGAGAGGCTATTTCACTTTTTTATCCCCAGGGTCTACATAGTCACTGGCACATAATGGGCACTTAACAGGTACATATGGGTTGTTATTCAAAGTGTAGTACTCTTGTCCTGTATCCTTTGGCCACTTGCCCACCAAAAGAATACCAGGTAGCATATACTAAGTGATCTAGACAATAAGTACTTTTGGAGATCGAAGGAGAAAGAACTGGACTGACATGTCTAGGAAAGCCTTCAGATCCATGTCCTCAATTTTCAAAAGCAGCAATTTGTTTTTAATATATTTTTCACATTCACATTTTTACATTGTTTTTTGTGTCTCTGTTAGATTGCTTTATAGGCTATTTTGACTATTTGTGTTGAAATGACAACTGAAATACTTATGAAATCACAGTGTATTTAAATGATTTTCATTATTTTGTTGTGCTGTATGAGAACAGCTACCATTTAAAAAATCCAGCATATTCTTAATTATTTTAATTTACTAAAACAACAAGCCTCAAGAGGGAAGGAAGGAAACAGGTATTTATATGCTATCTATTATGTGCCAGGTGCTTTTTCAAATATCTCCTATGATCCTCACAACCGCCCTGTGAGGTAAGTGTTGTTATGTCCTCATTTTATAGTTGAGGGAACTGAGGCAGAAAGGTTAAGTGACTTGCCCAGGGTTATATAGCTACTAAATATCTGGAGTCAGAATTGAATTCAAGTCTTTCTGATTCCATGCCCAGCACCCTATCTCCTTCACTGTCTAGCTGCCAATTAAGATTGCATGTAGGGTGCCTGAGAGATAGCCTGGGATAGAGTCTTGGAGTGAGGAAGATCTGGCTTCAGGATCAGTTTCTGGCATGTGCAAGCTATGTAACCATGGACAAATCACTTCACTCAGTGATCTAGGCAAGTCCAAGATTTTAAGCTATAGATGAATTGTTTTATTGGTATTGTTATTTTCCAGTTCAAAGTTTTCCTACAACCATGAAATCACAGGGCTGAGTGAACAGCAAGAACAAAAAACATTTTGGATATTTTTACAAAATTTTACAAAATTATGGAGTTTTCAGATGTTTTTAAAATACCATCTAACTTTTTAAAATGAATGTATGCCTTGTCTTAAAAAAATTAGAGTATATGGGCCAGACCAACAGTAGAAACATATAATATTTGATAATGCAAATGTCAAATTTTTATTCAGAGATTGGTAAAAAAGTTTCACTACTTTTGAAAATTTTGAAATTTTAAAAAATTTTACAATGAATTCAGTTTGCAAAGGAAGTTACTGCTGCTCAGTCACTTCTCTTTCGTATATTCTCTAAGTTCACCCTTTTAAGGATCTTTAGCAGCAAGTACATTTTTTGAATGCTTTTCCCATAACCCTAAAATTTATGACTGAAAACTCAACAATATGATCCAAGCATATAATCTGAGGCAGAGTATTTATTTTAATCACTTAAGAAGTTGAACATTGTAGAGTCATAGGGAAGTAAACTGCCTTGGGGGAAGTGGACCATTCTGGTCCATTACATTCTTTAGTCAGATAAGAGTTAAACTAAAATTTGGTCCATTGTAGTCTTAAAGTACTCATAAGTTAGAACATAATAAGCACAGTTGACAGAGTACTATGTGGTAGAAAGAGCATTGGGCTAGGAATCAGGAGGACCTGAGTTTCTGTGCCAGGTTTACTACTAATTTGGGGAGTGACTATACAAGTTATTTCTCCATTTGGGGCCTTAGCTTCCTCCCTTGTAAAAAGAGAATGGACCAGAGAAATCTTTAAGGTCCATTCCATCTTTAAGATCCTGTCTTTCTATGAATTACTTAGAAACTTGCCGTGCCTTTGAACCAGTATTTTGAACATCAGGTCCCTCCTCACAGTCAGTAAGGATTGATTAAGTACCTCTGTGTTCCAGGCATTGTGTTAGGCACTGGGGATACAGGTACAAAAAGTGAAACAATCCCTGTTCACAAGAAACTTACAATCTAATGAGGGAAATGAGAACATACAGGTTTTGAATGCAAATACTGAATAAGTAAAAAGAAAGTAGCTAAATATTAGGTAGTTTGGGAGGAAGGAAACTAGCAGTTTACGTAGAAGGTGATGCTTGAGCTGCATCTTGAAGGAAGACAGAGACTATTGTGAGGTGTAAGTGACGAAGGAGCAAATTTCAGGCATATTAGATGGCTAGTGCAAAGACATAAAAATGTGAGATGGAATGTTAGATATGAAGAACAGAGGAGGTCAGTTTGGCTGGATCCCAGAATGTGGGAGGAGAGTAAGGTTAGAAAGATAGGTTGGGGCCAGGTTGAAAAGGGCTTTAAAAGCTAAACAGAGACATTTGTATTTGTATCCTAGAGGCAATAGGAAGCCAGTGGGATTTATTGGTAGGGGGAGTAACATGGTCAGATCTGAGCTTAAGAAAAATCACTTTGGCAGCTCTATCAAGGGTGGATTGGAATGGGGAGAGGTTTGTGGCCAGGATACCAATTAGGAGACTTTTGCGATAGTATAGGGGTAGATGAAGGCTTGAATTAAGGTGGTAATGGTGTGATTAGAGAGAAGGGGTTGGATTTGAGAGTTGTTGTGGTGGTAGAAATAGCAAGATTTGGCAACTTATTGGATGTGCAGGTTTAATCAGTAAGCATTAAGTGCCTCCTGTATCCTAGGCATTATGCTAAGTGCTAGGCTAGGGATACAAAGAAAGGCAAAAGCCTGGAAAGATGTGGTGATGGTGTTGCTTTTGATAGAAATAGAGAAGTGTGGGAGAGGGCAGAGTTTGGGGTAAAAAATAATAGTTCGGTTTTAGATCTGTAGAGTTTCAGATGGCTATGGGACATTAGCGATGCGGGATTGAAGCTCAGTGGAAAGATTGGAGCTGTACATATAGAACTGAGTCATCTGCATAGAGGCGATAATTAAACCTTTGGAAGCTGCAAGAAAGTTTAGATAGAGAAAGGTTGAAGTCTCAGAATGGTATCTTGGGAACACACATTTAGGGAAACTGGGTGGTCAGATAGGTAGGAGAGAGAAAGAACCAAGAGAGGGTATATGACATGAAAACACACAAAACAAAGAATATTCAGAAAAGGGAGTTAGCAGTGTCAAATTTAAAGTCAAGAAGGAAGTGGACTGAAAGAAGACCATCAGGTAGGCCACTAAAAGATTGTTGGTGACCTTGGAGAGAATGGTTCTGGCTAAGTAATGAGATCAGAAGCCAAACTGCACAGAGTTGTGAAGAGGCAGTGGAGAAACAAATGCGGATAACTTTTTTTAGGAATTTGACAAAGGAAAGAGAAGGGAACAAGCATTTATTAAGAACTTAATGTTTTTCAGGAACTGTGCTTTACAAATATCTCAATTTGATCCTTACCACAATCCTGTGAAGTAGATGCTTTTTTCATCTCCATTTTATAATTGAAACTGAGGCAGACAGATGTTAAGCCCAGGGACTGTTGGATGCTAGATTTGATTTTAACAGGGAGTTCCCTATACTGGCAAAATCACAGATCTAGATGAAATACAAGACCATGGCGGGGAACCTGTGGCCCTCTCGGTGCTTGGGTGAGGCCTTTTGACCTAATCCAAGTTTTACAGAACAAGTCCTTCTATTAAGGGGATTTGTTCTGTGAAGTTGGGGACTTAGAGGGCCACATATGGCCTATAGGCCACAGGTTCCCCACTCCTGCACAAGGCTAATTCACTGAAAGTTTTCATTTAAAATAATTTTTCCTCTATAGTTCACTTTGGGACAAGGTAAATCACAAGAAAGTAATAAACCCACAAAGCTCCAAGGAGATATGCTGGGCTCACTATAGATTCAGAAGGCTATCTCTTGTACTATATATACTCCTACATGTGTATTTAATCTCCTCCACTCATTTAATCTCCTCCACTCATGTCTTCTCCAGCCGATTGCATCCTCACTCATCTCCTTGCTCAAACCTTTAACCTTAAACAAGTAGAGACATTTCTCATCTATTGATGCCTTCTCTACTACCTTCAAATATGCATCTCCCCAACCCTTAAAAAGAACTTTACTAGGCCCTACCATCTACTTAAGATCTCATCCTATATCTCTCACCTCAGTGATACAGTGGATAGAGAGCTGGGCCTAGAGTCAGGAAAACTCATCTTCCTGAGTTCAAATCTGGCCTCAGACACTTACTAGCTGTGTGACCCTGGGCAAGTCACTTAATCCTGTTTGTTTTATGCACTGAAACAAATGAACAACCACAATGGGGATTCTAAAAGAGGCACAGGTGAAGAAGTGCATTCTAGAGACAGAACATGAAATGCCAAATTTGAGTAACAGGGAATAGACTAGTTTGGTTAGGCTATAGAATGTGTGAAGCAAATTTGGAAATATAGCATAGAGCCAAATTCTAGAGAACTTTAAATGTTTGACTAGGGAATTTGTATTTAATCTATGATGCATCAGGGTGCCACTGAAGAATTTTGAACAGGAGTAGAATATGGCCATACACAGGAGGAAAATCAGGAGAAAGCGGTGTCTTAAGAGTGAAGGGAGGAGAGTATCTAGGAGGCAAGTAATTAGCAGTGTCAAAAACTTCAGAGAGGCTGATGAGGATGAAGACTCAGAGAAGTCTTTAGCAATTAAGAGATCACTGATAATTCTAGAGAGAGCAACCCCTGTCTAATGGTGGGGGGGTCAGAATCACGTGCAAGGAATTGAGGAGTGGAAAATGAAAACCTGGAGGCAACCTGTATAGGCACCTTTTTTTTTTTCCCCCGTAAAGAAGTTTGCGTGTGAAAGAAAATATGTAGATTGTAGTTTGAGGGCGTGGTAGGGTTATATGAAGGTATTTTCTGTTGTTTTTTTTAAGGGCAAAGTAGATATCTAGATACATCCATTCTTGTAAAGCACAGAGAAAGGCCACTGAAAGAAGAGTCAAAGAAGAAATTTCACATAAAAATCAAACATTGAGTGCCTACTGTGTTCTAGAGACAGAAAGTAAATGCAAAAACATCCTAGTTCTCACAACTTATTCTACTGGGAGACACAGTGTATAGCTATTGGTATTTACCAAATAGTTACATACAGAGTAATTTGGGAGTGAGGGAAGGCACCAGCTGCTGAGGTGGGGTGGGAAGGTGGAAAGGCCTCATTGAAAGTGGCTCTTGAGTCTTCAAGGAAGTAAAGAGTTCTAAAAGGCAGAAGTAGAGGAACAAGAACATTCTAGACATAGATATGACAGCAGGTGTTGTGTATTAGGATCAATAAAAAGGCTAGTGTTGCTGGAACACCAAGTACTGGAGAGGGTGGCTGGGAATACAGTGGCTGCCAGAGGAAGCCCAGGTGTCTGAGTGTAAGATCAAAAGAATCTGAAAGAAAGGGATCTACATTGAAGAGAAAGAGAAGGAGGGGAACAGGTATTTATTTAGTACCTCCTGTGTGCCATGTCCTGGGTTAACCATGTGATGAATGATGGGGGAGTAAGGGAGTAATGTGTACTAAGAATAGAATAATGTGTACTAAATTGGGGCCATGTTAAGAAGAGCTTTGAATGCCAGACATACACACGTGCACACACACACAAATTGGAATTGTTTTGAGTAGGAGAATGATATGGCAGGCCTCCACTTTAGGAAAGTCATTTTGGAAGCTATCTGGAGTATAGAGTGAGAAGGGAGAGTTGTGGATGACACCAAAGTTGGGAAAATGAGAATTAGAATTGGACTGATTGAAGGGGTAAATTCCCAAAGGAGATAAAGAGGGTATGGGATCAAAGGTACAAGTAGAGACATTGGTTTTGCCAAGATGAAGAACCACTGCTTCTTTAGAAACGGGAACAAAAGATGTCAGGGATTTTGAGGTGTGAAGCAGGGGAAAAGGAACGAGTTCATTGAAGGTTGCCTTTGTTTTCTCAATAAGGTCGAAGTTGTGAAGATCATGCTAAGAGGAAGAAATTAGGATGAAGGAAGCATTGAGGCCTTGAGGAAATTAAGGAAAATTTGGGACAGCCACTTTGGGGAGTGTGATAATCAAGGGAAACCCCAAGAATTACCGTGTAACAATAAAGGCCAAGAGTGGTCACAATGGATAGAGTGCTGGGTCTGGAGTCAGGGAGACTCATCTTGGTGAGTTCAAATCTGGCCTCAGACACTTTTTGTCTGTGTGATCCCTGGCAAGTCCCTTAACCCTGTTTGCCTCAGTTTCCACATTTGTAAAATGAGCTGGAGAAGGAAATGCCAATCACTCTAGTATTTTTGCCAGGAAAAACCCCAAATGAGGTCATGAAAAGTTGGACTGGACTGAAATAACTGAATGACAATAAGGGCTAAGTCAAGATTAGATAAAAGTGTTTTATAGTGAACTAGCACTTGAATGGGAGTGAAGCAGGGAATGTTGTGAATCACTCAGAGTTGGCCTTTGGCAAGGCATGAGTGACTCAAAACAAGTTAGCAAGGAATTCAGAGGTAGAGAATAATATGTGGTTGAACTAATTAGCAATAGTGCTGCAGGAGAGGAGTAGAGAGGCCAGAGCAAAGGTGCTAAACTGGGAGAAGGCGTGTGGGTTGAGAGACAGAAGGTTGTAATGAAAATGAAGACTATTCTAGGAGGAGTTTGGCAGAGAGAGAGAAGGGAAGATAAGAGGTTGTCATTGGAGAGAGGAATTTCAAAATTCAGCATCACATAAGAAATGATGTTTGATGATGGGGTTCATGGGATGGGCATTTTTATGGGTGGCTAAGATGGAGCAACGATGTAGGTCTTGGGAGTTGAGATTTAAGAATAAGGAAATTAGGTGTTGAGATACCAATGTCTATTGTCTTTTATATATATATATATATATAATGTTATCTGTATTGAAGTCCTCTATGATTGATTGCAGGGATTAATTTGGAGGGGAAAATGAATTAGGTATTGGAAGGAAGAGAATTATCTATAGGCCAGTAAATACTAAGGAATGGGATAAAATGATATATAGTTATCCTTTCCACATGGTGACTTTCCTCATTGTGGTTTTAATATATTGTGGGTCAGCATAAGAAATTAAATGGGAATTTTGGGGAGATTTTGTGGAAGCTGCAGACAACATGCAAAGGCCAGCAGACAACACAAAAAAAGTTTAGAAATTCAGAAATGCATAAGATATATGTATAGTATTGTATAATATCAATATATTTTGTCTTTTAATACCATCATAATTCAGACTTCTTCTCCGGCACGAAGGGAGGGCCAGTAAATTTTATATTGATTTTCCAGATCATGGGGGTTACACACTCCTAACCCCCTGCAATGTGGAAGGGATAACTGTAGACTGGTGTGAATCTAGAAAGAATAGAGAGTTACTGAGTACTCATGGTAGTGAAATAGTCTTGGAGTAGGCAGTGAAGAATAAGTAACATACTTAATTCTCCTCTTCTTACAATGTTGTAGGGATACGTATATTACAGAAAATATAGGGAATAAACAAAGGAGCACCTAGTACTGTACAGGGTGATTGGGGACACAGGGGCTGCCAGAGGAAGCCCAGGTGTCTATGAGTGTAGAAAGACAGAGTGAAAGAAAATTGTTTAGGATGAAGAGAAAGAGGAGGAAGGAAGAGGACAAGCATTTAGTGCCGCCTCTGTGCTGGGCACTGTGCAAAGTGCTTTACAAGTATTATTTCATTTGATCTTTAAAACAACCCAATGAGGTAAGTGGTGTTATTATCCCCATTTTGTAGTTGGAGAAACAGGCCAACAGAGGTTAAAGTGACTTACCCAGGGTCACACAACTAGTAAGTGTCCTAGGTCAGATTTGAACTCAGTTCTTCCTGACCCTAGGCCCAGCTCTATCCACTGTGCCACTTAGCTGCCTCAGTGTATATTAGGAAGCTAATAATTAGATGCCTCATGGCGTACTGGAAAGAGGACTAGTCTTAGGATCACAAAGGCCTGGTTTTAAGTCCTGCTTTTGGTATAAAGGCAACTAAGAGAGACCAGGCCTGGAGACAAGAAGACCAGGGTTCAAATCCAGCCTCAGACACTAGCTGTGTAGCCCTGGGCAAGTCTTGTTTGCCTCAGTTTCCTCATCTCTAAAATGAGCTGGAAAAAGAAGTGGCAAACTATTTCAGTATCTTTGCCAAGAAAAACTCAAATGGGATCATGAACAGTCAGACACAACTGAAAAACAAAAAAATTTGGCGTGTAAGCATTCTATCACCATGGACAAACCTCTTGGTGACCCATGAGACAGTAATGTAGATGGGTTGTCCATCTGCATTGGTTAGGGGAGTTTTCATACTGGGAGTTCCTAACACCCATTAAATCTGAGGTCTGGACCATCCTACTTGATTACTGGAGAATTTGGCACTGTTGACAACTCCTTTCCTCAATCCCTTCCTGGATGCTTTCTCTCCTGGTTGTCCTCCTACTTTTTTGGCCACTTCTTTTCTTTTTTAGATCATTATCCAAGTCCTGAACAGTATAAGTGGGTGTTTATTAGGGCTCTGTCTTAGACTCTTTTCTCTTCTATGGATACAGTTATCACCTTTATGCAATGACTTTAATATTTGCTTAGCTAATCCTCACCTCTTTCTTTGAGTTCTGGTCCTACATTACCAATGATATGGAGTGCATCTGAAACAGAATTTATCTATATTTTCACTCCCAAAATCATTCTGTGTAGTATTTATTTATCTGTCTTCATTTTTTTTTTCTCCCAATAGAACGTAAGGTCCTTGAAGGCAGAAACTGTTTTAATTTCTGTCTTTGCATCCCTGGGTCTAGCACAGTCCCTAGCACATAGTATATACTTAAAAATGCTTGTGAAATGAATGAATTAATGGGGAAGGAGGCAGTGTTAAGAAATTTTATTTTCTGGTCTCCGAATCTGGAATCATGTCCCTATCTCATTAACTCTTTTGATATAGTGGCAATTTTGTTTTTTGTAATTGTAAACACAGCTTAACATATTACTAGGCATAAGCAACATAACATTAATCAGAACTGAATTCTGGTGCAAGAGATTTGACATATATTTAGTTGTTTCATACTTACTTAAAATCAATAGGTGGAAAAAAATTAAATCAATAGGTATTAGTGTTACATGTCAATTCATAGATAAGAACTATTCCTTCAAAATTCATTGAATTGATTTGAAATATCATTTAGACTGTCTCTTAGGCAATAGCAAAATTCACATGAGGGAAGATATAGGACATTTTTTATTCAGATGTTTCTTCATCTGTACTTGAACTTGAACTTAGCTTCTTAGGCCCTTTCTACCTCTAAGTTGAAGATCCTATAATCTTTGCGGCATAATCATTTTGAAGGGATAAAACAGAAGCGCCCCCACCCCCTGCCTGCCCTCTTACCTAACATGTTTTTGGATGGAGGAGAATAAATGTATCATACTTGCTAAGTCATTTTACTGGAAAGTACTCTGAGAAGCTTAAGGAAAGAAGTCCCAAATCCTCTCTTTAGATGTGCAGTTACAAAGGACTATTTTTTTTTTTGCCATGTGTTTTCAATCTTCCTAGGTTCTTTGAACAAGAAAAACAAACTTGGGCTGAGATTTGAACATATCAGAAATAGTTTGGAAATTTTTAAAAATATATTTTTATTTTTTTAAATATTTGGGAGATTTTTAAAAAAAACAATTGAGGAAAATTGTCTTTGGATAATATATACACACACACACACACACACACACACACACACTACACACACACACACGTATGTGTGTGTGTAGTATGTGTATGTGTTTTGCATTTGTAGCTATTGTTGAATGATGATTTGTTGAATTTCCTAACTTTTAAATGTATGTATTATTTGCTTTTAAAATTAATTCTTAAAATTTCCAAGCTGAGTTTCCTTTAAAATGGTTGAAAATACAAATGATTTTAATTGGTGATATTTTGTTAGAAAACATTCAGCACCTGAATTGTGATCTGTTCTATAATCCCGAGCTCTTACCTGTTCTAGGAGATAGAAGTCTGATTGCTTTGTTTACACTTATTTCCTAAAAGGAGAAAAAGAAAGAAAATATAACCCTTTACATTGGATGACTTTTGAATTCCTTTTTGTTGTCTGTTTCTTACGATAAATGATAATCTTTCCTGGATTTGGTTGCTGGGGCATTATGATAATACATATCTTATTCTTTTGGTTTTAAGGGTTTTTTTTTTAATGGGCTTAATTTGATTTAAAATCAGAAGTAACATTTTGATATTTTCTCTTTACTTTTTCTGGATAGAGAGGCAGATGAAGGCTGTAAAAAGCCTTTAGAAAGATTGCTGAACATCTGGCAAGAAAGAAGTGTTTATGGTGGTGAGTTCATTCAGCAGCTGAAGTTATCTATGGAAGACTCCAACAGCCCTCCACCTAAAGGTAGAAATATATTTTATTGCTGGACTTTACCTGTGTTAAAAATGGAAGGTGGAAAAAGTACAGTGGGGGTTTCTATGAATAGTTAGGCATTAAAAGATTTGTCAGAGAAACAGTAGTTCATAATTATAATAGCTTATTTATATAGCCCTTTAAGGTTTGCAAAGCATGACTTCCAACAGCCATGTAAAGTAGATAGTCTAAATATGATCTCTATTTTGAGAGATGAAAAATTTAGATTTTGAGAGTAACTGACTTGCCAATAGTCACATAGCAAGTAATGAGCTGAAGCAGTTCTCTATGACTATAAGTTAGAGGTGAGTTGCTGATGGGCATTGATTGGTGTTTTCTTATTGGGACTTCCCTATAGCAATGAAATTATAGGCACTGTTGTCCTGGTGGAAATATTCCTACTTTCAGGGACCTTATATTTTACTGGAGAATATAACTTTACACAGAAAAGAAAGTACAAGATAATTATCTAATGAGAGAGAGAGAACTAACATCTCCTCCTAGTTGATCAGAAAAGACTTGTGCAAGACTGAACACTTGAGCTGAGCCTTCAAGGGAGCTATAGATTCCAAGACTTTAAGGTGAGCAGGAAGTATATTCCAGGAATGAGCGATAACCTCTACAAAGGGACCAAATGGGAGGTGAAATGCCAAGTGAAGGAAACAACAAGTAGGCTGGAATGTAGAGTACAGAGGAATAATGTGAAATTTCTGGAAAGGCAGTTTGGACCTAGATTGTAGAGGGCATTTGGTGCCAAGCTGAAGAATTTGTATTTTATCTTAGAGGTAATAGGGAGCTATTGATGATTCTTGAGCAGTCACATAGTCAGACCTGTACTTTAGGAAGTTTGTTGCACTAGATATGTAGAGGGCAAATTGAAAACAGGAAGAGCTTTTAGGAGGCTTTTGCAGTTGTCAAAGCATGAAGTAATGAGAGCTTGAACTAGAGTGCTAGCTGTTCAAGAGGAGAGAATTGGAAGGATAAGAGAAGTGTTGTGGATGTAGAGCTGACAAGATTTAATAACTGATCAGATATGGAGGATAAAGGAGAGGAAAGACTTGAGGATGACTTCAAGGTCACCAACTTCTAGTATGTTAGCTGTCTCTCTTGGGTGACAAAGAATGGTAGCACCTTTAACAGAAATAGGGAAGTTTGGAGGAAAGGTAGAATGTCTTGCAGGTAATTGGTGGTGTGGGATGGGAGTTCAGGAAAGAGATTAGATTTGCGTATATACATCTATATAGAAATGACAGATCCATAGAAGCTAATGAGTACTAAAAAGTGATATGTAGAGCATAGAGGATCCAGCAGGGCAGAATATGATTGGACCATTATCTTCCTAATCTTGAACTCTATGCCACTTCTTAATGCAGCCTTGAATAATAGTGTTTTTGGTTGCCATATCATACTGTTTACTTGTATTGAGTATGTAGGCCATTAAACTCTTACTAGATCTGTTTTAGATTGTTGGCTAGCCATGCTTCCTCATCTTAAATTTGTAAAATTAACTTATTGAACCCAAATTTTTACATTTATCCCTATTAAATTTTGTCTTACTAGAGATAGCTTAATATTATAGCCTGTTAAAATCTTTTTGGATCTTCACTATTGTCTAGTATGTTAGCTATCCCTCATAGCTTTGAGTCATCTGCATATTTGATAAGCAGAGCCACTGTACCTTTAACCATGATGTTGATTAAAATGTTAAATAACACAAGTCCAAACAGATCCTTGGGGCACTCCATGAGAGATTTCCTTCTTAGTTGACATTGAACCCACAGCTAAGTCTCAATTAATGCAGGCTTATAAATAATGTGAAATTTGACTTAGTGTGAATTATAAAATACCAGGTCACATTTAATGCCAGCCAAAATTCATTTAATATGCTGCATGAGAGCAAAATAAGGGTTTTAACATGCTGCTGCATAGTCATTCCTCCTGTATGGATGTGATGTATACCATATTATCAACAGTTCTATTAAATTTTTTTTAGAAGAAACGTTTAACAAAATGGATGAAAGGAAGAATACTTCAATTGGAAACACTTGTCAGTGCAAAATAAATAGGCTTGCTACTACATTAGAGCAACATTTTGCTGTAATTGAATAGTATGAATGTGATTGTAGTAACTTTAAAATAGATTGAGATGTTGGAATGCTGGAATCTATGGAATAGAATATTCTGAAACATTTAGGTAAAACAAAAAGATAAAGTTGCATCAGTTTTTGGTGATTTGCATACAGCTATCTAGAAAAGAAGTGTTAGAAATATAGCATCTTTTTGTTTTATGGATTGAAGATTGCAATAAAAAACTCATTCCTCTTAGTGGAGCAGCCATTCAGATAAAAGCTTCAAGTTTAAGGCTGTAGAAGGAAAAAGAAATAAAACGGATAGTCAATGAAGTTTTACTGCAAGCTTTGGATTAATTGCTCTAAAAATCAAGTTCAACTGTATAATGTTAAAGTTACCAAAGAGGTGGCTAGTGCAGATGGAAATAGAGCTGCTAAAATATCCTGGTGTTTTGAAGAAAATAATTGAAGAAAGTGGATGATATTCTAGTGAACAAATTTTTAAAGCGAATGAAACAGGCTTATTTTGGAAACGACTTCAAGAACATGTATACACACGCATGTGTATATGTATTTTTTTGCACTTAATAGTATTTTATTTTTTCCAATTGCATGTAAAGAATTTTCAACATTCACTTTTTTTTCCAACATTCATTTTTGTAAGATTTTGAGTCCCAAATTTTTCTCCCTCCCTTTCTTACCTCCCCCCTTCTCAAGACATTGGTCATGTTGTGAAAAAAGAATCAGAACAAAAGAAAAAAAAAACACAAAAAACAAAAAAATCCATGAAAATAGTATGGTTCAATCTGCATTCAGACTCCAAAGTTCTTTCTCTGGATGTGATAGCACTTTCCATGACAAGTCTTTTGGAATTGTCTTAGATCATTGCATTGCTGAGAAGAGCTAAGTCTATCAAAGTTGATCATTGCACAGTGTTGCTATTTCTGTGTGCAGTGTTCTCCTGGTCCTGGTTCACTCAGCATAAGTCTTTCCAGGTTTTTCTGAAATCCACCTGCTCATCATTTCTTATGGAACAATAGTATTCCATTACATTCATATACCCCAGCTTGTTCAGCCATTCCCCAATTGATGGGCATCCCCTCGTTTTCCAATTCTTGGTCACCAAAAAGCAAATATTTTTGTACATGTGAGTCCTTTTCCCTTTTTTGTGATCTCTTTAGGATACAGACCTAATATTGATAATGCTGGGTCAAAGGGTATGCACAGTTTTATAGCCCTTTGGGCATAAAGAACTTATATTTCTAAGAAAGAAAAAGCTTGACCGGGACTTCAAGTGTCCAAGGATCACCAGCTATTTTTATTGGGAGGTAATGTAGGAGGAGGATTTAAGTTAAAACAAGTGTTTGTTCATCAATCTCAAAATCCTTGTGCTCTAAAAGGTTACAACCATCTATCACTTTAGTGTTAGAATACCTAAGCAAGGGTGACTAAAGATGTTTTTGAAGACTTGTTTTTAAATTATTTTAGCCCAGCTGTTGGAAAATACTGCATTTAAAGCATTGCTGATTTTAGATAAGGCCCTGGGTCATTGTGTGAAAATATGAGCATGCAAATTTGCTGAGATGTATATAAAACTATTAGCATCTACGAACATATTATGAAGATGATGGTTCAGTGTATACTGCCAAAATATTTTAAATAACAATAGTGATGCTTTCATCATATCATCAGTGTACGCTTATCTTTAGGTATGATATTCTGTCATTTTTAAAAATTTTGCTTTCTATAACTACTCTATAATAAACTTGAATCAGAAATACATTTTTATTCTTTGTTATGTTAATGAACAGATAAAAAACTTACTTTAAAAAATTTCATTGCATATTTCCATTGGACTGGAACCAAATCACCATATTTTACATATAATTATAACTTAGTGCGTATTCTAGTAATTCAACCTGTTAATGGGTTAATTCCATATCATTCAGTGTCACTAATTAATGGTTCTTTTGTGAGTCCAACCATTCAACCAATTCCTAAAACAACTAGTTACTGCTCTCTAGCTTATACTTTTCCATCTTGTCCATGAGAATAGTATGAGAAATTTTGTCAAATGTTCAAACTAAGGTCTAGGAAAAGCATGTTTGTAGTGTTTGATTTACCAGTCTAGTTGGTTAGTCATCAAGCATTAAGTGCTTATTAGGTGTCTGACTCTGTGCTAAGTGCTGGAGATAAAATGAAAAGCAAAAACATGGTCCCTGCCTTCAGGGAACTCACATTCTAATGGATTATGTGTATACACATACACATATATACATGTATATGTATACACACATATACGTGTGTGTGTGTGTGTGTGTGTGTGTGTGTATTCAGTCAGTCAATTTATTTAAGAACTGATCTCAGGACAGGACCAGGAAGGATCTCCTTCAGAAAGTAGGATTTGAGCTGAATTTTGAAGGAGGCCAGGGGAAGTAAAGAAGGCAAAGAGCATTCTAGTTATGGGGTTGACAGCCAGTGCATATGTACTGATGGAATATCACGTGTGAGGAACAGCAAATAGGCCACTATAGCTAGATTATAGAGGGGAGTAAAGTATATTAGAAGATTAGAAAGGCAAGAAGGGACTAGATTATGAAGAGATTTAAATGCCAAACAACATCCTGGGGGTAATAGAAAAGTACTGGAATATTGAGTAGGGAGGGGGTAACATGATCAGACCTTCACTTTGGGGAAAACTTAGACAACAGATTGGAAATGTGGCGTGAGTACTAGTAATGAGTCCAAGATAAACACCTGGGACTGGGAGAATAATGGTACCCTCAACAGTGATAGTTACGTTGCAAAAGAGAGGAGGATTTTGGGGGAAGGATGAGTTTTGTTTTGGGAATGTTGAGTTTGAGGTGCCTGTGGGACATCCAATTTAAGATATAGAACTGGAATTCAGGGGAAACATTAGGACTAGATTAATAATTCTGGGAAGCATTTGCATAGATAGTTGAACTCATGGAAACTCATAAGATCACTTAGCTCTTGTATACAGGGAAAATAGAATAGGATCAGGGACAGAGTCTTGGGTGACACCTAACCATAATTAGTGGGCTTGACCTACATGAAGATCTGTCAGAGGAGGCTGAGAAGGTGTGTGTAGTAGAAGAAAAACCAGGAGAGAATAATTTCACAAAAACCTAGTGAGCAGGGGATGTCTAGGAGGAGTCACCCTGGCTCACAATCTGTGTTGTGATTCCTTTGATTCTTATTTTCTCTCACTCCTCTGTATCCAGTTGCTAATTCCTGCCACCTTCTAAACATCTGACCATGTTTAGTCCCTGGCAAAACTCTGGTGGCTTCCTGTTACCTCTAGGATCTAACATAAAATCCTCTGTCTTTTAACCCTTTCCAGTCTTCTTTTACCTTACTTCTTTCCACATACTATGTGATCCGGTGACATTGGTCTCCTTTCTGTTCTTTGAATATGGCATTCCATCTCTCTACTCCAGGCATTTTCACTAGTTGTCTTCCATGTCTGGAATTCTCTTCCTCCTCACTTCCCAATTCCTGTTTTTCTTCAAGTCCCACCTAAGATCCCACCTTTTACAAGTAGCCTTTTCCTATTCCATTATTGCTAGTGGCCTGTTTATCCTTTCTGTATCTCTCTTTTCTATATAGTTATTTACATATTTTTTCTACCATTAGACTGTGATCCCCTTGAGAGATAGAAGTCTTCTGTCTTCCTTTGTATCCCTAGCCCTTAGCCCAATAGGTGCTGAGTAAATGTTGTTGACTTGAGATGACAGTGTCAAAGACTTCATAGAGATCCAGGGGGATGAGGATTGAGAAAACACCATTAGATTAGGCAGTTAAGAGATTGTTGGTAACTTTGGAGAGATTGATTGCATTGAATGAGTAGGTTGGAAACCAGATGCAAAGGGTTTCAAAGTGAGTGAGAGAAATTTTATCAAAAAAGGAAATGAAATTAGTCTGCTGTGATCAGCTCTTGGTAAATTTGTGTTGGCTCTTTGTGATCACTGCTTCCTTTTTCAGATGTTCACTAAAGATTTCTTTAGTATATTTTAGGATTTTGCCAGTAATTGAAGTCAAGTTCAGTGCCTTATAATTTGTAACCTCTGCTTTTTAAAAAATGTTTGAAAATTAAATGACATTAGCCTTTCCTCCCTCCTGTTCTTTATTGTTTTTCAAAGCTCACTGACAGCAGTAGCTCAGTCTTCACATTTGCCAATTCTTTTATTACTTTGGAATTTAGTTTGTCTAGGTCTAGTGATTTGAGCTTATCACAGTTAGCTAGGTATTATCTTAGCTTCTCTGGACTTATCTTGGGTTCCAACTCCCTTTTGTCCATTTTTATTTTGTGCTCTCTAGTCTAAAGTTCATTCTCCTTGACAGAGAAACAGAATGAAAGTTGAGCAGCACTGCTTCCCATATTCATCCCACCCGCCTCAAGCAGTAGTCCTGTCCTCCTTTGATTCTCCTCTTTTTCTCAGTGTAGCTTTAAAAACAAAAACAAATAAAAAAATCCAAACAAAGAACTTTGTTGTCCTTAGTTTTCCTTACCAGCCTCTGATTCTGAGTTTTGATGTCATTGACACTGCTCTTTCAAGACTATGCCTTGCTTTTGTATTCATACTGGTTACCTCCCCTTGTTTCAGTCTTCTTTACATCTTTTTAAAATCAAAGTTGGTCACTGAGTTTCCTGTGAAACACATTGGTTTCTTTAGACAATTTGTCCTTTTCTTCCTCATAAAAATTGCTTCTCTGTCTTAAGAAGTTTTATTCTTGAGAGTTTCGCATTTCTCCTGGGCTGACTTTTTCTCTGTTGAACCTTGTGAGAACCTATGTTTCCTTTTCTTAAAATCTTTGAAATCAAATCTCCTAAAATCTAGTGTACATGTCATATTCTGTATATGTCTTTTCCTTTCCTTTTCTGTTACAAATTCTAAGATGGAGTGGCTGCTTCCTAACAGAGATTCTCATCATTTATACCCTTGCAGTCGGCTTCTCTTTGCTATTGAGAAACCAGCTCCAAAAGTGCAGGTCCCCTTGATGGTATTTCTGCCTTTTAAAGAACGAAGTTATTCTTAAGGCAAGCAAGGAAATTAGTAGTTGCTCTGGTTTTGGCAGAAAAAGAGCTCCAACTGATATCTAGATAATTGAAGTTCTCCATCACTGTTGTATCATACCTCTATGCCAGGCTTGTGATAGGTTTCCCAAATGCCTTGTCTGTTTCATCTTTCTGTCCAGTCTATTGTGTGCTCTAATATTCTGCTTCTTCCTCTCTTGATTTTTACCTAAATGCTCTCTACTATGCTTCTCTCTTCTGCTTCCTAGATTTCCTGACACAAATGTCTTATTACAGCATACTAAATCTCTTCCCCTTTTTGAATACTGTTTACCCTTCCAGAACCACATTCTATTCATGGGTCCTTTCATACCAATCTTAGTGATATTTATGAAATCCAGTTTTCTATCATAGTTGTTACCTATACTTTATGCATTTGCATGTTGACATGTGAAACCATGGGTTTTATTGCTGATTCCTTTTTGGATTTTCTTTTCCTCTGAATTTCTGGGCATCTTTGTTGCTATTCTTCCTGTATTTTAAATACTTTAAATGTATCTAGCTTTGATATACATAGATGTTTTTATCACTCTTCCTTCCTTTCCATTTTAAAGCCCTTTTGATTAGATTTTCAAGACTCTCAGCATATATATTTTCACTAGCCCCTGCTGGCTGTACTCTATTCCTGGCCAAGATCTAGGTGTTTGCATATTTTTGAGCCATGATCCAGAAATGAAGAAATCAAGTCCTTGTTACACTTTTTGTTTTTTCTCCCAGTTGTGTTACTTTGGTTTGTTTTTTCTGAGTTCCTCTATATCAGTTGTAACAATTTTTTTTTCTTTTTACATCACTGTCATTTCTAAATATATGTCCCCTACCCCAAGCTGTCTTCTGTAACAAAAAACAAAATAAAGGGAAAAAAGTAGTTTAGTTAAATCAACCGACATGTTAAACCACTCTTTGGTTTTCTTGTCCCCATTAGTACAATGGTTTGTTGGTAGGGACAAATTTGGAAATAAAGCAGTAATGCATATTTTCAGTCAGATTCCCAAGTACTAGATCAGGATAAAGTCTGTTATCTAGAGGTCCTTGCCCTCAACAATATAGTCCAGCTGAAACCTAGACCCATAAAATGGTATTAATATAGTTTATATCCATATATAGCCTAGAGGCAGTGAGGTAATACGGTGGATCCAGTATACAGGGCCCGGAATCAGGAAGACCTGAGTTCAAATTTGGCCTCAGACACTTTCTAGCCTTGTGGCCCTGGGGAAGTCACTTGACCTTTGTCTGCTTCAGTTTCTCTAACTCTGAAATGGGTATATTAATAGCGCCTACCTCACAGGATTGTTGTATCAATAGTAGTAGGTTCCCTTTCTCTCTCCCTTCTCCCACAGTTTATAGAATGGAAGCTCTGACTTAGGAGAATCACCTTTTTAGCTTTAACCCTATACTCCAACTGTAAAAACAACTCATTTTCTTTCCCAGTGCCATTTTTCAGTCTGTGTTTTCTGTATACAATACCATTTCCTTTCCTATCTGTTCAAGTATCTTGCTTCTCTCTATAGTGCATGTCGTTCATGACCCACCTCAAGTACTGCTTTCCGTGAAGCTTTACCTGACAGCTGTAGCCTACTAGCCTACAGTGGTTCCTTTCCTCCTCTGAACTCTTGTGGCACTTATTTGCTCTACCACACATTTTGTGCTTATGCTGCCTTATGGCATCTCTTGTATTATTACTGCTTATCATTCTACTGTTTTGTTGACTCCACACCTAGGTTTAAGTCACTTGAAGGCAACCACAATGTGCTATATTTATTTCTATTTCCTATAACAATTAATACATTATAATTCAATTTATCTGCATTCATTCACCCTCTCCCCAAAACTTTCTTCAGTTGAGAGCACTGGAGGTTGATTTGATACTGTCCAATTAAAAATGACACCTATGAAAACAGATTCATTTATTTATGATAATGGGTTCCCCCAGGAAGTTGGTCTACAGCAGACAGCAGCCAATAGACAGGCTGTCTTTTATTGCAAAAAAAAAGTTTCCTGAAAATGGGAGTATATTAGCAACTGAGCTATCTTCAGTTGTCAGGGTGTGCTAGAGCCAGCTCTAGCTGGTTCAGATTAAGTTTTCAGTGTGAGCATTTACCTTGGAAATCAGCAAATGCTTCAAATCCGGACTTAGTTTATTGTTTTGTTGATTGTTTAGACTTGAAAGTGTTAGTAATGTAGATTAAACTTAAAAGTATGTCAGTGGGTATGTTTTTTTCTTTCTGAAAAGCTGGTTGTTAAACATTTCATTTATTAGCACGACACTCCTTCCCAGTTTTTACTCCATCCTTGACACAGAGTCTTCCCATCACTTTCACTATTACTTTAGCAGTACTTCAGAATCCTTATGTAATAATATCTATTCTTTTTTTTTTAAGACTTGTAGCTCAGGCTGGAGTGCAGAAGCCACTCATGGGCCAATCTCAGTACTTAAAATTTGGGCCAGTTCACCCCTTCTTAGGCATTCCCTTTGGGAGGGAGAGTCACCATTTTGGTGCCAGATTTAGTAGTACTGCAGTTTGGAATTCCCAAACTGAAGTGATCAGCCTCAGCCTCTCTGGTAGCAGGGATTTTAAGGATTATAGGGATGTGCTATCATGTCCTGCATAATAGCTGCTTTTTAAAAAGTTTTATTTTAATCTTTTATTTATTTTTTGTATCTCTGTCATTTCCCATTTGAAAAATCCCTCACTTCCCATTGAAACCCTCTTTTGTAATATCTAGTTACTCTTTTACTACATTCTCAGGATGCTGGGCATAGTATTAAGATAAGAGTTGGGAGACCTGGATATTATTATCATCCCTTCCACCAACTAGTTGTTTGACTTAGGGTAAGCCACTCTCCCTCTTTTGTTTTGTCTCCTTATCAATAAAATGAAGGAATTGTGCTGGATAATTTCTGAAGTTTTTTTTTTTTTAACTATGATATTCTATGAGTTTTAGAGATATTAGTGTTTATCCCATGGAATTGAAGGTTTCCATGTTTCTTCTTAATGCTCTTGCCTCTTTTGCTGCATAAGAAGTTATTTCGCTTAACACTTTGAAGCTTTTCCCTCCTTGACAAGAATTTCCAGAGCTTTGATTTCTTTAAGAATTCAGGGTCACTGCCATGCCATGATTAGGTTTTGGAGAAGGACTTTAGTGTTAAACAGTGGTGGTATCCTTAAGCATTTTTGAAAAGCATGATGCAGAGGAAATTTGTGACTCTAAGTGGTATTGGGGTATAGTGAAAAGAATGCTGGATTTGATATGAGAGAGACTTAGGTTTGGATCTCAGATTTGCTGCTTGCTCCCTGTGAGACCTTGGTCAGGTCCCTTAACTTTTCTGGCTCTTGTTTTTTTATGTAAAAAATAAGGGGGCTGGACTTGATAATCTACCTTTTAGCTCTAAATCTTGTAATCTTATTTGCAACCATGTTAGACTTGGAAGGGCAGTATTATGTTTCCCTTTGTGTTTTGAAACTGGACCCAAATAGCAATACAGGCAATGTTCCTCTTTGTTTAAGTGAACTTTTTTGGGGGGGAGGGGGAGGAGTGGCTGTAGAAAGGGCTTTGATCCTGTTCCTTTTTCAAAAATGTTACCCAGATGAATGATAGGGACTTGGTATTTGTTGATTTTATATGTTAATTGTATTAGGCATGAGAAAAATGTAAAGTCTTTTCTATTTTAATATTGAAGATGACAAGCCAGTGGTTACAGCTTCTTTTCTAAATTTATGAATGTTGTTTCTAAACTGTACTACACTTGGGTTCTGTTTATCAGAATTCTAACAAATTTTATTTTGACTCACTGCTCCCTTAAGAATGTCACTTTGACATATGCTTTAAATGTTGACAACCCAGGGGCATCTAAGTGGTCCGTGAATAGAGCAGGCTCCCTGGAGTCAGAAGAACCTGAGTTCAAATTCTGCCATAGACACTGACACTTATTAAGTGCCACTTAACCCTGATTGCCTTGCGCCCCGCCCCCAAAAAATGTTTACAGCCTGGTTTTTATCCAGGGTGGTGGAAAACGGGATTCATCAAACATGGAGACAGAGGAAAATCACTTCCCTACCTGCTTCTTCCTCAGCACTAGTTTTCCTGAATCAGTAGTGTAGATAGTAGTTGGGCTTCAAGATTTTGGATGGAGTGAAAGAAAATATGCACAATTTTATACATCTTTTACACAATTTTGTACATCTTTATACATCTTTTTTCCCTCTCCTTCTTTCCCCCACCTGATAGCCTTAGATTTGAGAGATTAAGGAAATGGCACTAGATGAAGTAGGCACATTGTGTCATGTTAAATATTCTTGTGGTTTATGGGTCACCATTTTCTGGTTATTGGTTTGAAGGACTTATTTATAATTTTGAACTAGTATTTTTCCTGTAAAAAGTTAAGTTCTGTATTCAGATCTTATCTGTGACACTTACTAGCTATGTGATCTTGGACAAGTCACTTAACCTTATAGAAAATGGCACAGTTTCATCGTTGAAGGGATCCAGTCTGCATAGAATTCTTTATTGCAGCATTCCCAACCTTCATTTTGTAGCCCTTCAGTGATGAGAAATGCACTACTTTGTGAGGCAGCCCATTCCGTTCTTGGACTTTCTACTTGTTAGGAAGTTTTTCCTTTTATACTGCCCTCTTGCAACTTTGTTTCTATTTCTCCTAGTTCACTCTCCTGCCAAGCAGAATAAATGAATTCCTGAAGACAACTATTAGAGTATTCATGACATGGGCCTATTCTTATCCATCCTGAATGTCAGCCCATCCTTGCATGTCATTTCTGGTCCCTCTTATTATGCTGGGTGCCCCACAGCTTCAGTGTCCTGGGTTTGAATCCTTGCTTTGTCATTTATCAGCTTATTGAACATGATCAAGTCATTTCGCCCCCGAGCCTCAGTTACCTCCTGTGTAAAAGGGAATATTAATAACTGCATTCCTTGCTTCACTCATTGTGAGCGAAGTGTCAGTTAAAGGAACTGGGGATGTGTAGCTTTAAAAAAAGACAAATTGGGGGGAGGACGGAAGAGCAAATATTTGAATCTTCCTTGTGCAAGAGAGATTATAGACTTATTCTGTTTGACCCCAAAGAGCAAAACTTGGAGGAAGGTACAGAAAAGGAGATTTCAGCATAACATAGGATAAATCTTCCCAACCATTATAGCTGTCCAAAAGAGGAATGGGCTGCCTTTGATGAGAGTGGGTTCTCCCTCATTCGTGGAGATTTTAAAGCAAGAAGGAACCTCAGAAGCCATCTGGTCTGGTCCCTTTGTTTTTATAGATAAAAGATCTGAGACCTAGAAAGGTTCAGTGCCTTGACAGAGCTCACACATATTTAGTGACAAAGGCAGATTTAAACTCACATTCTTTTATTCTAAATCTATTATTATTTTCAGTGTACTTTACTGACTCTTCAAATATAAGCTGGATGACCATTTTAGGACACAGTTATAGAAATGCTTCTTAATCAGTTATGAGTTG